>NC_066584.1:350936630-351279630 GCF_024323335.1 Lathyrus oleraceus | reverse complement strand
GACATGAGTCTCGTAGACCACCGTAGACATCCCTTGTTCTCCTTGAAAGCAACCGTCTGCGGTAAGTGAGAAATAAACCACTTATACAACAGAGGCAAATAGCACACAATAGCTCCTCCACCCTTTGCATTCCTCAGATGCAAAGAGAAATAGGCATCACCCAACAGAGTCGGAACGGGATTAAGAACTGAAAAGATCCTAATGGCGTTCACATCCACAAATTTGTCGATGTTGGGGAACAATACCAAACCATAGATGAGCAGCACAAATAAAGCCTCAAAGGCATCCTCACTCATGGCCTTCCCATAAACGGTAGCTTGAGCGACGAGGAAATCAGAAGGAAGACCCTGAATTCCACCTTTGGTTGTCATATGCGCTTCAATAAGGGATTCATCTATGTGTAACAAGTCTGCAATCTCTCGAGAAGTTGGAATACTCTCCATGCCACTGAACGGCACCTGATCCAGAATAGGAATACCCACAAGATGAGCATACTCCTCAAGCGTAGGCAACAGCTGAAAGTCCGGAAAAGAGAAGCAGTAATACAGAGGATCATAGAACTGCGCCAAAGTACTCATCAACCCTTCGTCAACCTGAGTAGTCAACAGAGGTAGAAGCTTCCCATAACGAGCTTTGAAACCCAAGGGATCTAATACATAGGATGTCAGATTCCTTAACTCTTTCAGATCGGGCTGTCGAAAGTTGTACTTCTTTGTATGCCTTTTTGGTCTTTCCATGTTTGAAAATTTTGCAAATAAACCCTTTAAGTTCCTTGAAAATTTTCTGATTTTTCTGATGACATGAATGCAGATGAATGCATGAATGTATGAATGCAACAATCACACTCAAGGATCAAGCAAGTCACACCAGACAAAGGTCATGGGAAAGCTCATAGTATCCTTAATATCAATCATCCATCTTGGTGGATTATGGCTTTCACCTTATCAACACCCAAGTTCCATTGATATTAACGATACATGAACCGACTCAATCATCCTTAATATCAATCATCCATTTTGGCGGATTATGGTTTGCACCTTATCGACACCCAAGTTCCATTGATATTAAGGATGTCTGAACGACTCAACCATGAATCACGGGTTTGTTGAGAGTCACGAGCATGGAGTCCCGGTTAAGAACCACCCAAAGGGAGTGTACTAGGGTTTAAACCTGCCAGACATGTTCTACCAGAGGTTCCCATAGTCATCATCCCATCTTTCGGATATTATCGGAGAAACGAATACTTGTATTCCAAAAATATTCTCAAGAGAGACTCTTATGAGTGTAGTATCGCGTAACAATCGCATCAGATCTTACATCTGAACGACCTCCGCACTACGTCCTAAAAATAGGCCAAGATGGGCTTGGTAAACTAAGGTCCTTGGCTTCTAAGGCACATGATTGAAAGAATAATGCCTAACCACAAATAACTTGTGTGACATTATTAGTCCAACATGACCTCCACCAAGTGAATGGACTCGCAAGTCAACTTGCTAAGGAATACTCCACACAAGTCGACGAGACTATGCCATTCTCCTATCCTAGAGTGCACTCGAGTTCGGGTATAGAACTCATCTCACAGAGATCACCAAGCAAACAGCAATTGTATATCAAGCAATTCAAACATTACAATCAATACAGTAATCCCAAATTGTACAAAAATATGTCATATAACAAATAAACAAATATCATACAACAAGGGTGAAAAGTAGGCAAAACCACCATGGAAGGTCTAATGTTATCCCCAGCAGAGTCGCCACTTTTCTGTAGCGGTGTATTCGTCACTTTATGATTTATCGATTAAATCAAAAGCAAAGCATACAAAGATAGAGTCGCCACCGCACTTTTATTTATCCAAAGGAATGGCTAAAAAGCGAACAAAAGCCTAAGAAGTTTTACACATAGAAAACTAATGAAAAGGTCAGAGATCTGGGTAAGGGGTTAATTACGCAATGGGAAGGTGTTAGGCACCCATAACGTCCTAGGTACTCCTAGGGAACCTCTTTTCACACTTGTTGTACAAAATGTTTATTTGTTTATGAAATACTTATTGTGCAAACATGGATTGAAGGGATGAGAAAAGAATATACAATTTTTATTGTTTTTGTGTTTGAACGGATGAACCCGTTGCCTACGTACCTTTCCATGGAAGGTAAGGATCAAAACGCCGTAGTTCGGCTAAAAGATTTCCAAAAATAAGTGGATTGATTTTAAAACAAAAGCCCTAAGGTCTTTCATTATCCACGGGAGAAAACTCAACCTATGCAAACAACAAGTCCACCATGTGAGAATAGCTTCGACATACTAGAGGGGTTAACCCTGTTTTCAGTATGGAAGTCTTACAGTTCGATCACTAAGGACAAAAGGCGAGATTAACATCAACCACTAAGATAATTGAGATCTATGGCTAATGTATGAAAACTTGATTAAGAAGTGGGCAAAGCCACAAAAGCAATTGAGTGAGTGAAATTAATTGATTATGAGTATTCACAAAAAGATGGTCAAAGTATGATTAGAATTCAATTCAAAGAAGTGTTGTCAAAAGTGAAGTTTGAAAATCAAAGGCCTAAAGCCTAGGTTTCTAATTTGAAAAGAAGTGAAAATGTTTGCACAATAGTTTCAAGTTTGGGTTAACATGCACATGGAGGTTTAAAGAAACAAAAGGTGGGAGGGTGAGGAAGTAAAACTTCTTAGATGTTCACCTCTTGAGATCATATGTAGATGATCCAAGTGATTCCTTTGGAATAGGCAACAATGCAAATAACAGGTAAACAGTGTATCAGGCAAAGCCAACAAAGATGGATACTGGATGCCAATCACTGGACTTATACCAATCTCCTAAAACAAAGATGGATACCAGATGCCAATCAATGGACTTCTGCTAGTCTCCTAAAGCAAAGAAACAATGATACCAGAGGCCAATCAATGGACTTATACTAGTCTCACAAAAAATGATCATAGGAAACAAATGCCAATAGCTGGACTTACAATTGACTCCTCACAAAAACAGACAAATGCAATAAGCAAAGAGGAAACAAGTTGCCAATGAATGGTCTTATACTCGACTCCTACCAGATCATAGGAAACAACTTCCAATAGCTGGACTTATAATTGACTCCTCAATGGTCATAGGAAACAACTGCCAATAGCTGGACTTACAATTGACTCCTCAAAGGACAAAACAAGAATGTCACAAAGCAATGAACAATGACTATGGAATGAGTTACAAGTAAATGATGATAAATGCACAAAGGCACACATAAGCAAATATTCACAGATGAAATCAAACAAGTCAATTAGCACACACTATATACAATCAATCAGGCTCAAGCAAGGTTAGGCTTTACAACCAACTGGAATGGGGTATTTTGAGCTCTTAACCCTAACATTGAGAGTTAGGGTGAAGCAGATGAAATGGAGATGAGGGGTGTGCCTCATAGCTCTTATCCCTGGTCAGGGAGAGCTTTGATCAATGGAAAGTGTGGGAGTTCAGAAAGTTGGAACTCTTCTCCACAAGTGATTGACTCTATAAGATCTTGGGTTATTATTCACAATGCATCAACACATTGTGTGAGCAAAGTGAATGACACACTGAGTAGCAGGAGATGGATTACACATCTCTTTTATCTGCCAATTGCCTCATAAGAGGACTTTTCCTGCTTGGCACAAAATTAAACACACAAAGACATGGCCTCTTAAGGAGGGCTTCAGACAGGTGCCTGCCCACATAACAGGACAGGTCTTCCAGACTACATGAAGATTAGGGATTATACCTAAGTGGTTAAGCAACCAAGCAAAGCAAAGTTCACAATGAACTTAAAGCAACTTAAGTACCTGTGGAAACATCAGACAAATCAGTACAACGTTCAGACAAACAGATAACAGTCAATAAGCAACAGACAATCCCAATGTATAAAATGTGTAAGCCAAAAGGCAAACTCAAATGAGTTACCATCAACCTACAAACACACAATGTTAGTAATCACAAGCAAACATCAATGCTCAAATGAATGGAGCATCATTAACCATGGAACTTGAATGCTTAACCTGAAATCAAAGTTCAAACATAAGCAACAAACCACTAGGTCAAAGCCTAGGCTCAAAGATGGAGAAAAAATTTAAAACAGAAGCTGAAATTTAACATGAATCAACTTCAAACACATCTAGAAACAATCCAAAAGGTCTCACATCAATATCATTAACCAAAAGCATTTCATGATCAATTGAAGTTCAAGGCAATTTTAAAGCTCAAATGTGATCAACCAGAATGAAAAATCTCAATTAAATCAGAAATGATTCAAATAAATCCAAGAAAATTCATGATCATTCAGGACATCCATAACATGCATCACATAAAAAATCAGGACAATTGGAGATCATTTGGCATGGTAATCACATCATACAAGTTGAACAAGCAAAGGTGTGACACAAATTGTCACACCAACTTAGCACAAGCATAAAACAGAGATGACAATTGATAAAAATGCCAAATCAACACCAAAATGTCAAGCAATGAGTCTAGTTTCATCATGAAAATTTTCAGAATCATTGGATCAAAGACCAGCATTTCACAAATGAATAAGCAAGGCAAGGTCAAAATAGCATATATGTTCAAATATCCTAGCACAAAAATTTATCCAGCCAAGCACAATTTGTAAAATCATGACGATAAAAAACTAGAGAGAATCAGGATCATAATGCAAAAAACCTGGTAATTTTTGGATTAATTTTCAAATTGTTATGAATTTTGGAAGTTTGAGAAAAAATAAAAAAACAAGTGAAGCAAGCATGGAATAATGTGGAGGGAAAGTGGAAAAAATATGAAGCATTTGAATTAATTGCTGCAGCCAGGATTCGAACTCGGAGCGAATTCAAATAGTTGGCGCGCCAAAGGATGAAATGATGCCGTTCCATTTATGCGCTGGCAAGGTCAATGCTCGGTCAAAGCAGACGAGCCAATGAGAGCGCTGCATGGCATTCTCATGCACCGATCAAAACGCAACCCTAAGGAAACATACAGGAACGGATTGGCGTGGCAAAAACGCATCAAAAGCGTGGCCTTATGTCTGAACTTCATCTTCTTCCTCGTGAAGAAGATGAACAGTGAATGTTCATCAATGGTCAAGAACAAAATCTCCAGAATTCCAAATTAAACACATCATCACTTAGCATATCTCATGGAGATCACAAATCAACTAACAACTAAGCACAATTCCACATGTTAAGATCAAATCGAGCAAATCAAGTTTCATACATGGATCTTTAATCTACCATAACTAACTCAATTTTGCATGAAAAATCACGATTCAAAGCTCAGCATAACCAGGACAACAAGATCTACAATAATATCACAATAATTTTGAGAAATAAGAGGATCGATTTTGTAACCTCTTGAAGAGCAGATCTGGATTTCGTGTTGTCCAAGCCTTGCAATGCTCAAAAGCTTCTCTATGATGCTTGTACAGATGATTGGAAGGAAGATTGAAGCTCAATTGTGCTCGATTTCACCAGAATTTTGATTTGCCATGGATGCTTTCAAGCTTCAATATGCTCCAATGTGCCACGATTTCCTTTGGTTCCACTTCCAATTCTTCTCAAGAAGACTTCAGGATGATGATTTGATCAAGAGAAATGGATAATGCTTGAAGAAATTGAAAGAAAATTTGAGAGAAAAGTTTGAGAGTTTTTGATCTAGATCTGAAAAATGCCAAGCTAATCTGAAAAACAGTTAGGGTTTTGGTTTATATATTCCATGCTAATCACCTTCTAATCATGTTTAGCTCAAATGCAAATGGAATTAGCAAAAATGAGGTGTAAGTGCAAATTGGTATTTCACCTCTATGCATGAAGTGCATGCATGAACAGTGCATGAAATCCATCTATTTTCACTTAAAAAACAATTTTGGAGCTAATGGCAATAACACAATGTTCAAATGGTGCACAAAATTTGAATTTCATGTTTTCCCTCCAAAAATCCAATGAATTAGCAAGTGCTCATGTGATGATAATTTGTGTAATGTGATGCATGATTTGGAAATTAGAGGTCAAGAGAAGAATAATGCAAAAAGAGCCATCCATTTTGGAGCTTTGGTTGAGAAGTTATGTCCATTTGAATCTTCAAGTACACTTTTCCATGATTTGATCATATCTCTTCAACCACACATGAGAAATCCATGATCTTAGACATTTTGGAAATGGGAGAGAAAGATCTACAACTTTCATGTTCAACAAAATTTCATTTGAAGCATTTTTGATCATGTAATGTTGAGTTGAAGTTGGATCAAAACCTTTCCATTTTTGGAAAGTTCAAATTATAGGTCACTTTCTATTTTGGGAAATTTTTGACTTGACCTCAAATTCTTCAATGTGAGTGTTTGAAATGTCAAATGAGACTTGTTTGAACATGAATGAAGTATTTCTAATCACTTCCCACCTCCAAATCCACAGTTGACTTTCTAGGGTTTCAGTTGACTTGGAGATGTCCTGATGCATTTCAAGCCTCTACCACTTGGGATTTTGCTTCAAAATAACAACATAACTCATATGAACTCTTGTGAATGATTGTGGGGGTCCAAGTCTCCAAGAATGACCACCTTCTAATGCTCAATGACTGCCTTCAATTGCCTTGACCTGTGATTGCTTCAGCTGCAAGACAAAGGTTAGATGACATATTTTTGTATTTTTGGTTAGTGATTAAAAGAAAACAATGATATACAAAGGCAAACATGCTTGGTGATCAAGAACCACACTCACAAGGGCAACCCACCCAAAGGGAGCAAGCAAGGTGCACAATGATCCTTGAGGCAATGCAATGATATGATATGATATGATGAGGGATCTTAGGGACAAAATTGGGGTCTTACAGCTAGAAAAGGGACTAGTGGTTCCTAGGCCTTTGGGTCCTCCACCCGATACTATACCTCCATGGTATAACCTAAATGCTCATTATCCTTTCCATGAGGGTGCTCCTAGACATGATTTAGAGGTATGTTATGCTTTGAAGCATAGAGTGCGATAATTGGTCGATAACAGGATTTTGTCTTTCAAGGATGTGGGGCCTAACATGAAGAACAATCCTCTTCCCGTGCATGGAACTCCTACGGTGAATGCAATTGAAGAAGCATCTAGTGGTTATCTGATTGCAATGTTAATGATATCAAGATTCCATTGGCAGCGTTCTATGTACGACAGGTGGAAGCTGGCCTAATTAATGCTCATCATGATGGTTGTGAAGAGTGTGCCATTCATCCAAGAGGATGTAAGATGGTACAAGACAATATTTAAGATATGATGAATCAGGGAGTGCTGCAAGTTAATGGTTTTGCAAAGAATGAGGATGTTTCAATAATTGAACCTTGTTTCAATTTTCCCGAATCAGTTGAGATACCTTATCAAAGAAGGGAGGTTGTCCAATCAAATAACCATCTATCACCCGTGGTTATATGTATGCCCACCCCTTTTCCATATGAGGGCACCAAGGTTTTGCCTTGGAAACACGAAATCACCGTTGTGGATAAGGTATTTGAAAAATGTGAAGGTAAGAAAGGCCTGGAAGTTATGGATATCGATGTCACAAACATCGCAGGAATGAGTAGAATGATCAGAAGTGGTTGAATTTATACTCCCAAATTTAATGTAACCTCTCAAGCACCAACCAAAGAAGCTACGATTACAGTTCATGCAAAGGAATATGATGTGGTAAAATCTAAGGAAGTTGTTGAGTTTTTGAAAATGATCAAGAAAAATGACTACAAGGTTGTTGATCAGTTGCACCAAATGCCGTCCAAGATATCAATTTTGTCATTACCGTTGAACTCCCAAACTCATAAGGAGGCTTTGATAATCCTGTTTTCTCAGGCTCATGTAACTCAAAGCATAATTGTGGACCAGTTCGATGGAGTGGTCGCTAATATCACAATTTGTAACACTCTGAGCTTCAACAGTGAAGAACTATCTGAAGATGAACAAAATTATAATTGTGCTTTCCATGTTTCAGTGAGATGCAAAAAAGATGCACTAGCTAGAGTCCTAGTAGAAATTGGGTCCTCACTGAATGTCATGCCGAAAAGGACGCTTGCCAAATTGTCTTATTAAGGTCCAATAATGAAGCCCAATGCGCTATTGGTAAAAGCTTTCGATGGGTCTAGGTATTAACACATCTCACGTCCATGGTACTCCATAGGAACCATTTAGATTTTCTGCCTACATGGGTATTTATCTATTTATTTATCTTTATTATTTATTAGAAAAAAGTGTGGAAGAATGAGATTTTGGGTTTTTATTATTGTGCTCGCCAAGGATTGGGGCCCTTGTGCCTACGTATCATTCATCGGCTGATGAAAAATTAGATCTCCGTAGTTTGAAGTAGAAAATGTTTGTGGGTTGGTTGATTTTGCCTTTGAGAAAAGGGTTTTCGGTGTGATGCCCTAAGGCGCGAAAATGAGTTTGATGAGTTGTGTTGATTTTACCTTGAAGAAGGATTTATGAAAAGAGTGTTTGTGATTAGATTGCACTAAAGTCTATGGACGGAGGTGAATATTCTAGACAAACAAGCCAAGCGTCTTGTGTATAAAATAATCAGAGTAAGGGTAGGAGAGATCCATCCTTATTCATTCTCCACCACTTAAGGCTCGTGGCGCACAATACTAATTATATTTTTATTGTTTTTTGAGTTTGATTAAGAAAGGTGCCACTTGATGTTTGGAACAAGGGTTTATTGCTTTTGATTTTGAAATGGTGACGTACATGAATATTTACATGGTAACTAAGCAAGAAAGTAAAGGATATCATTGTAAGGTAGCCCAAGAGAAAGCCTTGTATGTGCAAAAGTGACCTAAGCTAACAAGTGGACAATGGTCTTATAGTCATGTCTTCCTAGGGTAGTTCCATAATTCCATTCTTACAATGAAATATTGCAAGTTATAGATGAAATACAAAGTTAGGGGAAAATGTCAAAAGATTAGGGTAAGGTCTCCAAGCAAGTGTCCTAAGTGAAATCCTCTAAGTCCGATGATTGATTACAAATGAAATGCATATTTTTGGTCTTATAATTTTATCATGTTATTGTTGTTTTTGATTGTATGATGACAATAAATAAATGACAATAATAAACATGCATGAGGAGTATATATAATGATGGTGATGATGAGTACTTTAAAGTAAATTATAATGCAATATAATTGACATGAAGTAAATCACAAGATGATAAACAAGATTAACAATAACAATGGCCAATGGTATCAAAGTTAGTGATGTATAGTTAGTGGTTAGTTAAATGTACAATGGAAACATTTGGGGATTATCTATCCATAGGTCAAAGGACTCAAAATATGGCGCATCAAGGGATACCTTATCACTGATGCAAAGTATTGAAGATGATCCAATGATCATCTAACAATAGATTTGAACCACTGAAAGTTATACAACCCCTAGTCCATCTATCAATGATTTGACAAATGGAAGATTATATCACTCAATGGTTACAAGTTAAAAGTTGATTAATGTACAAGTTAATGATTGATGAATGTACAAGTTAGGGATTGATTTATGTACAAGTTAGGTAATGAAACAAAAGTATAATAAGGTTAGTAGTCAATGAAAGCAAATCAATCACAATGAAGCAACAAGTTATAAACATAACCATGGCTTCATCTATGTATCAAATGACTCAAGTATGGTTAAATAGAGGCAACCTATCAATGCCTCAAAGTATCATGAATGATTCATTGCTCATTCATTGATAGATTTGAAGTATTAAAGGTTTTATCAACCCTAAATAACCAAGGTCATGACCTAATAGATTTCACTAACCATCATCAATCAAGACATGAAAAGTTAACAAAATAAGTCCAAATAAAATATACCAAGGGTGGAATAAAATAAATGGGGGGAAATAATGAGGGTATGTTCACAAAATATTTTGATCAGAATAAAAATAAGTGGTGCAAAAAATAAAATCAAAATGGAAGAAAATTGTTTTAAAAATAATAAAAAGGATAATAAAAGAAAGGGGGATAAAAAATGACATAGGGAGCTGAGGGTTGAACCCCTAACCTTGGGGTCATGGGGTCAACCCCCATCCACTTGGCCAAGCGCCTTGTGGTGTTAATCAACACACCCATAAAATAAAATAACAAAACATAACACTTAAATGAAACCCGTGCGTGCATCCACCAATTAGAAGCAGACACAGTATTTTTTCAAATTCAAATGCGCGAATTAATGGATAAATTGAGTCATCTTCAACCTTCAACCATCAAAATCAAACTTCTGAAACTCGTGTTTTTAGAGGGAATACTCATGGATTCAACCTCCCCACACTTCATCGTTATCATCTCCACACTCATGAGCCCTTGATTGGCTCTGAGTGTGGAGAATTTCTCAAGAACACAGAAACGGAGTTTGACCTAAAAATTAAATTAAATGGTGGATAATGGATAATCAAGGTTCAAACAACATGTTTAAGCATCAATGAGTAATTTCAAGCAAGAGGGTAACTTGTTTGAGTGAAAAAGATGAGTGGAACTACCTGGTCGAAATCAATCTCAGATGGTGACTCCGATGACTATGGATAGCTCAAGGAAGGTGATTGCAAGGTGTTTTGGAAAGCTTAAGTGATGTGGTGTGAAGGTTTTTGGGTGCTTAGTTTGGATTGAAAGGACTCAAAACTCAGAAAGGGGAGCTCTATTTTTAATGGAGAAACTCGATTTCAAGGTAGAGTATTTTTGGCTTCAAAAGCTTGAGTTTTGATGGAATACCTTCACTTATTTATAGGGGAAGGTGATGGAAGTGTTTGGAGGGAGAATGAAAGGGTTTTGTTCAAAAAGTGGGTGAGGGTCGAAGCATGGCAAAGTGAGACTTGTGGAGGAAGTGTTGTTATGGTTATTACTTGGTTTGTCCTTTAACTTAATTTGTTTGTACCTTAGCATAAAAAGGGAGGGACAAGGACGCTTCAATTAAAGCTATGGTGGATTTTGCTTTTAACCATTTTGGGAAAAATTTCACTTTTGAACACAACTCGGGTTTGATCACATGGGACCTATTCCCAACCAGGTTGACTTACAAATATGTCTTGAAGTGTTTCAGAATGTGTTTGGGGTCAAATGAGATCAGAATTCATGAGTTTGGTGGCTTGGTGCATCAAAATGCAAATTCTGGTCAAGTGTGGCTGGTGTATGCACCATGGCAAGTCAACACTTTGAAGTTGGGCAAAATGACGTGCGTTTTGCATGAAACTTCTGTCATTTGTTTGTTGCCATACCCTTGACCAAATTCAAAAAGAACCAAGTCAAAAGGAGTTGTCATTTGGAAATGGCAATGAGGTAAAGTGGGGGTCATGAGCATGATTCTAGGTCTGGCTAGGCATTTTGACCAACTTGGCCAATCCAAAAATTAAGGTCCTTGCTCAATGAATTAGGTATTGGACCTTGCAACAAAGTTAAAGAGGGATTCAATTAGGACATTTGGCTCAAATAATATCTTTAAAAGCTTGAAAGGTGAAAAAGTTATGGGGTTTGTACCAAATGGTAGGCCAAACTTGCCAAAATGTGACCAACCAACATGACCTAGAAATGCCATTTTGAGATTTCTTGATTTTTAAGGCACCATGATGGGTGTTTGAAGCTCAAATGATCATGTCTTGATGGAAAATGAGGCTTGGTGCTTGGTGGGATGATTTTAGGTCAAGTCCATGGGGGAAACCAATGCATTGAAAGTTTAAAGTTCATGATCAAACTAAGGACTTATACCATGGATGAAATGGGTGTTTGCTTGATGAAATGTGGTTGAAAAATGACTTGAATTTAAGGTGAATGGAGTGATGAATGATGAGATGATCAAATGAGGCAAGGCATAGAAGTCAAGGGATGCACAAACTAGGGTTTCTTGGCCCACAAGTTTCATCAAAATCCATAGCCAAATAAATTAGGGTTTTGGGGTGCAAGAGGTGTATTAAGGTGATTCAAGAGGTTGTGGTATGAACAAAGTTTGGATATTATGGGTCCTCAAAGGTATGGTAAATGTACAAAGTGAATGATAACTTGTACAAGTCATTGAGGATCAAGAACTAGGGTTGAGGTCCTTGGGTGACCAGATGAATCTTCACATATCTTCAATGGGGGCCCACCATCCAATTAGGGTTTTGGAAGTGAGGGAGTTGTATTGAGTGATCCTCCAAGGTTCAAGGGATGCTTGAGGATGAAGATTAGGGATAAGGTGGCTTGGGCACACCTTAACCTGGTCAAAGGATCTTGAAGCTTTATAGATGGACCCCATGCCTTGAGTTTGAGGATCATTGTGGGTGTAGATGCACATGAAATGGTATATGAGGGATGTGTGCTTATTAATTAGGGTTATGAAAGGTGATATGAAGGTAGGGTAAATTTGAGGGTATGACAGCTTCCCCTATTTAATCTTATTGGACCTGAATGTATGGATAGCAACGACTTCCATACCTTCAAGGTAAGAGAGGATTAAATACTAAAAAAGGTATCCGGAAATTTGCCCTACTAGGAATGAAAGTGATATGAGATTATCTATTGGGGGTTATATATGCGAAAGTGTTTACAGGATGGAAAATGATCTTGATATGAGTTCATATACTTGGGGAAATGAAGGTGGTAAAGTATTTACGGGATCACAAATGATCTTGATATGAGACCAACTGCTGGGGAAATGGATATGGTATTTTGTGGGGTTCACCAGGGGAATATGGTTATGATGATTATGATATGAAATGTAATGCATGTTATGTAATATGAGTATCTCTTCAAAGAGGAAAGTTTAATGATGACACGCCAAGAAGAAAAGTGGGGAAAGAAAAGAACTTTGCTGGGGATAAATTATTTATGCAAAAAGTGGTGACAACCCCTATCAACGGCTGGGGAGGAAAAAGTTCAGCGATGATTCCTAGCAACGACTGGAATACCTGACTTTGATGGGGAGATTTAGATTCAGTGATGATTCCTAGCAACAGATGGAATACCTGACATCCACTGGGGATATCTTCAATTTCAGTGATGATTCCTAGCAACAACTGGAATACTTAACATTTGGATAAAACTTCCTAGTGACTACAGAGGAAAAAAGAAGTTCAATGACAATTCCCAGCAATGGCTGGAATACCTGACTCTATGGGGATAATCTCCAGGTTCAGTGACGATTCCTAGCAATGACTGGAATACCCGACTCTACTGGAGAGGAAAAAGTTCAGTGATGATTCCTAACAACGACTGGAATACCTGACTCTAGCTAGGGAAAAAGAAGTTTAGCGATGATTCCCAGCAATGGCTGGAATACTTGACTTGTGTTGGGGAAAAATCTCTATATTCAGTAATGATTCCTAGAAACGGCTAAAATACATGACTTCGGGGGATATCAAATAGTTAAGTGATGATTCTTAGCAACGGCTGGAATACCTGACGCTGGATGGGGAAAACCAAATAGTTCAGTGACGATTCCTAGCAATGGCTGGAATACTTGACTCTTTTGGGGAAGATTCAAAGTTCATTGATGATTCCTAGCAACAGTTGGAATACCTAACTCTAGCAGGGGAGTATTTGAAAGTGATAATTCCTAGCAACGACTAGAATGCCTGACTTATGGGGAAACTACATAGTTCAGTGACGATTCCTAGAAACGACTAGAATACCTGACTCTGTTGGGGAAAATCTCTGGAAACTACTAGGAAGTTCTGAAATATGACAAAGACAATCCTAGCAATGGATGGGAAGGTCGGAAGTTGATGAATATTTGAATTTTGTAATGATCATCCCTAGCAACGACTGGGGAGAAATGAGGAAATGTTCTTGAGTAAGATTAAAGAGTATACTTATGATGCAATGTTATGTATGCGAAATACCGATGTGTGTTCGGGCTGCTGGGGAATATGCAAATGCAAGGTTTATAAATTATGCCAAGTATGATTGGGTTTGTGAGGGATACTTGTTAGGAGTCCCAATGATGATTGGGCTTTGGGTTTGCTTGGGGAGAGTGGACTGACTTCCCGACATCGAAATCTGGATCTTCTGATGTCCAAGTTATGTTTGGAGCAACTGTTGCTGGTTGCTTGCCGGTGATTTCTTGATTGAGCCAAGTCCATGGGACTTTGTAATTTTGTGGTGTTTAGGCATACCAAGCATATTGGACTAAGGTTACCCTTGGATACTTTGAAAGAAATGTAGTTTCAATGTTTTCCTTTGAAAGTTTTTTTTAGTAAAAGTTGTTTACCCAAAAATTTCAATGCAATGTTAATTAAAGAAAATCACACTTCACAGTCAAAGCGGTTTCTGAATGATGAGTTCCGATTCCGCTTATGCGGCAGTCATAAGAAGTTCTGAAAGATGTTCAAAGTTGTTACTGCAATGATCTTTCTGCTTATGTGCTGGTTCACTACTGAGAAGCTTATGAGGAGACGCTATGTTAATGCTGCAACATTCTCTCAGTTCATTCTTTTGGACGTACTCTGATCACTAAGATTTCGAAGAATGGCAAGCTTCTAAAGTTATGTTACTTAGCTGCAGATTATGAAGATCTCAAGCCAGACATTGAGGTTATCAAGGTTCTGACTGTAAATTCTGAAGACTCTGAAGATTCTGAAGACACTGAAGATCTCAAGCCAGACTACTAACATTGTCAAGGTTCTGACCGAAGATTCTGAAGTTTCTGAGTCCAGTTTTATGTTTCTTCATTTCATGCTTCATCAACTTTCATCAGAAGCCAATGAACTTGAATATAAGATCAAATGGGCACATGATCAAATAGTACATAATACAAATCAAATATCCTTTCCTCTACCTGATATTATGGGCAAGGACAGTACTATACATCACACATGTCACTGAATTTATGGGCGAAAGATAGTACGCAATATCACTCCTTTCACCATCCAACAGTGGATGGTCGCTCTATTTGACTTTCCCTTTTTACCCTCAAACAGTCTCTTTTCTTATGCTATATAAGTGAGACTTGGAGACTTGAAGAAAATGTCGGTGCTACAACAACTTGACAAGTCTGTTTGTTTGTGAAAAGCTATCAATTTTGTACACAGTTTTTCTTTAAGTAATTGTTTATCATTTGTATAAAATCTGCTTGTATAGAAGTAACTTGTAACACACAAAATATTATTCAAACAGTTTGTTTGATTCCTTAAGGAGACTAGGGTATAGTCGGATCCTTGAGAAGACAAAGAAGGTTATTCTTTGTGAGTCCTTAAGGAGACTAGGGTATAGTTGGATCATTGAGAAGACAAAGAAGGTTATTCTTTGTGATTATTGTAATCAGTTGATTATAGTCTATTATGTCCTTGTGTATAAGGTGAAATCACCTTGGCGGGTGGACTATAGTAGCTTTGAGTTTCAAGCGAACCAAGCTAAAAATACTTGTGTTTTTATCTCTTTGTTATTAACTTTTAAGTTGTGTTCTTGAGTTGGTAAAAAGATTTTGTTTTGTAAAACCCAACTCAAACCCCCCTTTCTTGTGTTTTTCACACCTTCAGATTTGTCATCACCGTTAATAATCAGCTCAATCTTTCAAGCAACCTGAAAATCTCAACCAAATCTTCAAGAATGATTAGTTTAAAGAACACGCCTCATTCAATCAATTACAAATCTCCCGTTATCAAGATCAGAATTAAATTGAAGTTGAATATGTAAGAATTTCGTTGCAAGAAATGTGAACTTTCAAAACAGAGGAAATTGATTTTTCACAGAATCATAATGTTGATTATGATACTCACTATGAATCGTTACACGAGAAATAATGACAAAAAAGTTTTATATGTGCTTGAGATTAAGCACGTGAAATGGTTGAAAAAGTTTGTTAGATTCGAAACAAGAGCATTTCATGATTTGAATCAAATGAACAAGTGAAGTAGAATAAAATAGAAACAGAGTTATGAACCATTTTTCAGTTGATTCGAATCAAGAGGAAAGTGTGATTCGAATCAAACACCCTGTGATTCGAATCATGTGATAAATTTGATTTGAATCAAACAAGATGAGCTAATTGAAGAAATGTAGAAACATTGTATGATTCAAATCATGTGTAAAGTGTGATTCAAGTCAATTGAGACAGAGGTGACCTAGAGTTTGATGATTCAAATCATGTGTAAAATGTGATTCAAAATAAATTGTTTAGGAAATTTATGGTTTCCAAATGTCCAAAATGATTTGAATCAGGATTTGTGCTTGATTCGAATCAAACACCCAAAATCCCAAATTTTCCAAATTTTAATGAGACTTTAAGATTTTTATTTCCACCTAACTTTAATCAATATCATATATGGCTCTTATTCCACTAACTCATGCAATTGATTAAAAGCATCATGATCAAGTTCCAACCTAACCAATGGTTTATGCATGCTAAAAACTAATCTTTTCAAAACATGATTCAGAGACAAGCAATCATGATAGAGACTCAATAGGTAAATAAGAGATTTGACCCTTGCTTTTAAGTATCTACTAGTGCAATAGAGAATCCAAAGCTACGTAGTTCTTAGTAGAAAAATCTTGTATGTTGGCTGATTTTAAATAAAAATAACTTGATTGTGCTGAGACGGAAAAAAAAGTGGTTCATTGGTTAAAAATAAAGGGATTTGTTTGTGCAATGGTGGAAAGAACTTTGTTTGTTGGTTGTGGCTTTTTTTTAGGAAGACAACTGTTAAAACAAGCAAGTTATACGTCTTTTGTCTGAAATCATGGGGATAAAGGGATATACATCCAATAAATGCTTTTTTTAATCCAATTTTAGTTCATAAAGAAAATATTCAAGACAAATCGAGTCGTAGTCTCTTAAAGGAAGACAAGTGTTGGAGCAAGCAAGTTATACGACTTGTGTTAGAACTCTCGGGATCAAAGGGATATACATCCACTTCATCCTTTTTAATATGATAAAACAAAGAACTCAAAATGATAGCTTATTAATTATCTTTTTAAAGGAAGACAAGTATTCGAACAAGCAAGCTATATGGCTTGTGTTTGAAGGCTTGGGAATCAAAGGGATATACATTCAATTAATCTTTTTTCATCTGATTTTGTTTATGGATTCAAAACCATCAAGTTATATAGCTTGTGTTTTGAGACATCGATGATTAAAATAGATGTACATCTATTTGATAATTTTTTTATACGATGTGGTTATTAAAGCAAGACTTAGAATGACTAGATCGCATTTGGAAAGGAAAATGAGAACTCGAACCAACAAGTCATACAACTTGTGTCTGAGCACTCGAGGGTTAAGAGGGTGTATGCCCAATTTTAACCTTTTTTTCTAAAATTCGGTTTTGTGTTTATCATTTTCTATAAAAACACAAAATTCATTTTTTTAAAGTGACTAAATTATAACATTTTTACATTTCTAAAACACGTTTAAAAAAAATCAAATCATACTACAAAAAATGCTTGAGAATGTAATTGTAAAAATATATAATAATTATACCAAAAATTGTAACAAAACATAGAATGGGCAAAATTGTAAATTGAAAGATGGGTCAACAAAACTAAAGTATATTTAGGCCCAAATATATACACAATAAAAAAAAACCAAAACAACATTTTTTCTATAAAAACAAAAAAAATGTAGAGAGCTAAAAAACAAAACCCGTATATGGTGGTTGCAGTAGAGAAACACGGAAACAAGGAGGGTGTCAAAGTGGTTATGCGACTGGGCTAGTTTCACCCTTCTACATTATCTTCTATTTTTCTTATTCTTTTTTTGGCTTAGTTATTGGATTGTTATGGTGTAGGTTGTTGTTGATGAAGATTGTTGTAATAAACGGTACCAATTAACAATGTAAATCTATGAGAAAGAGAGAGTTTCTTGAACAACCAAGAATCTGTTTAGTTTTACGAAGGAGAGAGAAGAGGGAAGAAAAAGAAGATATGAAATTATTTATAACAATTTTTCTATTCACTTTCGTAATTAAGGCTAAAATATTACAAGTGAATAACAATAACCAACCTCTCACTCAACAAGCTAGAGAATAGCCTATATATAGACTACTAGCATATGTATGTTATGTATGATGATAACTCTCATACATGACATACATAGTTATTACATATCAAAATACATAGCTAACTAAAAACCACTGCATGCTTGAGGAGAATTCAACTACAATATGTACATCCTCGACTACTTCATGCTTGAACTGACTTCGAACACAACATGACCATTCGACCCAGTCAAATCCCCCTTGTTGAGACTGGAGTTCGAGTCCGTTTGACCATTGTGTTTACTCAAGATTTAGACCTAGAATATCACTAGTTACTTTGTTACTTTATGTGTATGATATCCTCATAGATAGCAATAATGACGAGGATGTAATGAAGGTGAAGGTTGAACTTGGTAAGGAGTTCTAAATGAAGGATCTGGGAGATGCCACCAGAATTCTTGGAATTGACATTTGGAGAGATAGAAAGAAGTCTAGATTATGCTGATTTCAAGAGACATACCTAAGGAAGATTCTCGACAAATTTGGTATGTCAAATTCAAAGCCTGTCGTAACACCAATAAAGCCTTTATTCAAGCATGTAGTAATTGGGGATGTGCACGTTGTAGTCAAAGCCTTTATGCATGTAGTAGTCAAAGTTAGTTATGTATTTTGTTATGTAGTAGCTATTTATGTCATGTATAAAAGTTATCATCATACATAACATACATGTACTAGTAGTATATATATAGGTTTTTCTCTCACTTGTTGAGTGAGAGGTTGGTTGTTGTTATTTACTTGTAATATGTTACCCCTAATTGAGAAACTGGATAGAAAAATGGTTATAACTAATTCTATTTATTCTTTTTCTCTGTTATTTGTCCTTCGTAAAAATGAGCAGTTTCTTGGTTATTCAAGAAACTCTTTTTTTCTCACAAATTTACATTGTTAATTGGTATCGTTTGTTACAACAAACTAGTGTGGTGAGCATTGATCAAACACGCCACCTTTAGATCCACGCTCACTGCACCATTTTGTTGTAACAAATGATATCAATTAACGATGTAAATATGTGAGAAAGAGAGAGTTTCTTGAACAACCAAGAAACGGTTCAGTTTTACGAAGGAGAGAAAAAAAGGAAGAAGAAGAAACAAAATTCGTTATAACTATTTTTCTATTCACTTTCTAAATTACGGCTAAAATATTACAAGTGAATAACAAAAACCAACCTTGCCTTAAATCTCTTCGACGTCACTCATTTGATTCCTTCATTAACCTTGAAAATCCAGTTACAGTTGACTAATCGGTTTCTCGATCAACTCTTAAGTGTGGTTACATGAAAAGATTTTATATCATCATCCATGGTTTTCTGCCATTCATTCTTATTTTGACTCCTCATAGCTTCCTTGTAGTCTTTAGGTTCTTCATCAAGAACCTCACTTGCAGAGATTAAGGCAAACACTATGAGATCGGCATAACTAAGTCTCTGAGGTGGCTTGATAACTCTTCTCGACTTGTCTCTTGCCAGAAGGTAGTCATCAATAGTTTACTCGATTTCTTTAGCATCCCTTACTTCTTCCTAGACTTCTTCTGGGTTATGCAATTAAACATCAATATGTTCCACCTTAATTGGAATCTCTCCATGTCCTAGCTCTTCTTCAAAGATCTTTACAATTAGACTATAGTCATTTGTTTTCTTGAATGTCGTTTCTTCTTCATTGAAAACCACATCACGACTTGTGATACACCCTATGTGATTTGGTTATAGGAACCAAAAACTATAGGCTTTAACTCCCTCAGGATACCTAAGGAACATGCATCTCAAAGCTCTAGGTTTGACTTTGTCTTGCCTAATGTGAGCATAGGCTATATAGCCAAATACTCTAAGTTTCTCGATATCTGGTGGATGACCCGACCAAACATCTTCAGGTGTCTTCATCCTCAAGGAAATCAAGAGCACCCATTTATCAAGTATGTTTCAGTCATAATATCCTAAGCCCAAAACACCTTCATCAATCCAACACTAACCAATATGCATCTCAGAGCTCTAGGTTTGACTTTGTCTTGCCTAATTTTTGAAAGATTCATTGTAGAAATCAAGGTCATTATTGGTCTTTAACCTCTTGACCTTTATGCTAGGTTGATTTTTGAATAGAGTCTTCCAACCTTTGAAATTTTCAAAAGTTTCATCCTTAGTCTTCTGAATGAATACCCATAAATTTCGCGAATAATCATCAACTATGGATAGGAAATACCTTGCAACTGAATTTGAAGGACTTCTTGCAAGCCCCCAAAGATCAACATGAATGTGATCAAGGGATCCATGTGTTCTTTGTTTGCCTTTATTAAACTTCACTCTGCAAGCTTTTCCAAATACATAGGATTCACAAAACTCCAGTTTTCCAACCTTGTCACTACCTAGGAAATTTTGTTTCCCCAATTTGACCAAAATCCTTTCACTGACATGGCCCAATCTCATGTGCCATAATTTTGTCTTCGACACAGTTTTTATGGATTCAAAATCTGCATAACCACTTACAACCTCAACCTCAAGGGTATACAAGCCTTGCTTTTTTCTGCCTCTCAAGAATTCCTTTGACCCCTTCATGGATTTCAAGATACCTTTCTATCCCTTGAACACATATCCTTTCTTGTTAAATTGACCAAGAGAAATCAAATTTATCTTAAGATCAGGTACGTACCTGACACCAGTCAACAAATTTATTGAGTCATCATGGAGCTTAAATCTCATAGATCCAATACCTACAACTTTGCAGACTTTGTTGTTTCCCAACATCACTTATCCACCATCTTTACCATATAATTCCTCAAACAAGTATTTGTTTGGAGTCATGTGCTAAGTACACCATGAATCTATAATCCACTCCTTACTAGAGTTGCTGCTTGAAACCACAAGAACATTATATGATTCATAATCATCTTGCACATTGGTAGCGTTTCCATTGTCCTTACCTCAATGATTATTCAGATGTTCAGGGCACACCTTTATTGTATGACCCTCCTTCTTATAATGATAACACCTAATTGCATGAGCATCACCACCATAAGACTTGTCTTGATCTTTACCCTTCTTCTTCTCAAACTTACCATCCTTCTTTAATAATTTTCCTTTTATGGACAATCCTTCACCAACATATGATGGTTTATGCTCCTTTCTTTTGTTAAAATCCTTCAGGTACAAGGCCGACTGAACTTCTTCAAAGGTCATGGGCTCTCTTCCATACTAGAGAGTTTCTTTGAAGTGAGCATGAGATCTTGGTAAAGCACAAAACAACAACAATAATGCTTGATGTTCATCATCGATCTTGAAATCGACACTTTCCATATCAAGTACCAACTTGTTAAATATATCCAACTGCTCAGCCAAGACTTTTTCTTCACTCATATTGAATACGAAGCATGCTTCGGGTATAGACGATTGACTATATATTTGGTTATGCACAACCCTTCGAGTTTTCTCCATACACCTGATGTCTTCTTCTCCTTCGAGAACTGCACTGGTTTATTGTAAAACAACGATACCAATTAATGATGTAAATATGTTAGAAAGAAAGAGTTTCTTGAACAACCCATAAATGATTTAGTTTTATGAAGGGGAGAGAACAGGGAAAAAGAAGAAGAAGAAACAAATTTGGTTATAAACATTGTCCTATTCACTCTCTCAATTAGGGATAAAAGATTACAAGTGAATAACAATGAATAACCTCTCACTCAACAAGTGAGAGATCAACCTATATATAGACTACTAGCATATGTATGTTATGTATGATGATAACTCTCATACATTACATATAGAGATATTATATAGCAAAATACATAACTAACTTAGACCACTGCATGCTTGAGCAGACTTCAACTACAACATGCAAGTCCTCGACTACTGCATGCTTGAATAGACTTCAACTACAACATGAACATTCGACACAGTCGAATCCCCCTTGTCAAGACTGGAGTTTGATCCAATACTACAAAGATGATGTTGTTGGGTAGTTGAAGATAGTAGTGATGATGTTGATGATTAAGATGATGTGGTTGAAGATGGTAGCGATGATGTTAAAGATATCTATTGTACTTGTATCGAATTATTTATTAATAATAAAAGGCTTTTTTCTTTATTATGTTTGTTTAATAAAGTCCCTAGAATAGCTAGTCCGTTTAATGTATCCAGTGTGACTTAATCATGAGATCCCATTAAACATAAGGACACTATTCTTAAAGTATCCGTAGTCGAGCTTTATTGTGAAGTGGGATAACATTAAAGCATTAAGACTATTATGTATATAGACTGATGATCACATCTCATGGATCATGGATAAGGAGTTATCAAGTCTTAAACATATGTATGAATATTAAGAGTAATATTTATACATGATTGACCCGTTATGATAATACTATACGACATGTTATGCAAAGTGTCATAAGTTATTCTCATGGTGACAATGGTGTATACCACCCTTCGACCTGAAACTACTATGGACCCTAGATGTAGAGTCAAGTGCCTTATTGCTGATCAACATTGTCTGTAATTGGATGACCATAAAAACAGTTGACAAGTACTCCACAAAGCATGCTGAGGGACATGAGTTACCTAGATGGAATTTGCCCATCCTGCGTAACAGGATAAATGTCTACAGGCCTAATATTGAACTAGATAAGGATGACACGGTCTATGCCTTGTGTTCAATATAGACATAAGGGCAAAAGGGTAATTGTACGCACAAGTATTATCACAAAAGGATTTGTCAGATCACATGACATTTTCGTGTCTTGGGTAGCAGTGATGTGTTTCTAGATACCGCTCACTATTTATTATGTTAAATACGTGATTTAATATAATTGCCAGTGCCACGAAACCCTACAGGGTCACACACAAAAGGACATATTAATGAGAGATGGAGTAAATAAGGAACACCGTAAGGTAAGGTGCACTTAAGTGAATTGTAGAACATCGTAAGGTACGATGCACTTAAGTACAATACGAAATATGGTAAGGTACCACACACTTAAGTGATTTTTGGTATATCATAAGATATGGGCCACATACACTTAAGTGGGATTTTTAGCTTACAGCCCACGCAAGTGGTTATATAAATAGAACCCTTGTGCAGAAGCATGTTTTCAGATGAAAATTTCGTCTCTTTCTCTCTCTCTCTCTCTCTATCTCTCTCTCTCTCTCTCTCTCTCTCATCCTTCATTCGTAGCAGCTAGCACTGAGATTGAAGGAATCCGTTCATGTGGACTGAGTAGAGGCGTTGTCACCATTCAACGTTCGTAATCACTCCTTAGATCTGTATCAAAGGATTCAATCGCCACAAGAGGTAACGATTCTACCACTGATCATGCTCATTAGTAAGGATCACTAAAGGAGAAAAATTTTAAATTCTGCAGCATTTTGGATCGCTATTCTCCTTCAGTGGTATCAGAGCCACTTACGAAACCATGCATCTGATAGCTGTTTATTTTTTGTATTTTCTGTATTAAACGAGTAATTAAATTTGGCATCATGTGTGTATAATTTGGATGATTGATGTTGACTATGCTTCGGAATCCGACGTTAGTATGGTGAAGCATCGGTACATCGATCGTCCATAGGTTACATAATTGAGATCGATTAAGTTATATATATGATATAAGTAATTCTGATGCAAAATATGGTATATATGATATACTGTTTCTGTTTCGTTCATTCAAACACTTAATGGTTGTTTTCCTTTGAGCGATCAATGGTCATTTGATTCGGAATCCGACGATAGTATGGTGAATCAATGAAGTGTTGACCAAGCATACTGAATTAATAATCGAGGTGTGTTTGAAGGTATGGAATTGGTACATTAGGGTTCATGAGGGTACAAGGGTTGTGCTGTCAAAGAGTTATGCGGTTAGGGTTGTGACTGTGCAAGAGTTGTACTTTAAAGTATCAAGTGTTGATGTGAAAATCGATGTCAATTTCAAATGAATTGTTCATTAAAGTATCAATTTGTGATCGGGCAGCGGGACCCCCGACTAACTCTGCGTAGTGTGATCAGTCATCGAAATTTAATTTGGTTTATTTAATTAATAGAATTTAAATTAATAATAATGTGTTTATTATTATTGTCTTGTAGTGATCGATTATGGTCTTAGTTTTCCTTTATTTTGTTTTGGGATTTTAAAATATAACCTACATGTCGTGCCTCTCTTTTAATCTCTTAATGTAACTTCTTTTCCCATCTCACTCCCTCGTATATAAAACGAGTTTCTTTTATGTAACGTAATGCTATGAAGAAAGAGAAGAATACAATATCAAAGGAGGATAACCTTGAAGATCTTGCTTGGAGAAACTTAGATCGTTATTAGGTTAGCTTAGGTTCTCTCATTGGCTTGGGAGAACAATTGCGCTAGGGGCCATAACTGTTTCATTTTGTATGTATGTTGATGCATGTGAATGTATGTTGATGCATGTGAGAGATGATTTATATGATAAATAAGCCAGTGAGATCAGAATAATTGCAAATTCTCTCAAATTAAATATTAAGTTATGCTTTCCAAGTTTTAGCACTCACCAAGACTAGTATCGAATAATGTAGGTTTCGCCTACGCGAGGTGCATGTTCTATATTAGTAAGGTGTGATGGGATAATTGTAATATCCAATTACTAAAATAATGGGTCGAACTTAACTAAACAAATTATAATAAGATTATATATGTTTAGAAGCAAGAGTTGGAAATGATCCATATGATGGATTGGAATAAGGAGTTATTCACCCAACTAAAATATTCGAGAGTTGTATTAGATACAATTGGAAGGAGTTCCTACCTAAATAACCTAGTTTTATGTAATCCTCCTACACTAACTTAAAACAAACTGAAATGTGGATCTCAACCCACTAGAAAATGTTCCAACTGGATTTTCCAAATCAAATGGTGAGGGTCATTTGTTTTGAGTAAAATAGTGGGAGCATATTTAATTAAAGGCCTAATAAAATATGTTATTTTAGTGATACTTATATTTTCATTATTTTTCATGTATATTACCATGACAAAAAACACCTCTAACAACATTTTGCGATCAATCCTTGATAAGGAAAAATTGTCTGGGAGAAATTTTCTGGATTGGCACCGAAATCTGAGGATTATCCTCAAACATGATAGAAAGCTGTATGTCTTGGAGAAACCTGTTCCTGAAGAGGAACCTCCTAGTTCTGCACCTAAGGAAGAAATATATGCTTATAAGAAGCATGTATATGATGCCAATTGTAAGACCCTAATTTTGACCCTAAGATCCCTTATGGCATCATAACATTGCATTTGCATCTTGCCTCAAGGATCATAGCATCTTGGCTCCTTAACCTTTGGGTGGGAACACTTGTGAGTTGGTTTGAGATCACCAAGCATTCTTGAATTGTATATTATTGATTTTATTATTTTGTTTACTAACCAAAAGCACAAAAATATGTCACTAACATCTTTGTTTTGTAGTTTGAGCAATCATAAGATCTGAGGCTCCTAGGAGACCCTATGCTCAAAGATATGGCCAGGTGAAAGTGAAAGCAAGCATGACAATGGTTCACAAAGCTCTCAATCATCATATATGCCTCTCAAGTATCTCAATTTGTCAATTTGATCAAAGCAAACCAAAGGGCTTGAGGGTTGTTTCTCAAGGAAACCCTAATTCATCTGTGCATCAACTATGCCTTGCTCATGAAGCAACCTCAACCCATGATAAAATACAATCAAGGGAAGTTCTCTCATTCATAATTTCATGCATATTTGAGCTTATTTGAGTGTCCTCAATCATCAATTCATCAAGATTTGAAGTTTGGACTTGAGAAGTTGATCAGTCAGTTCATCTGACTATTTTGAAATCCACTGAGACCTTACTTTTAATGTGTGTGTCAAATGGAGATGACGCCAAGAGAAAAAATGTTCTTAATAACCATATGAACAACTTTCATGTTCATAAAAAATTGATTTGAAGCTTGGAAAGGTATCATCCATTTCAAAACATTATAGGTCATTTTGACTGAAACCCTAATTTTGGGTCAACTTCCCAAGGACATAACTCATTCATTTTTTATGATTTTGAGGTGGGATCAAATGCATTGTAAAGTTTAAGATGTCTACTTCATTTTTTATTTTGAACAAATTTAATAATCCTAAAATAAATACATGTGATAATGCAAAACATTATAGGTCACTTTGGACCAAAGGCATTGAAATGTGAAAAAGTCCAACTTCAAGTGCCCATAACTTTATCATCAAAAATCCAAATGATACACAATTTGAGTCCAAATTGATTGTCTTGAAAATATCTACAACTTTGATTTGGAAAATTTTGTCATTTGGAGCTTGCATCATTGAAACAGAAGGGCTTGAAGTTGGCCCATTTTGGAAATTTTCACATACACATGTTTTGCACATTGAACTTTATGACCAATTTTCACTAATTTCCCATTTCCAAATGAAGTTTTGTCCAACATAAAAAATGATCCTCATGTCAAGAGCTTTCCATCCATTACCCACAAGGCCATGTTTTATTTTTGGAAGAGGCATTTTTGAAGAGGAGAAAGTTTTGGTGCATTTTTAGAAACCATGTCAAATATGTTGTACAAGCCAATTGCATCAATTTTGTGTTGGATAAATAAATCCAGCGTCACCCTTAGGGATTCGAATGGGCTTAACATCCCAACCCATGGCGCTTAGAGGGAGCTTACAAACCTCACTTTAGGTGCAGCCCCTGAGGGCTCATACTATAAGGAAATAAAGTTGCACCCTCACTAACAGCAATTGCTTTTAGCTCAGTGGTAAGCGCTTGATCCTACAAGTGGTATCAGAGCATGGTCATGGGTTTGAATCCCCCCGGCTGACACTGGGGGGGAGATTGTTGGATAAATAAATCCAGCGTCACCCTTAGGGATTCGAATGGGCTTAACATCCCAACCTATGGCGCTTAGAGGGAGCTTACAAACCTCGCTTTAGGTGCAGCCCCTGAGGGCTCATACTATAAGGAAATAAAGTTGCACCCTCACTAACAACAATTGCTTTTAGCTCAGTGGTAAGCGCTTGATCCTACATTCTGCACATCCATTTCAACTCAGTGTGATATCAACACTCATTTGCAATAAGATTTGGGCCCTCCATGCGCCTGTACAGGCCCATGCATGGAGGCCCTCTTCATTCATGCACATGAAATGCTCATGCTTGCCTTTGCCTATTGCTATAAATAAGAGTGCTAGGCTTCATAATTCAACAACCTGAAGGCGCCTATTATGCTGCAAAACTCCCTCCATAGCCATACCTAAAGGAATTCACTCTTTCATTTCAAAATTTCAGATCTGATTTTCAACTTCATTAGTTGATTATCAGACTCAAAATTCCTTGGCCTTGCTTCATCTTCATCTCTAGATCACACTGCAATCAATAGCTAAGAGGAATTGTGCTTTCCAGATCCAAATTTCAGAGGTGGATGTTCAAACTTTTCTTCTTCGAAACACACTGATTATTGCTTGTTTCTTGCATTTATTGGTTTGGCTGAAGTCCTCTCATCAGAGGCAATTGAACTATGCTTTTAATTTTGAGAATACATTGAGTTCAAGTTGAACACCATCATTTTCCACCTCTGATTTCTCTTCCCATGGAGATCTAGAGTGACAATAAATGGTACAGGGGTGATGTACATCACCCTAGCTTTCCATTGATGTATAGATCGCTTCATTTGGTTAAGAATTTTTCTCTGCAACTTTGGCCGGAATCTTTGGTCTCGTCGGAGAAGACAGTGGTGTACACCACTGTCCGTTTGCCAGTTTTGATCCAGGCCGTTGATGATGATTCCCAGATTGAATCAGGGCTCTTGGATCTTATGACTTTATTTAATAGTTTATGTTGCTCAGTTGACTTAGGTCCATGATGCGTGCGCATGCCATAGCCGTTTGATCTGCCAGATCATTTAATGATTTGAATCCAACGCGTGTGGTTTTTCCTATTTTCTGATTTAATCCATTTTATTTCTTTTATTTCATTTTACTTCAAAAAATCACATCTCTCTCATTTTAATTCCAAAAAATATGAGACCAGTTGCATTATTTCTATTTTAATTTCTAGTTTCTAAAAATGATTTTTAATATTTTTCATTTTATCATTTGATATTTTTTATGAATTTTCTCTTTTCTGGTTATTTTTAATTCATTTTAGTTAGTTTTCATCCAAAAAATACAAAAATATTTTCTTAACCTCTTTGAATGATGATGAATCTATGAAAAATATTCTCATCAATTTATTAATTTATTTGAGATTTATTTGAGATTTTAATTCAATTAGGCTATTCTTTATGCATTTTTAATTGATTAAAAATAGTTTCCGGTTTCTAAAAATGCTGAATTTTTTTGTCAAACTTTGTTTGACCTTGTTGAACTTAGGATGATCCATTTGGACTTTTCAAAGTTGATTTGAAATGGATTTGAAGTTTGACCTTTAATTGTTTATTATAGTTCAAGTACTATTTTAATTTTGAAAAATACCAAAAATATTTTATTTGTTTCTTGACTTCTAAGTTTCATTTTGCTTCTGTTTACTAGTGTCTGACCTTGATTCCATTTGTTTTTGGTCAATACAATTTGCTTATTTCATTTGAAGTTCAATTAATGTACATTCTTATCCATCTTCTTCTTCATCTTTTTTCTTTTTGATCAATGAGTTAAAGATTGGTGGTTAGCCTTGATGTATGTGAGGTTTAACCTTCCTTGATTAAAATCTAATTCATCTTGATCCAAAGATCAAGTGAATAGCTTTGCATTAAGGATATGTTGCTTCCTAATCAAGCATGAAAACCTAAATCAATACAAGATCATTTCTCACTTTCTTTTGGCATGGCAAGTTGTAGGAGCTTGATTCACTAATCAAGATCTCTAACTTGTGTTTGTTGCCTATATTTTATTGACCGACCTGAGATAGGTGTGACTACTACATTAGTCCACTTATGATTGCTTAACATAGCGCTAAATTTCCTTATGGCACACTAACACTAACTATTGACCATTAACATTTAATTCTTGCACTTTACATTAATGCAATTTAATATTCTTGTACATATTATTCATTTGCTTTTGCCCTTTTCTCATTTGAGCACATTGATCGGAAAAATAGAAAGTGTACTATTTTTACCGATGTAGTAATAAGGAGTTTTATTCCCAAGTATCGATCTCAGGGATTGTGTAGGAAATACTTATTTTACTTCTGATTCTATTTGAACAAAAACACAATGGTTTGGTTGGTTTTGGGAATTTATAACAATAAACACAAAAAGATAGTAAATAATAATTGATTAAGATGAAACATGCTAGGGTGAGTGATTGATTTAACTAGTTATTAATTCAAGTCAAGATTTCCTCAACACACATGAAACATTCAATTACCTAACCTCAGAATGTTCTTCCTTAAGTCCTTAATGAAGAAACTATTAAACTACCAATTCTTACTCAAATGTCCATTCAACTAATCATTGGTTTTAATCATAAATAATATCAAGGTTTATGGTGATTTACAAAAGTTCCTAGTCCTAGGTGATGCAATTATAAACCCAATTGTGTGAAAACCCTAACAATCACAATCCTGTTATTGATAGTCATAGATCTAATTGTATTTGTCCGATACAAATGCATAATAACATCACACAATTGAATTGAAATACGTAACATAGTAATAAGGAAATCCATGGGTAGAATTCATAACATCAAATCAAATCAGGACCACCCCCTAGCATTGGGGGGTTTAGCCTCTCATAGCATTCAAAGAAATCATAGTGTGGAAATTAAACATTACAAAGAATTAGGAGATTTTAATCTTCAAAGGTTGATGCCCTTGAATCTCGCCGTCTTCAAATCCTCCGTAGTAGCTATCTTCTCCAGTGCAATGTTTTTCTCGTACGTCCAAAAGTCCCTTTCTCTTTCTCTCCAAAGTCTTTTAATAGCCTCAGATGGTTTTTTCTCCTAGCAAAAAGTCCAAAATACCCTTAATGAACAGGGAAGATCCACACAACATAAAGTAAAATTTCTCAGCCGCGCCCATCAACACGGGCCGTGTGGATTCACACGGGTGCCCGTGTTGCTCTTCAAAAGTTGTATTTTTAGAGCAAGCTACAGAGGCATCAACACGGGCCGTGTGGATTCACACGGGTGCCCGTGTTAACCCTCTGTTTTACCTCTTTGAGTGCTCCTTTCCTGGCAAACAACACGGGCCGTGTTGATGTACACGAGGGCCCGTGTTGACCTGCTGCATCTTCATATTTTGGCCTTCCGGAGCATCCAACACTCAGCTATTAGTCCTTTTGAACCTATGCAACAACCTGCAACACTAACACTACCAAATCAAAGCATAAAAGAGACTTTTTGACACAAACATGTAACAAAATACAATGCAATAATAAACTAACGAAACACGTTAAATGACTTTTAAAACAACTAAAAACAACCACAAATCTTACCAGAGTGATGAAAATATGCCGGATAAAAGGTGGGAATTCAATGGAAATGGTGACCGATCACACATGTTTATGTTAATGCAATTTTCCTTTTGCTCACTTGAGCACATAATTGTGTATATACTATTGTGCTTGTGTTTTATTTTGATTGTTGTGATCCAAATGCAAAAATGGACATAAAGGACTTAGACTTTAGGACATTCCCTATGCAAAAATGGAGTGAAAAGGCCTTAATGTTGAAGATGAATTGGAAGGACCTAATCTCTAAACTCACTATTGTCCATTCCTTGTTTGTTTTATGGAACTTTTTGATGTGTGTGTTATTGTGCTAGGGATTCCCAAATTTGAGCCAAATTGAAGAACCATTGTCATGTGCATCTAAAGTGAGAGATACAAGATCCATTGGAAGATTCCTAAGAGCTTGCTTGATTGAATGATTTCTTGAGTATTTGCTTATTTGCTTGCTTATTCCAAAGGATGGGAGCTACTTGCATCATCACTATGATCTCAAGAAGTGAGCTCCATTTGTGGTCTTATTTCTCCTCTTTCATCTTTGTATGTTTAGGACTTAGCCATTCTTCTTCTTTCCTCCACTCTAACCCAAGCCAAAACTTTTTGTGCAAACATTAACATTTGCTTTCAAACATTAGAAACCTAAGCATTATGCTTTTGATTTTCAAACTTTCTTTTCATAACACTTATTTTGAATTGAATCCTAAGTCAACTTTGACCATATTTTGTAAATACTTTTCATTGGTAAATATAAGTCATTCAAATGTTTTATGGTTTCAATGGCCACTTCTTGCCAAAGCTTTTTTCATAACCCTTAGCTATTAGGTTTGAGTTATCCTTGAGGTTGATATAATACTCACCTATATCCTTAGTGATGGACAATGAGTCTTCCATGCTTATTATAGGGTTAACCCCTCACTAGCACGTTGAAGCTATCCTCACATGGTGGATTTGTGGTTTTAGGTTGAGTTTTCTCCCTTGGATAACAAAAACCCTTAAAGCTTTTGGACCAATCAATTCACCAACTTGTTTTGAGATTTTTACCCCGAACTACGAGGTTTTGATCCTAATCCTTTTTTAAGATGGTACGTAGGCAATGGGTTTATCCATTCAAACACAAAAATTGTAAATAATTTGTACATTCTCCTCTCATCCCCCCAATCATGTTTGCACAAATAATTTTTCACAAAATACTAACCTACCTTACGACAATTGTGAAAAGGGCTCCCTATGAGTACCTAGGATATTTTGGGTGCTTAAAACCTTCCCATTGCATAACCAACCCCCTTACCCAGATCTTTGACATTTTTATTAGTTTTTGATTCGATAAAACTTCTCGGTTTTTGTTCGCTTTCTAACCTTTCCTTTGGATAAATAGAAGTGCGGTGGTGACTCGAATTGTATGATTTACTTTTGATTTAGTCAATAAATCTAAAGGTAACGAATACCCCGCTACAGAACTGTGGCGACTCTGCTGGGGAAGGTATTTTCCTAGTGGGTTTTTCCTACTTTTCACATTTGTAGTATTGTTGTGTATATTATTTTGTGACATATTTTTTTGACCAAGCATAACTTTCTCAATTCTAATACAAATGGAACAAACTTTATATCTCTAGAAAGCTTGGAACAATAGGAAAAACTTTCATGTTGGAGAAATTTTCAAATGGAGCTTGCATCTTGATGGAAAATGGGCTTAAAGTGGATGCAACAATCATGAAAACTTGCCCTAAATGGAAAGTCAACTATTTCCAAATTTAGTAACTTTTCCAACTCCTGATTAAATGATGAATCCATGATCCAACCTTGATCAAATTTCACATGTAGGCTCCCTTAGGCATGGATTTTGAGATTCCACCCTCAAAATGTCAGGAGTTGACTTTTCTGGCCCCACAGTTGACTTTTCCCAAACTGTCTGATTCCCGATTCCATTGATCAATTGAGCACCTCTGGCTCAAATAAAGAGCTTATTTTTTGTATGTAGACCCTTATGGACATATGGAGGGCCATGGAAAATAGTTTCACCCAAGGAATCAGAAATAAACTGATTTTATACCAATCTCTAGTTTTAGGGCAAAATGATCAAGAACTGATTGCACTGATTGCCAATGGATCTTTCTAGGATAATTGTGAATCTTCTTAGGCCAAGATGCCTCTCTAATCATGACATGAATAAGCCCCCTTTACTTCCAACCAAACATTGCCTGTTGCAGATAGCCATGAAACCCTAATTTCTGATTAAATCCAGATGCACACTCTGGGAGCTCTGAATCCTCCACTGATGAACTGAGGACCATAACAAGACACTTGGACCTCCTTGAGACCCTTGAGACTTGTATGCTTGGAGAATGAAGTCCAATTCTTAATCTTGCTTTGTGTGGGCTCCTTTTGTTAAGGAGTGATCAATCAAAACCTGATTTCCATGTCACTAATGCAGTATGCAATGAGTATGACCTAGTATGATGCTAATGCAATGTGAAACACAATCCCATGCCTCTAGGAAAAATGAAAGGGTAAATTTTGGGGTATTACAATATTCAAAATGGATCCAATCAAGTATATCTTTGAGAAGCCTGCTTTAACTAGGAGGATTGCCCATTTGCAGATGCTGTTGTCTGAGTATGATATTGAGTATCGAGCTCAGAAAGCTATTAAAGGTAGTATCTTGGCTGACCACTTGGCACATCAACCAATTGAGGATTATCAGCCAGTTCAGTACGACTTCCCAGATGAGGAGATTCTGTATTTGAAAATGAAAGATTGCGACGAGCCTACGCTCGATGAAGGGCCAGAGCCTGGTTCTTGATGGAGCATGGTGTTTGATGGCGATGTAAATCAATATGGAAATGGTATTGGGGCAATGATTATTACTCCTCAGGGCACACATTTTCCTTTTACAGCAAGGCTAACTTTCAAATGCACGAATAATATGGCGGAGTATGAGGCCTGTATTATGGGTTTAGAAGAGTGTATTGATCTTAGGATCAAGCATCTTGATGTTTATGGTGATTTGGCCCTTGTTGTTAATCAAATTAAGGGTGAATGGGAGACGAATCAGCCTGGCCTCATCCCATACAGAGATTATGCGAGGAGGATTTCAACGTTCCTTACTGAGGTTGACTTCCATCGTATTCCTCGAGATGAGAATCGGATGGCAGATGCGCTTGTTACACTTGCTTCAATGATTGTGGTAAGACTCTGGAATGAAGTCCCCAATATTATTGTGATACGCTTGGATAGACCAACTCATGTCTTTGCAGTAGAAGAAGTAAAAGATGATAAGCCATGGTATTATGACATCAAATGTTTTCTTCAGAGTCAAATTTACCCGCCTGGGGCATCTATTAAAGATAAGAAGACTTTGAGGAGATTATCTGGCAGCTTCTACCTCAATGGCGAAGTGCTTTATAAGAGGAACTTTGATATGGTTTTGCTCAGATGCGTGGATAGACACGAAGCAGACCTATTGGTGACTGAAGTCCATGAGGGTTCATTTGGTACTCATTCCAATGGACATGCCATGGCGAAAAAGATGTTGAGAGCAGGCTACTATTGGCTGACAATGGAGTCTGACTGCTGCAAATATGTGAAGAAATGCCACAAGTGTCAGATCTATGCGGATAAGATTCATATTCCTCTGACACTTCTGAATGTGATTTCATCACCATGGCCTTTCTCCATGTGGAGAATTGACATGATTGGCATGATAGAGCCAAAGGCATCCAATGGTCACAAATTTATTCTCGTAGTAATTGATTACTTCACCAAGTGGGTTGAAGCGGCATCGTATGCAAACGTGACCAGGCAGGTGGTTGTGAAGTTTATCAAGAATCAACTCATATGCCATTATGGTGTGCCAGATAAGATCATTACTGATAATGGATCTAACTTGAACAACAAGATGATGAAAGAGCTGTGTAGCGAGTTCAAGATTGCACATCATAATTCTTCTCCTTATAGACCCAAGATGAATGAGGCTGTTGAAGCTGCTAATAAGAACATCAAGAAGATTATCCAGAAGATGGTTGTTACGTACAAAGATTGGCATGAGATACTGCCATTTGCTTTGCATGGATATCGTACATCTGTCCGCACTTCAACAGGGGCAACCCCTTTCTCTCTTGTTTATGGAATGGAGGTTGTGCTCCCAGTAGAGGTGGAGATCCCGTCAATGAGAGTCTTGATGAAAGCCAAGTTGACTGAGGCTGAATGGGTTTAGAGTCGTTATGATCAATTGAATTTGATTGAAGAGAAGAGATTAACTTCCATGTGCCATGGTTAGTTATATCAGCAAAGGATGAAGAAAGCCTTTGATAAGAAGGTAAAACCTCGTGTGTTGCGAGAGGGTGACCTTGTGCTCAAGAAAGTCTTGTCTTTCCCGCCCGATTCCAGGGGCAAGTGGACTCCAAACTATGAAGGTCCATATGTTGTTAAGAGAGCCTTTTCAGGCGGTGCTTTGATACTTACAACTATGGATGGGGAGGATTTCACTCGTCCTGTGAATTCAGATGCAGTAAAGAAATACTTCGCCTAAAAGAAAAATAGAATAGCTCGTTAAGTTGAAAACCTGAAAGGGCGGCTTAGGCAAAAATGAGCGTCTCGGTGGATTGAAAACCCGAAAGGGCGATCCAGGAAAAAGTTAGAGACATAAAAAATGAATATGTATCCCGCTAGATTGAGTACCTCACCCTGGGGAAATCTAGGTAAAAATTGGGGATTTGGCAAGTAACTGCATCCTGACAAGACTTTGTTCTACAGTCGTCATTTGTCAAAGATTCTCGCTCAGTCATCGTCAACTGAAGCTTCAAATACATTGGATTCAGAGTTGGTGGAGAAATGGTCATTATGTTCAATGTAGCCCTTTTCCAATATATATCACCAATTTTCAAATTTGTAAAGATCCATGGAGTCTTGCCATTTGCAGACTACCATTCCATCAAATAAATTTGAGCCTTTATCCAATTCTTTGCACTCGTATTTGTTTTTGTTCAACAAATATTTTGCATGTTTTAATTGACAAATATCATTGTTTTGAATAAATAAAAAATTTCACAAATTGTTTTAAAACAAAGTGAACATTCACAATGACAAAAAGGATAATTGGGGCATCTTCAGTGCTCTCCCAAGGATAGTATGATCTCCAAAAGGGTAAGACATTTGTTCATATTCCCAGCATACTTGTATCCTCTTCATTATCTCTCAGGTTATCTCCTCCGCGAGCGCAGAAGAAAGTTAAGCATCGCCAAGTCCCCTAGAGAGTCTGGAGCCTTGGTCCCATTTCGTTGGGAGGAGTATATCTCTAACATCCCACCAAATCTCCAGAGAGTTTGGAGTTTGGCCTTAATCTTCTAACCCCTCAGTGAGGCTGGATCTAGCATATGTGTTATCAATTATATGGTTGTCATCCCTTGGGTGGATAGACCTAAACTCCCTTATAAATTGATAAATTGATATGCTATCTTTTCGAGGAAGTTGGTATTCCCTCATTCAGATTGGAATTCTCCCGTAGAGTGAGCAGGAAATCCTCAGCATGAGTGGAATTCTCAACAATTTGGTTTGTAGCTTTCCCCCCGTGGATTCGCCTACATGAATATCTAGCAGGTTTGACTTTGTTCATCCTCAGCAGGGTTGATCCCATTTCAGCTCCTCAGTATGACCACCAAGCAGGATATCGCCAGCTGATCACCTACAGGTAGTTCCTGGTTCAGTCCTCAACAGTGTTTCCCTAGAACTTGTCTGTTGTTTCCTCCTGAGCAGAGCGGGTGACATAAATGTTTATCTTTCCATCCCCAGTGGAGTAGTGTGTCTCTTCTCCTTGGCAGAGATGATTTATCCAGCAGTACAAGGAATTGTGTTGGTTTCAAAACTTTTGATCGGTGGTTGTTCCCCACAGAGTTTCATCCTTCCCCTGGATAATTTTCCCAGTAGAGTTGCTTCTACGACAGGTCGTATTCATGTTCGGTTCCCCAGCCAAGACTTTGCCTAATTTCAGATTGGCGTTGGAACTTCTGAAGAAGATGTGTTGATTCCTTCCCAGCGGAGTGACTGGTTCTCCTTCCCTCGCAGAGATCATTTATTTCCTGGTATCTGTTACCCCCATCAGAGTGGGAGTCTCCCTAGTGGGCCTGGATTTCTCTTTCGAAACGTAGTACCAGATGTTTGTCCATTGATTCCTGGACCTGGTTGTGTTAGATATGTCTGTTTGTCAGCATTATCATACATAAACCACACATATACATACATAATTATAACATTCAGATATTCATGTCGCATTCTTTGCCATATATCTTTGTTTGTTGTCTCCTGCTATTTGGTGATATATACTTCCCCAAGCAGAGGTTGGTGTTTGATCTCTCCATATAAGAGTCAGCCCCATAGGCAGAAAGTGTCTACCCTTTCTTCCATATTCCCCACTGAGTTATGTCCTCATGGATGATTATTATTTCTGTTTCCTCCTAAAATATGTATTGGGATGGAATTCATCCCCTGAGTTATATCCTCATTGGGCTGAGTCTTGTTCATTGTGTCTCTCTAGTTCGTTCCTAGATTGACTCCTCTTGTTATTGCCTTTTGCACTTCCCCGTAGTTTAGATGATTGTTCAGTAACCAGTAATTGTCCATCTTTTTCCCGGCGAAGTCTGTGGCCTTCTACCCTCATACCGGTAGTCGTAAGTCCTATCTTTGTGATTTTCTACCCTCATATCGGTAGTTGTAAACCCCAATTTTATCCCCTTGTAGAGTTAACCTGGATTTTGTTCATCCTAACCGATGGCGGTTACTCTTCTGTGGTTTTCTACCCAGTAACCGGTAGATGTAATCCCCTCTTCGTTGGTTATCTTTATCCAATATTCGGTATCGATATTCCTTCACCTTTTGAGTATATCTCCCAGTAACCAATGATATATCTCTTGGATAATTGCTCTGATAAAACAATGTATCCCCGGCGAGACATCTTTCATTCACCCCTTTTTGCTGGTGATGTTCGTTTCTCCCCTTTGATTGGTCATCATTTTATACCCGGTATTCGGTATCCCGATGTCCTTTCTTTTCGGTCTATTTATCCTTTATTAACCCAGTAACCGGTTGTGGATAATCTTCTATGCGAGTATGTTATCTACGTTCTGACGGTAATAGATAATATATCTCATGCACTCTTCAGTCGAAGTCTTTTTCTTTCCCTGTTGAGTAAGATTCGTGTTTCCTTATGGAATCGAATGTCCATCCTATAATCGAGTTTGCTTTTTCAGCCCTCCTTTTTGGATGACGAGTGTCTTGGTTATGTTCCCAATTCACGCCTGGTTGGTCACCTATTATATGCCCAGTAACCGGTATCCCTGGTGTTCCTTCCCTTCTGCTCCCTATTATGACTTTTTGTCCCCTGTGGAGTCAGATTTTCCTGAGTTGAAATATACCTTTTTAGGTCTTCCTCGGGTCTTGGATGATTGATATCACTCACCCTTATACCGGTCTTAGATATTCATTCTCCCCGAGCATGTTATTTTCTCACCCTTATACCGGTGTTTGATCACATGTCTCTTTGAGCTTATTACCCAATAGCAGGTAATACCTCAGTTGCTTTTTCCTTAGTTGAGTCCTCTTTGGACATTCCCCATTGGAGTCCCTTGATGAATTTTCCCAACCTGAGTCTGGATTTTTATCCGAAGTATCCATTGCGGATAGTTTTGCTGTATTGGCATATTCCCCAATACATGCATCGTTGCGTTAGATCGAGTCCTTCCATTGATTTATTTTCATGGAATCCTTTCGTGTCTCCCAACAAGTTTCAAGTCGTGACCTGCTCACGCATTCTATTCCCCTTTATTCCCCATCAGAGTCCCCAGAGTCTCTGTCCCATTTATGAGTGTATTACTCCTATGGATTTTCAGTTTCCTCTGATTTCTTTTTCCTTTGTGGACATATATCTCCACAGAGTACTACCTTTTGCATACATACATTTGCATCATGAGGTCTCTTAGGGACCAAAATTCGTCTCTTTGTTATTATTTAAGCCCATTCTACCTCGTCGAGACGAAGATTTTAACCTTCACTTCTCCGACTAGAATGACCTTAAATAGGGGCATCTGTAAGACACTAATTTTGACCCTAAGATCCCTCATGGCATCATATAACATTGCATTTGTATCTTGCCTCAACGATCATAGCATCCTGGCTCCTTAACCTTTGGGTGGGAACACTTGTGAGTTGGTTTGAGATCACCAAGCATGATTGAATTGTATATTATTGCTTTTCTTATTTTGTTCAATAACAAAAAGCACAAAAATATGTCACTAACATCTTTGTTTTGTAGTTTGAGCAATCATTAGATCTGAGGCTCCTAGGAGACCCTATGCTCAAAGATATGGCCAGGTGAAAGTGAAAGCAAGCATGACAATGGTTCACAAAGCTCTCAATCATCATATATGCCTCCCAAGTATCTTAATTTGTCAATTTGATCAAAGCAAACCAAAGGTCTTGAGGGTTGTTTCTCAAGGAAACCCTAATTCATCTGTGCATCAACTGTGCCTTGCTCATGAAGCAACCTCAACCCATGATCAAATACAATCAAGGGAAGTTCTCTAATTCATCATTTCATGCATATTTGAGCTTATTTGAGTGTCCTCAATCATCAATTCATCAAGATTTGAAGTTTGGACTTGAGAAGTTGATCAGTCAATTCATCTGACTATTTTGAAATCCACTGAGACCTAACTTTTAATGTGTGTGTCAAATGGAGATGACCCTAAGAGAAAAAATGTTCTTAAGAACCATATGAACAACTTTCATGTTCATCAAAAATTTAAGCTTGGAAAGGTATCATCCATTTCAAAACATTATAGGTCATTTTGACTGAAACCCTAATTTATGGTCAACTTCCCAAGGACATAACTCATTCATTTTTTATGATTTTTAGGTGGGATCAAATGAATTGGAAAGTTTAAGATGTATAATTAATTTGTTATGTTGAACAAATTTTCATAATCCTAAAATAAATACATGTGATAATGCAAAACATTATAGGTCACTTTGGACCAAAGGCATTGAAATGTGAAAAAGTCCAACTTCAAGTGCCCATAACTTTCTCATACAAAATCCAAATGATGCAAAATTTGAGTCTAAATTGATTATATTGAAAAGATATACAACGTTTATGTTGAAGATTTTGTCATTTGGAGCTTGCACTATTGAAACATAAGGGCTTGAAGTTGGCCCATTTTGGAAATTTTCACATACACATGTTTTGCACATTGAACTTTATGACCAATTTTCACTAATTTCCCATTTCCAAATGAAGTTTTGTCCAACATAACAAATGATCCTCATGTCAAGAGATTTCCAACCATTACCCACAAGGCCATGCTTTATTTTTGGAAGAGACATTTTCGAAGAGAAGAAAGTTTTGGTGCATTTTTAGAAACCATGTCAAATATGTGTGTACAAGCCAATTGCATCAATTCTGCACGTCCACTTTAACTCAGTGTGATATCAGCACTCATTTGCAATAAGATTTGGGCCCTCCATGTGCCTGTACAGGCCCATGCATGGAGGCCCTCTTCATTCATGCACATGAAATGCTCATGCTTGCCTTTGCCTATTGCTATAAATAAGAGTGCTAGGCTTCATAATTCAACAACCTGAAGGCACCTGTTATGCTGCAAAACTCCCTCCATAGCCATACCTAAAGGAATTCACTCTTTCATTTCAAAATTTCAGATCTGATTTTCAACTTCATTAGTTGATTATCAGACTCAAAATTCCTTGGCCTTGCTTCATCTTCATCTCTAGATCCACTACGCCAAAAATAACTTTTAACAGCGCATCTTAGACAGCGCTTTTAAAAGAAAGCGCTGTCTAAGGTTAAAATTAAAATAAAACACGGAAAATGTTCCAAAAAAATAATGAAAGCGCTGTCTAAGGGGGGGTCTTAGACAGCGCTTTCTAAAAGCGCTGTCTAAGACCCCCCCTTAGACAGCGCTTTTAGAAAGCGCTTTTAAATATAGACCTTAGTCAGCGCTTTTGATAAAGCGCTGTCTAAAGTCTTTAAATTAAAAAAAAAATTAAAACCAAAAGCGCTGTCTAAAGTCTTTATTCCCTCCATGTCACGAAAAAAAAGTTATTCCCTCCCAAATCCTAAAAATCCTACATTCTTCTCCCAAACCCTCAATCAGAGCTTGCTTCTCTTTCTCCCAAATCCACTCCCCCTTCTTCCAACCCTCAATCAGAGCTTGTTTATCCTGTGTGAAAGATTCTTCCCCTAAACCCCATTATATGTGCGAAAATGGGATCCGAAGCTATGGTTCCAGAATGGGCATCGGAGCCTTGCATAATGGGAATCGACGAAGCCGGAAGAGGTCCCGTTCTTGGTCCTATGGTCTATGGCTGTTTATACTGTCCTCTCTCCTACAAGAAAACCCTAGCTACTTTGAGTTTCGCCGGTACTTTCTCAATCAACTTCATTCTCTTTTTTTTCTGATTATTTTATAATCAATTAAATTGGCACCAATGATATTTTGTGTTATTTAATCGTAAGTAAATATTTGGTTTTGGTTACAACCAATCTTCGACGGTGCCCCTAAGTAAGTAATTTTTGTTGTTTGGCATTACTGTATTTTAGTTTCATGAATCAGAAATCTTAAAGTTCTCTTCCAAACTCATTTTCAACATAAATAGGTTGGTGAGGATGAATTTGGATATATGCTTGCTGATATACTCAAGGAAAATAATGTAAACAACCAAGGGATGCGTTTTGACCCTGGTGCACGTACTGCCTTAGCATTTGTTACACTGAGGAGTGACGGAGAGCGAGAGTTCATGTTTTATCGTAATCCCAGTGCTGATATGCTGCTCCAAGAAGATGAACTAGACTTGGACTTAATCAGAAAGGTGAAAATTAAAACTTCAAAACATTGGTCGAGTCTATGTTCTTCCAACGTTTTCCACTTTAACTCTACCTAATTCATATATTATTGTTGTAAAATTCTTCTGTTATTTATTTCTGGCAGGCCAAGATCTTTCATTACGGGTCGATCAGTCTTATAACAGAACCATGCAAATCGGCACATATAGCTGCTGCAAAGGCAGCAAAAGATGCCGGCGTATTTCTGTCTTATGACCCTAACCTGCGGCTTCCTTTATGGCCTTCTGCAGATAGTGCTAGAGAAGGGATTCTGAGTATATGGGAGACTGCAGATATCATCAAGGTTCTTTTATTCTTTAGTTTCCATTTTCTTGTTCCGTTCCATTGTTTAGAATACGAATTACAGGGTTATGTCAATACCTTCTCTAACAAAACCAATCTGATAATTGTATTTTCAGATAAGTGAAGAAGAGATTTCATTTCTTACAAATGGTGAAAATCCATACGATGACGCCGTTGTACGAAAACTTTTCCATCCAAACCTCAAGCTACTGCTTGTTACTGAAGGTTCAGAAGGCTGCAGATATTACACCAAGGTATGCCTTCCAAAAACCCTACTCCTTCCGGCCATTGCATTTGATAAATCACTTCTTGTTAGTCTGTTTTATACTGCTCTCCCTTTTATAAATTGTTCGGCTTGTTAATATAATCTATTATGCAACATTTTTTCCATCTCTTTTATAAGCTCGTGAGCTATTTATACTTTGGAGATAAAGCTGCAATACAAATGATTGCATGTTGTTTTGCAACTATATGCTCCTAAATAGAAGATTCCATGTTGTATTTGAAATATGATTTGCTTGTTTTTATGGAACCTTGCATCCCATTTGGCATTGTGTGTGTAGACATCTGGTGATTCTGCTGAGAAACTTGGCCTTCTTTGTTGGGGTAGCACAATTTGTTGGGTAGTAATGACATAATTAAAGTCCACCAAGTTATGACACTAAAGACGCCTATCCATTTTGCTTCTAATCTGTCTATAGATTTCTTATCCCTTATGCTAATTAACATTTAAGTTTTTTTTTCTAGTTCTACAAGTCTTCATATATGTTTTTTCGCTTTCTATTAGAATAATGTTTCTCATTTCATTTTCTTAACGTATGTTGTGTTCCAGGAAGAATACTATTGGCCAGTATGAGAGTCACACTGCTTTTACTCTTCCGGGACTGTATAGAGTTGTCCACGGCATTGATGTTTTTGATCCCAAGTTCAACATTGTCTCTCCTGGAGCAGATATGACAATATATTTTCCATACTCTGATAAGGAGAAAAGACTCACGGCCCTACACAGTTCAATTGAAAAGCTATTATACGGTACCGAGCAGACCGATGAGTACATGTGAGTCAATTGCAGTTGCAGAAATATTTAATTTAGGTTATTTATGCCTATAACAATCCATTATGTTATCTGTTATGCATCATGCTAAAAATGTATGGTCTATTAGCTTCCACTTTACAGTCCTTGCTCATTATTCAGTACCAATGCCATGTTTAAAATCACACCATGATCTTCACGTGTTTATTTATCACAAGGGATATAATATCTAAAGTTGTTGGTAAGAACTGTTGAGAAGCATGCCACATTTTTCAGATATCATTGTGACAGTAAGCAATCATTTTGGTTCTTAAATATGTGCGGCGTTGTCACTGTAGTCCTGTAATGTATCAAAATTGCAAAAACATACCCAAATGCATCTTTCGTTAGTCAATATGGTCCTCCTATGTGTCTTTTGTTTGATAGTTTGGTCATCCAATGCATCTTGTGATAGTCAATTTGATCCATAATATTACTAACAAAAGACACTTGGAAATGTTTTGTAATTTTGATACATTAAGAGACTATAGTGACAATGTCTGACACATTAAGGACTAAAATGGCTAACTACGCAAAATGTGATTATAACAGTTAATGAGTTTATCTTTGTCTCTATGTGGCAGCGGTTCACTGACAGACCGGTCAAAGCCTATAATTTTCTCCATGGCAAGGCTAGACAGAGTTAAAAACATAACTGGTTTGGTAGAAAGCTATGCTAAGAACAGCAAATTGAGGGAACTTGTCAACCTTGTGGTAGTAGCTGGTTATATTGATGTCAAAAAGTCCAGTGACAGAGAAGAAATTGAAGAGATTGAGAAGATGCATGATCTCATGAAGCAATACAATTTGAATGGCGAGTTTCGATGGATTACTGCCCAAACAAATAGAGCACGTAACGGGGAGCTGTATCGCTACATAGCAGATACAAAAGGCGCTTTCGTTCAGGTATTATGCGAACGATTACTGTTTGATCCATCATTCAAGCATCATTTGTAACTCTCATCTCTTGCTGCAGCCTGCTTTCTATGAAGCTTTTGGACTTACAGTTGTGGAGGCCATGACTTGTGGACTCCCTACGTTTGCTACTAACCATGGTGGTCCTGCTGAGATCATCGAGCATGGTGTATCGGGATTCCATATTGATCCTTATCATCCCGACCAAGCATCAGAGCTATTGGTTGATTTTTTCCAACGATGTAAGGAGGACCCAAATCACTGGAATAAAGTATCCGATGGTGGCCTTCAAAGAATATACGAAAGGTCAGTTACTTTTTTATAAAAGTTGATTGCTTTTGATATTGATACTAAAATGCTAAGAAAATAATAATCAGGTACACATGGAAGATTTATTCTGAAAGGCTTATGACCTTGGCTGGAGTTTATAGTTTCTGGAAATATGTTTCCAAACTAGAGAGACGCGAAACTCGGCGATATCTTGAGATGTTCTACATTCTTAAGTTCCGTGATTTGGTAAGTGATATTACAATTTACATCTACTCCCCTGTTGGGATGCTAAATTTTATCATCTCTATATGCAGTACCGATATTTCAGATTATCAAGTGTAGTAGAAACAAATGATAGTTGTACTAGCATTGATCTCAAATTTGTGGTTTTCAACTTTTTTTTCCAGGCAAATTCTGTTCCAATAGCAAAGGATGATGCAAATTAACCTGTCCTGCTGGGGCATGGCTGCTTTATGTTTTTATCAAAGTTTGATAGAAGACAATAAGAAATAAGAGTCTTGTATGTATATAAAAGTCTGCTTCTTGTGTTGTAAATTAATATGTTTCTGAAGACTTAGGAGTTCATGGAAGCATGCCTATGTTAGCTTTTATTATATCAGAAATGCTGATAGCAGTTGTCAAAATATCGGTTTAATTTTGGGACTTGCCGCTTCAAGTCTGTAAAAGCGCTGGTATAGCCCACCCTATGCCAGCGCTTTTTTACACTATATTTTGTTGAATTAACCACCTAAGCCAGCGCTTTTTTAATAAAAGCGCTGGCATAGGGGGGGTTTAGACAGCGCTTTTTCAGTAAAAGCGCTGTCTAAACCCCCCCTATGCCAGCGCTTTTTTAGTTAATTTCAACATGAAATTAACTAAAAAAGCGCTGGCATAGGGGGGTTTTAGACAGCGCTTTTACTGAAAAAGCGCTGTCTAAACCCCCCTATGCCAGCGCTTTTTTAGTAAATTAAGCGCTGTCTAAGACCTATACCAGCGCCAGTATAGCCAGCGCTTTTAAGCGCTGTCTAATGTCAAAAAAAGCGCTGTCTAATCCCTTGTTTGGCATAGTGATCACACTGCAATCAATAGCTAAGAGGAATTGTGCTTTCCAGATCCACATTTCAGAGGTGGATGTTCAAACTTTTCTTCTTCGAAACACACTGATTATTGCTTGTTTCTTGCATTTATTGGTTTGGCTGAAGTCCTCTCATCATAGGCAATTGAACTATGCTTTTAATTTTGAGAATCCATTGAGTTCAAGTTGAACACCATCATTTTCCACCTCTGATTTCTCTTCCCATGGAGATCTAGAGTGAAAATAAATGGTACAAGGGTGATGTACATCACCCCAACTTTCCATTGATGTATAGATCGCTTCAGTTGGTTAAGAATTTTTCTCTGCAACTTTGGTCGGAATCTCTGGTCTCGTCGGAGAAGACGGTGGTGTACACCACCGTCCGTTTGCCAGTTTTGATCCAGGCCGTTGATGATGATTCCCAGATTGAATCAGGGCTCTTGGATCTTATGAATTTATTTAATAGTTTATGTTGCTCAGTTGACTTAGGTCCATGATGCGCGCGCATGCCACAGCCGTTTGATCTGTCAGATCATTTAATGAATTGAATCCAACGCGTGTGGTTTTTCCTATTTTCTGATTTAATCCATTTTATTTCTTTTATTTCATTTTACTTCAAAAAATCATATCTCTCTCATTTTAATTCCAAAAAAAATGAGACCAATTGCATTATTTCTATTTTAATTTCAAGTTTCTAAAAATGATTTTTAATATTTTTCATTTTATCATTTGATATTTTTTATGAATTTTCTCTTTTTTGGTTATTTTTAATTCATTTTAATTAGTTTTCAACATCCAAAAAATACAAAAATATTTTCTTAACCTCTTTGAATGATGATGAATCTATAAAAAATATTCTCATCAATTTATTAATTGATTTGACATTTATTTGAGATTTTAATTCAATTAGGCTATTCTTTATGCATTTTTAATTGATTAAAAATAGTTTTTGGTTTCTAAAAATGCTGAAATTTTTTCTCAAACTTTGTTTGACCTTGTTGAACTTAGGATAATCCATTTGGACTTTTCAAAGTTGATTTGAAATGGATTTGAAGTTTGACCTTTAATTGTGTATTTTAATTCAAGTACTATTTTAATTTTGAAAAATACCAAAAATATTTTATTTGTTTCTTGACTTCTAAGTTTCATTTTGCTTCTGTTTACTAGTGTTTGACCTTGATTCCATTTGTTTTTGGTCAATGCAATTTGCTTATTTCATTTGAAGTTCAATTAATGTACATTCTTATCCATCTTCTTCTTCATCTTTTTTCTTTTTGGTCAATGGGTTAAAGATTAGTGGTTAGTCTTGATGTATGGGAGGTTTAACCTTCCTTGATTCAAATCCTAATTCATCTTGATCCAAAGATCAAGTGAATGGCTTTGCATTAAGGATAGGTTGCTTCCTAATCAAGCATGAAAACCTAAATCAATACAAGATCATTTCTCACTTTCTTTTGGCATGGCAAGTTGTAGGAGCTTGATTCACTAATCAAGATCTCTAACTTGTGTTTGTTGCCTATATTTTATTGACCGACCTCAGATAGGTGTGACTACTACATTAGTCCACTTACGATTGCTTAACATAGTGCTAAATTGCCTTATGACACACTAACACTAACTATTGACCATTAACATTTAATTCTTGCACTTTACATTAATGCAATTTAATATTCTTGTACATATTATTCATTTGCTTTTGCCCTTTGCTCATTTGAGCACATGTTTATGTTAATGCAATTTGCCTTTTGCTCACTTGATCACATCATTGTGTATATATTATCGTGCTTGTGTTTTGTTTTGATTGTTGTGAACCAAATGCAAAAATGGACAAAAAGGACTTAGACTTTAGGACATTCCCTATGCAAAAATGGAGTGAAAAGGCCTTAATGTTGAAGATGAATTGGAAGGACCTAATCTCTAAACTCACTCTTGTCCATTCCTTGTTTGTTTTATGGAACTTTTTGATGTGTGTGTTCTTGTGCTAGGGATTCCCAAATTTGAGCCAAATTGAAGAACCATTGTCATGTGCATCTAAAGTGAGAGATACAAGAGCCATTGGAAGATTCCTAAGAGCTTGCTTGATTGAATGATTGCTTGAGTATTTGCTTATTTGCTTGCTTATTCCAAAGGATGGGAGCTAATTGGATCATCACTATGATCTCAAGAAGGGAACTCCATTTGTGGTCTTATTTCTCCTCTTTCATCTTTCTATGTTTAGGACTTAGCCATTCTTCTTCTTCCCTCCACTCTAACCCAAGCCAAAACTTTTTGTGCAAATATTAACATTTGCTTTCAAACATTAGAAACCTAAGCATTATGCTTTTGATTTTCAAACTTTCTTTTCATAACACTTATTTTGAATTGAATCCTAAGTCAACTTTGACCATATTTTGTAAATACTTTTCATTGGTAAATATAACTCATTCAAATGTTTTGTGGTTTCAATGCCCACTTCTTGCCAGAGCTTTTTTCATAACCCTTAGCTATTAGGTTTGAGTTATCCTTGAGGTTGATATAATACTCACCTATATCCTTAGTGATGGACAATGAGTCTTCCATGCTTATTATAGGGTTAACCCCTCACTAGCATGTTGAAGCTATCCTCACATGGTGGATTTGTGGTTTTAGGTTGAGTTTTCTCCCTTGGATAACAAAAAACCTTAAAGCTTTTGGACCAATCAATTCACCAACTTGTTTTGAGATTTTTACCCCGAACTACGAGGTTTTGATCCTAATCCTTTTTTAAGATGGTACGTAGGCAATGGGTTTATCCATTCAAACACAAAAATTGTAAATAATTTGTACATTCTCCTCTCATCCCCCCAATCATGTTTGCACAAATAATTTTTCACAAAATATCAACCTACCTGGCGACAATTGTGAAAAGGGCTCCCTAGGAGTACCTAGGATGTTTTGGGTGCTTAAAACCTCCCCATTGCATAACCAACCCCCTTACCCAGATCTCTGACATTTTTATTAGTTTTTGATTCGATAAAACTTCTCGGTTTTTGTTCGCTTCTAACCTTTCCTTTGGATAAATAGAAGTTCGGTGGCGGCTCGAATTGTATGATTTACTTTTGATTTAGTCAATAAATCTAAAGGTAACGAATACCCCGCTACACCAATGAAATTGCTTGCCTCATGCTAGCTACCATGAACTCATAGTTGCAAAAGCAACATGAGAACATGGCAGCGTTCGATATGATCAAACACCTGAAGATGCTCTATCAAGAGCAGACAAGGCATGAAAGGTTTGAAGTTTCAAAATCCCTTTTTCAAGGCAAGTTAGCTGAGGGAGCCCCTGTAGGTCCCCATGTTCTCAAGATGATTGGGTATATGGAGAGCCTTGAGAGGTTGGGTTTTCCCCTCGAAAAGGAACTTGTGACTGATTTGATCTTGCAATCGTTGCCTGATAGCTTTTGTCAATTTGTACTTAATTTCAATATGAATGATATGGAAAAATCTCTTCCTGAACTGCTAGCCATGTTAAGAACTACTAAGAAAAATCTGAAGTCAAAAGGAAAGTCCATTATGATGATCGGAAATGGAAAGAGACAGAACAAAAGACCCACCAAGCAGGGTGGTCAGGGAAAGGCAAGGAAGTTGCCAAACCCAAACCCACAACTCCTTGTTTGAAGCCTAGTGGAGGAATAGCAAAGGAAGGCACCTGTTTCCATTGCGGTAAGACCGAACACTAGAAGAGAAACTGCCCAAAGTACCTGGAAGATAAGAAGAATGGAGTAGAGACTTCAACTTCAGGTATTTTTGTTATTGAAATTAATTTATCTACTTCTGCATCATGGGTTTTAGATACTGGATGCGGTTCTCACATTTGTACCAATGTGCAGGGGCTAAAAAGGAGTAGAGATTTGGCAAAAGGTGAAGTTGACCTATGAGTTGGCAATGGAGCAAAGGTTGCTGCTTTAACTGTAGAAACTTATGTGTTGACTTTACCTAGTGGTTTAATAATTCAGTTAGAGAACTGTTATTATGTACCTGCAATTAGCAAGAGTATTATTTTCGTTTCTTGTTTAGACAAGTTTGATTTTTCATTTATAATAAAGATCAATTGTTGCTCCATTTATTTGAATGGTATATTCTATGTTACTGCACAAATGAACAATGGACTATATGTCCTTGATCTTGAAATGCCTATTTATAACATTAATACTAAAAGGATGAAACCTAATGAGTTAAATCCAACTTACCTTTGGCATTGTCGATTAGGCCACATAAATGAGAAACACATTTACAAATTTCATAAAGATGGACTCTTGGACTCTTTTGATTATGAATCATATGAGACATGCAAATCTTGTTTAATTGGAAAGATCAAAGTCTCCATTCAAAGGAAAAGGTGAAAGAGCTAATGATCTTTTGGTCCTCATACATACTGATGTATGTGGACCATTGAACATACCAGCCAGAGGAGGTTTTCAGTACTTCATCACATTTACTGATGATTTCACTAGATATGGTTATGTGTATTTAATGAAACACAAATCAGAGTCCTTTGAAAAGTTCAAGGAATTCAAGAATGAAGTATAATACCAAATAGGTAAGAATATTAAAACTCTTCGATCAGATTGAGGTGGTGAATATTTAAGCCTAGAGTTTGATGACCATCTGAAAGAGTGTGGGATTCTATCCCAACTTACTCCTCCTGGAACACCCCAATGGAACAATGTATCTGAGAGAAGAAATTGAACCTTGTTAGACATGGTCTAATCCATGATGAGTCACGTTGATCTTCCAAACTCCTTTTGAGGACATGCACTATTGACAGCAGCTTACACACATAACCGTGTTCCATCCAAAAAGGTTGAGAAGACACTATATGAGATATGGAGTGGTAAGAAACCACATATGTCTTACATGAAGATTTGGGATTACGAAGTTTATGAGAAACGACAAATTTCAACTAAGCTTGAGCCCAAATCTGACAAATGCTTATTTATGGGGTATCCTAAAGAAACAAGAGGGTATTACTTCTACAATCCTTCTGAGGGAAAAGTGTTTGTCGCTCGAACTGGAGTTTTCCTAGAAAAGGATTTTATTTCCAAAGGAATCAGTGGGAGGAAAGTAGAGCTTGAAGAAATTCAAGAATCACAAAGCATTGATACACCTATGGAGGAATTATAGCAGGAAGCACAAGTAGTTGTGGAAGAGCAACATGCTCAAGTAGAACAAGACCAACGTAGGTCAAGCAGGATACATCACCTACCTGAGAGATATGAATATCTCATAACTGATCAAGGTGATGTATTACTCATGGATCAAGATGAGCCAGTGACCTACCAAGAGGCCATAACTGGTCCCGAGTCTGAGAAGTGGCTAGAAGCCATGAAATCTAAAATGGATTCCATGTACACAAACCAGGTTTGGACCTTGGTAGAGCCTCCTGTAAGAGTTAACCCTATAGGATACAAGTGGGTTTTCAAAAAGAAGACTGACATGGATGGTAAGTTACACACCTATAAGGCAAGACTGGTTGCAAAAGAATATAAACAAATTCATGGAGTTGACTATGATGAAACCTTTTCACCAATTGCAATGCTTAATTATGTTTGGATTTTACTTGTTATCATTGCATGTCATGCTTATGAAATATGGAAGATGGATGTCAAAATTGCTTTCCTTAATGGGAATCTTCTTGAGGATGTGTACATGACACAACCTGAAGGATTTGACATACTAGAAGAAACCAAAAAGATATATAAGTTATAAAGATCAATCTATGGATTGAAACAAGCTTCCAGAAGCTGGAATCTTCATTTTGATGAAACAGTAAAACAATATGGATTCATCAATAATGAATATAAGCCTTGTGTCTACAATAAGGTTAGTGGGAGCATGATCATCTTCCTGGTATTATATGTAGATGACATATTACTCATTGGAAACGATGTCCCTACCCTACAACAAGTAAAGTCTTGGTTGGCGAAATGCTTTTCTATGAAGGACCTAGGTGAAGCAACTTATATATTAGGAATCAGGATCTATAGAGATAGATCACAAAAACTGTTTGACCTAAGTCAGAGTACATACATAGACAAAGTGCTGAGACGCTTTAATATGCATGATTCCAAGAAAGGATTCATACATATGCAACATGGCCAGTGTCTATCAAAAACACAATCCCCTTTGAATAAGGAAGAAATGGATCGCATGAATAAGATTCCATATGCATCTACAATAGGTTGTATCATGTATGCCATGTTATGTACTCGGCTAGATGTCTCATATGCTTTAAGTGTAACGAGTAGGTACCAATCTGATCCCGATGATGCTTATTGGGTAGCTGTCAAGAATATCCTTAAGTAATTGAGAAGGACTAAGGACTCATTATTGATATTTTGAGGTCAGGAAGAGCTTGTTGTAATTAGATACACCGATGCTAGCTTCCAGACAGATAAGGATGACTTTAGATCGCAATATGGTTATGTGTTCTGCTTAAATGGTGGCGCTATGAGCTGGAAAAGTTCAAAGCAAGATACAGTTGCTATTTCTACAACCAAGGTCAGGTATATTGCTGCCTCAAGTGCAACAAAGGAAGCTGTTTGGATCAAAAAGTTCATTAGTGAACTTGGCATAGTTCCTAGCATTGTGGATCCTATTGATCTCTATTATGAAAACAATGGTGCTATGGCACAAGCTAAGGAACCTAGATCTCACCAACGATTCGAACACATACTTAGGTGTTATCACCTCATTCGAGAGATAATAGATAGAGGAGATGTGAAAATATGCAGAGTACCTACACTTGACAATATTGTTGACCCACTGACAAAGCCTCTTATGCAGCAGAAGCATGATTGCCATACTAGATCTATGGGCATTAGAGGTATACCTGATTGGCTCTAGTGCTAGTGGGAGATTGTTGGTGTAAGCCCTAGAGGTCAATAATTTTGTTACTTGTATCGAATTATTTATTAATAATAAAGGACTTTTTTCTTTATTATGTTTGTTTAATAAAGTCCCTAGAATAGCTAGTCTGTTTAATGTATCAAGTGTCACGTAATCATGAGATCCCATTAAACATAAGGACATTATTCTTAAAGTATCCTTAGTCGAGCTTTGTTGTGAAGTGGGATAACATTAAAGCGTTAAGACTATTATGTATATAGACTGATGATCACATCTCATAGATCATGGATAAGGAGTTATCAAGTCTTAAACATAGGTATGAACATAAGAGTAATATTTATACTAGATTGACCCACTATGAGAATACTATATAGAATGTTATGCAAAGTGTCATAAGTTATTCTCATGGTGATAATGGTGTATACCACCGTTCGACCTGAAACCACTATGGACCCTAGATGTAGAGTCGAGTGCCTTATTGCTGATCAAACATTGTCCGTAACTGGATGACCATAAAGACAGTTGATGGGTACTCCATGAAGCATGCTGAGGGACATGAGTGACCTAGATGGAATTTTCCCATCCTGCGTAACAAGATAAATGTATACGGGCCCAATATGAACTGGACAAGGATGACACCGTCTATGCCTTGTCTTCAATATAGACATAAGGGAAAAAGGGTAATTGTACACACAAGTATTATCACAAAAGGAGTTGTCAAATCACATGACATTTTCGTGTCTTGGGTAGCAGTGATGTGTTGCTAGATACCGCTCACTGTTTATTATGTTAAATACGTGATTTAATATAATTGTCAATGCCACCAAAACCTACAGGGTCACACACAAAAGGATGGATTGATGAGAGATAGAGTAAATAAGGAACACTGTAAGGTACGATGCACTTAAGTGAATTGTAGAATATCGTAAGGTACGCTGCACTTAAGTACAATACGAAATATGGTATGGTACCACACACTTAAGTGATTTTTGGTATATCATAAGATATGGGCCTCATACACTTAAGTGGGATTTTTAGCTTATAGCCCACACAAGTGGTTCTATAAATAGAACCCTTGTGCAGAAGCAATTTTCAGATGAAAAAATCATCTCTCTCTCTCTCTCTCTCTCTCTCTCTCTCTCTCTCTCTCTCTTACTCAAAGCCTTCATTCGTAGTAGCTAGCACTGAGATTGAAGGAATCCGTTCGTGTGGACTGAGTAGAGGCGTTGTCACCATTCAACGTTCGTGATCAATCCTTAGACCTGCATCAATGGATTCAATCGCCACAAGAGGTAACGATTCTATCACTGACCATGCCCATTCGTAAGGATCACTAAAGGAGAAAATTTTTAAATTCCGCTGCGTTTTGGATCGCTATTCTCCTTCAGTTGGGTGGTCGAAGATAATAGTGATGATGTTGATGATTAAGATGATGTGGTTGAAGATGGTAGCGATGATGTTGAAGATAGTTATGGTGAGGTAGTATTACTGATCCTGAAGATGGTGTTGTAGTGTCGTTGCGTTGAAAATGGTTGTGGTTGAAGAATTATGTGCCAAGACGAATATTCCAGTGCCAATCTCCATTGTTCTAAATTCCTTCATCGATAATATTTGCTTCAGGATTAGCTGCAATGTGACAAATAAGAGAAAAAACAAAAGACAAAGTTTTGTTTCCCAACCATTTGAATTTCCAAAAACCTATCAATTTACAATTTCCCAGGTTGTATTGGGGCTTGGGATATGGTGGAATATTACACGGATAAGAAGGTTCATGGTTCAGAGTACATGTGATTATTCTCTTCACAATGTTCATTCTAAAGTATCCCTGCTAGAATTGTTCTAGTGTTTTCCTTTTTAGGGTTAGCATCATGGACTACATAGCTTTGAGATTTTTCTCTAATTCTTGGTATCCAACTGAGTTCTCCTTCTGGTGAGTGTTTTTGTTTATTAAAAAAATCTTTTTTTTTTCTAGTTACGCTGATTTTTCAACTTTTCTCTTTTTTTCTCTAGGTGCACTCACCTTTATGAATGATGCACGACTACCCCAAACTTAAATAGAGTAGAAAATACTATGAGTAGAGCATACTAGGAATGGGTGTTTGAACCTGAATTATTAACAATCATAAATTTACCTTATAATGACTTATTTTATCCCTACTAATTACAGTTCTCAAGTATGTTTCCTCAGAAGTCCTTAGTGAGCAATCTTTTAATCATTCAAATTAATCCTTATGTCCAGAGTGAGTTACAGATGAAATTAAGCAATTAAATATCAAGAACAATACGGTTTTTATAGGGTATCCTTAGTCCTAGGTGATCTCTATTATAAAATACTTGAATCATGCGTTAATATGAAAGTCCTTCGTAACAGGTAACCGTAAATCAATTCTCAATTTGACCAAAAGAGAAAGCATTAAGCTCAGATTAATGTAAATCAGAATAATAGGAAATATAGTTCATTACAAGGCTCAATTCATAACAATCAACAAATTCAATAACAGGGACACCACATAGTATTAGGGGGTTTAGCTACTCATAATAATAAAAATAAAAACAAACATTTGAATTTGGTCAAACATTCACTACGCCAAAAAGTGCTTTTGGCAGCACCAAAAAGAAAGCGCTTTTTAAAAAAAGCGCTGTAATAGCTTGAAAAAAAATTCGCCTATGTAAAGAAAGCGCTTTTAAGGTAAAAGCGCTCTTATAGGTCTCCACTTATGAAAGCGCTTTTAAGGTAAAAGCGCTCTTATAGGTCTCAGTCTCACATCTATGAGTTTCACACTTATGAAAGCGCTTTTAAGGTAAAAGCGCTCTTATAGGTCTCATGGGTTTCACACTTATGAAAGCGCTTTTAAGGTAAAAGCGCTCTTATAGGTCTCAGTCTCACATCTATGAGTTTCACACTTATGAAAGCGCTTTTAAGGTAAAAGCGCTCTTATAGGTCTCATGGGTTTCACACTTATGAAAGCGCTTTTAAGGTAAAAGCGCTCTTATAGGTCTCAGTCTCACACACTTATGAAAGCGCTTTTAAGGTAAAAGCGCTCTTATAGGTCTCATGGGTTTCACACTTATGAAAGCGCTTTTGAGGTAAAAGCGCTCTTATAGGTCTCATGGGTTTCAGACTTATGAAAGCGCTTTTAAGGTAAAAGCGCTCTTATAGGTCTCAGTCTCACATCTATGAAAGCGCTTTCATGGTAAAAGCGCTCTCATAGGTCATTTATAAAAATTATAATAAATCTAATATTACAAAATCCCTGACTTTCAGAAATCCCTCTTTCACTCTCTCTCGTTCGAAGCTCTCGCTGCCCTGGAAAAAATTCCACAGAGTACCTGGAAATCTCAACGATAAACACTGCAAATTTGAAAGAGACTGCATTCGAAAGAGAAGGATTCAATACCTGGAAATCTCATTGCGTTTTAAGGTTAGGTTTTCGTGTCTTTCTGTTTTGCCCTAGAAGTCAAAGAATAGGTGGTCGATTTTGGTTTGAATGGACTTGCATTGCTACATTATGGGTTATTTATTTGTCAGTATCGATTATTAGAGTTTGTGACTATGTTTGCTTAATATTCTGTAACTTACCGAAAGTTTCATCTTGTTCTGATATAAATGATATTCTGTAACTTGCATCGCCATTGACTTAGAAATAATGTTGGGAGTTCTAATAGAATCAGTGCCTTTTCAACATTTGTTTAAATTTGCTGAGAAAGTAGGAAGGAATGAACTGATATGTTTGCACCATTGTATCCTCATATTCTAACTATTACTGAAATTTCAGAAAGTGATTTTGATGTTAAATGTTGGATACTCAAATGGAATAACTTTGTCTGCTACAGTGATATATGTGATATGGTTTCAAGAACTTAGAGCAATGTCTCATATTTTGGCAATCCTATTACATGTTGGTTTGAATGAACAGTTAAACTTCAAAATGTACATTCATATTTTGGCATAACTTTGTCTGCTACAGTCATATTTTGGCAATCCTATTTAATGTTGTAAAATGATGTTTTAATATTATGTGAATTTTTAAGATGGTCACTGTAGTGTAAAATGAACCCTGATGGACTATATGTACATTTTTCATGTGCTTGTCTGCAGGTTGTTGAGTATCGTGGTGAGCAAATAGGAGGTCTTGAGGATCTGAGGGAACCATATATGTTGTTTTCTTCCTTTATAGATAAATTCTTGCTTAGCTTTTATTACATGGTTTGCGTCTAATTGAAAACTTCACGTCTTTGCCCATTTCAGGTTCTTACAAAATCGGTACTGCGTCTGAATCTGTTAATGCAGCTTACATATTTTCTAGAAAAGATCTTTCTCGGTATGTCTTTCAGCTTAGATATTATACAAACCCAAAGCATGTGTTTAATCATTTAGTATCTAGAATGAATCATTATGTTCAATTATTCATGTTAAGCTAATGAATCAAGTTACCAAAATATGTTAGTTATGTATGTTGCTTTATTATTTGACCTTGATATGCAGGCCTGCTATACAGATTCCCTGCGCAAGCAAAGCTGTTGTAGCTGTCCGGTTCTGTCCTATATTTTTTAATCTCAAAGCGACAAACTCAGGTACTTGTGCACTTAGTATAGTTCTGTTTACAACCAGTAACTATGTACAACCAGTTATATGTGGTACTGTTCCAATTAAACTGCCTGTGTGGGATGTATTCCGTCTTAAATCTATATGACCTCTTACTAGTAAAGATCATGAGTGGTGGCCTAGAGGTTCAAAGTGATTGGTCTGAGCTAATTAGACAGTTTTATATTATTTAGCTCTAGTTATGCATTAGGAAGCAGTTATGATATTTGGAACTGTGTTTTGGTCGCAACAAGCTCTTGAGTTCTTGGAAAGGAGACAGACAAAAGACTCAAAATAGTGGGACTTAGACGAGTTTCACCCAATAAAAGAGTGTTAGAGTTGGTATTGTTAGCACTCCTTTTATTAATATTAGTCCACGTAGTTTAACTATTGATATACCGGTTCGTCCATTGACACACTAACCTTATATCCCCATCGAGTTGATAATTTAATAAAATTGATAATGTGAATTGAATTTCTTGGTTCTTGAATTTCTTGGTTCTTACTTGTGAATTGAATTTCTTGAATGATCGATTACTTGGTTCTTGAATTGTTCATGTGCATCATATAAGTTTCTTGAATTGTTTTATACGTTATGACTTATCCTTGATGTTGTTTTATATGTACAGCGCTCATTCCCTGTGTTTCCGTGAGTTTGACCTTCTCGACGTTGCTGTTCGGTAAATCCGAGGTAAATTTCTTCCACAAATTACTGGTACACTGTGATGAATTTGTCTGAAATTGCGTGAATATGTTGTGTTTTCTTGCTCCGTATTCATTCCGTGTATACTTTGGGTTTTGACAGAAACGCGTTATACCGTTTTGTACCCTAATTACTTTGCGTTAAAACCATGGATAAGACATGGATGTATTCCAATCGATTGTCGAAAGAGTACGAGAATGGGGTATCGAAATTTGTTAAGTTTGCTATTGCGCACGCCAAAGACCCCAATCGAATGACATGTCCTTGCTTGAGTTGCTGTTATGGGAGTCAGGTTGACGCGGTTCAGTTGGCATCGCATTTACTACGGTATGGAATTGATAGAAGTTATACATGTTGGAATTTGCATGGTGAGAAAAGTAACGAGAATGTTGAATCGGGGTATAATACGACCTATGCTTCAAACGACGATTGCACAGATACATATGATTATGATCGAGTCGAAGAGATTGCAGAAGCGCTTGAAGAAGATCTTAAGGACTGTCCCAAAATGTTCGAGAGGTTGGTAAGCGATGCAGAGAAACCGTTGTATAATGGTTGTACAAAATTCACAAGATTGTCTGCGTTATTAAAGTTGTACAACTTAAAGGCGGGCAATGGATGGTCGGATAAAAGTTTCACAGAGTTATTAGCTCTTATGAAAGATATACTACCAGAGGATAATGTTCTTCCCAATCGAACGTATGAGGCCAAAAAGATGTTGTGCTCTATTGGCATGAGCTATGATAAGATACATGCCTGTTCAAACGATTGCGTTTTGTTTCGAAACGAGTATGCATCGTTAAATGAGTGTCCTAAATGTGGTGCCCCTCGATATAAGAAAAAGTTGTCTCCAGCAAAAGTCTTATGGTATTTTCCTATAATTCCGAGATTTAGACGCATGTATCGTAGTGAAACCGATTCAAGACACTTGACTTGGCATGCAGATGAAAGAATTATTGATGGAAAGTTTCGACATCCGGCAGATTCACCCCAGTGGATGAAAATTGATAATGATTATCCTGAATTTGGAAAAGAAGCAAGAAACCTTCGCTTGGCATTGTCTACTGATGGAATGAACCCACATGGTATTCAAAGTATCTCGCATAGCACATGGCCTGTGATTCTTATGATTTATAACCTACCTCCATGGCTATGTATGAAGCGTAAGTACATGATGTTATCTATGTTAATTTCTGGGCCTAAACAACCAGGGAATGACATAGACGTATACTTGACACCCTTAATCGAAGATTTAAAGTTTTTGTGGGAGAACGGTGTGGAGGTTTATGATGGGTATAGGAAAGAAAGTTTCAACTTGAGGGCGATGTTGTTTGGAACAATTAATGATTTTCCAGCATACGGAAATCTATCAGGGTACAGCATTAAAGGTGAAAAAGCGTGTCCTGTTTGTGAAGACGGAACCGATACGATGCGATTGGACCTTTGTCATAAGAATGTCTTTCTCGGTCATCGTAGATTCTTAAATTCTAATCATCACTACCGTAGGTGGAGAAAAGCATTCAATGGAAATACAGAAGAAGGTAGAGCTCCAACAATGTTGACAGGTGATCAAATTTTTGAAAAGGTGAAGGACGTAAGTACTAAGTTTGGCAAGCCTTTTGCACATACACTTGTCAAGAGTGGGTGGAAGAAAAGGTCAATTTTTTTTGAACTGCCATATTGGAAGTCTTTGTATGTAAGACATTTCCTTGATGTTATGCATATTGAAAAAAATGTATTTGACAGTGTTATTGGTACGTTACTCAATATACAAGGAAAGTCTAAGGATGGCCTTAATGTAAGGAAGGACATGGTAAACATGGGAATGAGAACTGAATTGGGACCCGTGAAGAAAGGAAAACGAACATATCTACCACCTGCTGTTTACACTCTATCTAGAAAGGAGAAAAAAATATTGTGTAAGTTCCTAAGTGAAGTTAAAGTTCCAGAAGGCTACTCATCAGATATTAGAAGACTTGTGTCTATGAAAGACCTCAAGTTAAAGAGTTTAAAGACGCATGATTGCCATGTTATAATGGAACATTTTCTACCGATAAGTATACGTTCTATTCTGCCAGAAAAAGTAAGAAGCGCAATAACTAAATTGTGTTTTTTCTTCAAGTCAATTTGCAGTAAGATGATCGATCCTGCGATCTTACCAACATTGCAAAAAGAAATAGTTGTTACTTTGTGTGATCTTGAAATGTATTTTCCTCCCTCGTTTTTTGACATAATGGTCCATCTAGTCGTTCATCTTGTGAAAGAGACACAATTGTGCGGACCAGCTTATATGAGATGGATGTACCCTGCTGAACGTTATATGAAAATATTAAAAGGGTATGTGAAAAACCGAAGTCGACCAGAGGGTTGTATTGCCGAACGATACATTGTTGAAGAAGCGGTTGAGTTTTGTACAGAATATTTGTCAAATGTTCAATCAATTGGACTCCCCAAATCTCATATTGTTGAAAAAAAAGAAGGTAAACAGCTAATTGGAAATAAAGTTGTGACAGTATCAAGGGTCGAACGAGATCAAGTGCATTTGTATGTTCTGCACAATGAGATTGAGGTTGAGCCGTATGTTGAAATGCACAAGGGTGTTCTTCGAGGTTTAAATCCGAATAGAAATGAGAATTGGATAGTACGAGAGCACAATCGAAGTTTCATACCATGGTTTAAGGAACATATTTATTCAAAGTATCGTTCAGATCCCGCTTCAATAACAGAAAGGTTGAGATGTTTAGCATATGGTCCAAGTTTGGTTGTGTTTTCTTATAGCGCATACGCAATTAATGGATACACATTTTATACCAAAGAACAAGATGATAAAAGTACTATGCAAAATAGTGGTGTCACCTTGGTAGCTGAAGCAATGCACATATCAAGTGTGAAGGACTTAAACCCGAAATTTGCAAATCTGTCATATTTTGGGGTTATCGAGCGCATTTTGGTGTTTGATTATGAGAAGTTTCAGATTCCTATATTTGGTTGCAAGTGGGTTGAAAATAATAATGGCATACGAGTGGATAAGTCAGGATTTTTGCAAGTTGATCTTAATAGGGTGGGTTACACAGATGAGCCTATGTCATTTTATATTATTCAATATATATATGGATTATTGATTATGGATTTTTATATTTTTCATTTCATTTTTATATTTTTTCTTTATTACAGGTTAAATGGCTAGTGATCAAGAAAACTCACAAGATGCAAATGCTCCTGATGATACTTCAGAAAAAGAAATTACACGAGGCATCACTATTATGAAGAGTATCATTCGTGATAGAGATAAAGCAGTAACATATAATGTAAATTGGAATGCTGATAACCAACTAATTGGGTCTAATGCTGCAAAGTTGGCAAGCTACATTGGTACACTTGTTCGTATGCACATTCCAATCACTGCTACAAGATGGAGTAATAAAGAGTTGGGTAGCGCTAAAGATAAGATTTGGACTGAGATACTGGTACAATATATGATTGTTTATATTTTCTTTATATTGACGATAATGTGTTTAAATTACTTATACTAACACACTCTATTCCAATATTTTTTCGTAGAGGTCTTTTAACATTGAAGATACAACTATCCGAAAAAAGTATATACTTCAATTGGCCGGAAAAAGACACAGAGGGTGGAGAACGTTTTTAACAAACAAGTATCTTAAGGACAAAGAAAATTTTTTTGTTGAATATGATCCGGAATATCCAGTGAAGTATGCGATCTTCATTACAGAAGAAGAATGGGTTGCTTTTGTAGCCCAAAGAAGAGACGAAAATTTCAAGAAAGTGAGTGCCACAAATCGCAAGAGAGCGTCAAATCCCACGTATGCATACAAAAAAGGGCGTTTGGGATATGCACGCTTAGAGGAAAAATTGTAAGTATACAAAAATGCTACGATCTTATTAATTGTCTCAATGTGTTATAATTGATTATCTTATTATTTGTGTCAATGCGTAGTTAGACGAGACGAAAAGTGACGCAACATCACTTCCGCCACATGTTTTGTGGAAAGAAGCTCGTGTGGGAAAGGATGGAACTGTTAGGGATGACGTTCAACATATTTATGATGAATGTGTAAGTAGAACATTGTGTCTTTAATTAAATCAAAAGTTTAATAATATATAATTAATTTTTTTATCTCCACTAATAATTTCCGATATGTAAATGAATTTCAGGAGACCCTATCTCAATCGATAAGCACAGCTGAGGACCAGGAGAACAGGAGCGTACTTAGTAGAGCACTAAATGTTCCTGAGTATCCCGGTCGGGTGAGGGGTAAAGGGCATGGTTGTACTCCAACTTCCTTGTATAAGAATCCAAGGAGAAGAAATCCTAGCAATCAAGAAGTGATGGAGACGTTGCAGGCATTACAAGCGCAAGTTCTTCAATTGCAAAAGGATAATGAGAGATATAGGTGTATGGAAAAGTGCAGTTCACAGTTGAAAGAAACTAGTGAGAAAGCCAGTATCAATTGTCAAAATAAATTTCCCGAGGTAATTATATATGTTATTTTGAAATTAAAATAGCACATTTATGTTAATTGAAATATATACACATTAAAAGTAACATATTTATTATTGGTTTAGGGCATTTCATCTTGTCAGCTATACTTATCGTCACCGACTTATCGCCTAGTTGGCAAGGGAAAAGTGCACAACACTTCGGGAGATTTACTTCACCATAGACCGCTCCCGGATGGACACCTTAAAGTATCGGTTGATGTTGTATTAGATAAGGATGCGTTGCTACCGATACCTGACATTGTTTCAGAGACAACATTGCTGCGAGATGCAATAGGATCATTTGTTGCATGGCCCTTGGATCTCATTTTCATTGATGATGAGGTATGTTGAATTCAAAAACCACTATGAATCTTTTAGTATTCAAATGTCAATTCTGAACCGTTAAGTTAATTTTTTTTACATGGTAATTTTAGACGCCTACAAAACCCGCATCTAAGGATAAAGGGATTTTGCGGCACAACGAGTCTGTTGCATCACAAAAAGAGGTATATTGAAAGTGTTAATTATATGATCCGAATCAAAAAATGCATGATTTTATAATTTACCTATGTTATATGATTTATAGGTATTTGCTCAAGGGTCACAACAACTGAGCCAGAAAATTGGTAGTCGACAGAAAAACAAAAGGGATCTTCCAGTGACTTCTTTGCCAAAAAAAGGTGCTTTTGTGCCTCGATACCAGATATCTCTTGAAACACTTGTTGACTCATCAGATATGGCAACAGCTGGTGCTATTCGCTTACTGGATATGGAGGAAGATATCTTTGGTTATTCATGCACTGAAACAATCGGAAAAGAAGATCTGGAACATATTTTTCGGCATCAAGAATTAGGCGTCGGTGTTATACACACATACATCCGGTAATCCGATCTATATATTATTTAATTACTTGAACAATTTATTTACACATTTCAATAAAAATAGTCTAATGTTTATTATGTTTTTATTGAAGGTTCTTGTATGACAATTTCATGCGCGGGAATGATCAATTGTCAAACAGATTCCGTTTCGTGTCTTCCTCCCTGGTCAACAAAGCATTAATTTGTAGGGAACCGGATTCATGTAGAGAGTACTTAGTCAAGAGATTCATGGCCAGCAGTACAAACAACTTGTATCTTTGGCCGTATAATTCAGGGTTAGATTTTAATTCTAAGTTTATTCTAATCTTTAATTGTTTCTTTTACGTAAAAAATTTCCATATAAACTTTTGTTTTAATTTATAGGTGTCACTGGTTGTTGCTTGCTATTGATCCTTTAAAAGAAGTGGTATATTTTCTGAATTCGATAGATGGTGAATGGACAAATTATCCGGATATGAAGCAATTAGTTGATACGTAAGTGAGACTGTTCTAAATATTCGTGTATATTTATGTGAGATTGTTCTAAATATATGTTTTTATTTTGTTAGATCAATAAAAGTGTTCCGATCTCAAAGACAAGCTCGAGTACCACGTACTAAATCCAGCAACATTACGTGGATAAAAGTGCAGGTACTTTAATTTTCACAATTTTGCTTATAATAGTGATGCTACTTGATAAGAAAAGATAACTATACATTCTTATTTATTTTTCTATGTAGTGTCCTCTACAGCGCAACGGTATCGATTGCGGATACTTTGTAATGAGGTTTATGAGGGAAATCATTAATATGAATCAAATAGAGATTCCAATCACGGTATGGATTTATAACTTAGGATTTGTTTTAATATTTATCGAATATTTCATATTATTTATTACTTTTAACTAAATCATGCATATTATGTTTTGTTATGTAGTACTTTGATGAATACAAGTGTGCTCATTACACGAGACTGCAGTTGGAACAAATCAAGGAGGAATTGTGTCAATATTTTATTGAGAAAAGATTAATTAGTATATAATGGTTTCAAAATAACATGAATACTTTGATGAAGAATGGTTTCTGGTTGGCAAGTGTATAGTTCTTTATATTTTTAACAGATTAGTTATGACTCCAAATAGGCCGTATAACATATTAGTTTTGACTTGTGTATAGTTCTTTATAATTTTAGTGATATCTTTAATTTCATGGATAGATTAATGTGTTCATTCTTGTGTTGGTTTGCTTTAAAAAATTACAAATGCTTGAATTATGACTCCAAATGTGTTCAGTGCCTATCTATCCTTGTGTTGGTTTGCTTGAATTATGACTCCAAATGTGTTCATTCTTGTGTTGGTTTGCTTGTGTTGGTTTAAAAAATTACAAATGCTTGAATTATGACTCCAAATGCTTGAATTAGAGAGGCTTGATTTACAGGTTTATGGGATTATTCCCAAAAAATATTACAGGTTGAAATGGTAGGCTTAAACTGAAGGCAGCGTTTTGTTATTTTACTAGAGGAAAAGACAGCGCTTTTTAGTAAAAAGCGCTGCTAAAGGTTGTCAATAGAGAGCGCTTTTTACTAAAAAGCGCTGCTAAAGGTTGTCAATAGAGAGCGCTTTTTAGTAAAAAGCGCTGCTATAGGTTGTCAATAGAGAGCGCTTTTTACTAAAAAGCGCTGCTATAGGTTGTCAATAGAGAGCGCTTTTTAGTAAAAAGCGCTGCTATAGGTGGTATATAGACAACCTTTAAGAGCGCTTTTTACTCAAAAGCGCTGCTAAAGGTTGTCAATAGAGAGCGCTTTTTAGTAAAAGCGCTCTTAAAGGTTGTCTATATACCACCTTTAGCAGCGCTTTTTACTAAAAAGCGCTCTCTATTGACAACCTTTAGCAGCGCTTTTTAGTAAACAAAAAGCGCTGCTAAAACCTATAGCAGCGCCACCTACGGCAGCGCTTTTAAAGGCCAAAAAAAGCGCTCTCATAGGTCTTTTTTGGCGTAGTGATTATAGAAAGAGGAAGATAAAGAGTCATCAATGGCGAAAATCCCTTGAAGATGATGCTCCACCTTGATCTACTGCATTTTTCAGTTTCTAATTTGTGTTTTGCTGTCAAAAATCAAGTCCCACCCTAAAAAAATCACTTTTTGAGTGGCCCTACACGTATGAGGACCCTCATACGCGTATGGAAAGAAGATGCTCAACTTCTTCTCGTTTTCTCCTGCTCATGCATTTTTGTCTGGATTCTTCTCTGATTAATTTCCTCTTGATTCTTCATACCTATAAACACATGAAACACTACATCAAACGTGTAAAAATAAATCAGGAACTATAAAACCTCAACAAATCAAGATATAATAAAAATGTAATAAAATAGGTCTAAATTATTGCCCAAACTCATAACAATTCACCTGCTTTTGACATTCAATTGACAATAAAATTAACATAATTGGTGACTGATTTGTAAGACGTATGGCCTAGTTGGAGCCATACGCGTAAGGCTATTGTAGCAGGGTATTCGTTACCACTAGAGATATTGACTAAATCTAAGGTAAACCATACAAGTCGAGTCGCCACCGCACTTCTACTTATCCAAAGGAATGGTTAGAAAAACGAACAAAAACCTAAAAGTTTTATCGAATCAAAAACTAGTAAAAATGTCAGAGATCGGGGTAAGGGGGTTGGTTATGCAATGGGAAGGTTTTAAGCACCCAAAACATCCTAGGTACTCCTAGGGATAACTCAAACCTAATAGCTAAAGGTTATGAAAAAGTTTTGATTTAAGAAAGTGGCCATTGAAACCACAAAAAGTATTTGAATGAGTTATATTTACCAATGAAAAGTATTTACCAAATATGGTCAAAGTTGACTTAAAGATTCAATTCAAAATAAGTGTTATGAAAAGAAGTTTGAAAATCAAAAGCATAAGGCTTAGGTTTCTAATGTTTGAAAACAAGTGTTAAATGTTTGCACAAAAAGTTTTGGCTTGGGTTAGAGTGGAGGGAAGAAGAAGAATGGCTAAAGTCCTAATCATACAAGAGATGAAGGAGAAGAAACAAGACCACAAATGGAGTTCCTCTCTTGAGATCATATTGATGATCCAAGTAGCTCCCATCCTTTGGAATATGCAAGCAAAATAAGTGTAAGCTCAAGCAATCAATATAATCAAACAAGCTCTTAGAAGATCCCCAATGTCTCTTGTATCTTTCACTTTGGATGAACATGGCAATGGTTCTTCAATTTGGCTCACATAGGATTCACCTAGCACAAAAGCACACAACATCAAAAGGTTCCATGAAGCAAATCAAGAATGGACAAGATTGAGTTTAGAGGTTTGGTCTTTCTAGTCCATCTTCAACATTAAGGTCCTTTACTCTAATTTGCATAGGGAATATCCTAGAAACTAAGTCCATTTGTCCATTTTTTGCATTTGGTCTACAACAATCAAAACAAAACACAAGCACAATGATATATACACAATTATGTGCTCAAGTGAGCAAAAGGCAAATTGCATTAACATAAACATGTGCTCAAATGAGAAAAGGAAAAAGCAAATGAATAATATGTACAAGAATAGTAAATTGCATAAATGTAAAGAGCAAGAATTAAATGTTAATGGTTAATGGTTAGTATTAGAGTTAGTGCGCCATAAGGCAATTTAGCGCTATGTTAAGCAATCGTAATTGGACTTATGTAAAAGTCACAACTATCTGAGTCCGGCCAATAATAATGTAGGCAACAACACAAGTTAGAGGTCTTGATTAGTGAATCAAACTCCAACAACTTGCCATGCCAAAAAAGAAAATGAGAAATGATCTTGTATTAATTTAGGTTCTTTGCATGATTTAGGAAGCAACCTATCCTTAATGCAAAGCCATTCACTTGATCCATGATCAAGATGAATTAGATTTGAACCAACGAAGATTAAACCTCCATGTATCAATGCTAACCACCAATCTTTAACTCATTGATCAAAAAGAAAAAGAAGAAGAAGAAAAAGATGAAGAATTAAAGTGCATTAATGGAAATAGAATGAGATAATCAACAAGCATTGACCAAAGATAAAGAAGATCAAGGTCAAACAATAGAAAACAGAAGCAAAATGAAGATTAGAAGTCAAGAAACAAATGAAATATTTTTGGCATTTTTTAATATTAAAATAAAACTTGAATTAAAATAATAAAGAAAGGTCAAACTTCAAACTCACTTCAAATCAACTTTGAAAAGTCCAAGTGAATTATCACAAGTTCAACAAGGTCAAACAAAGTTTGACAAAAAAATTCAGCATTTTTAGAGGTCAAAAACTATTTTAAATCAATTAAAATGCATAAAAAATAACCTAATTGAACTAAAATCTCAAATAAATCTCAAATCAATTAATAAATTGATGAGAATATTTTTCATAGATCTATCATCATTCAAAGAGGTTGGAAAAATATTTTTGTATTTTTTGGATATCAAAAACTATTTTAAATGAATTAAAAATAACCAAAAAAGAGAAAATTACTAAAAAATATCGAATGATAAAATAAAAAATATTAAAAATCACTTTTAGAAAGTAGAAATTAAAAGGAGAAGAATGAAATTGGTCCCATAATTTTTGGACCAATAATGAGAGAGATATGAATTTTTAAAAAGAAAGGGAATTAAAATAATAAAATGAAAATAAAAATCAGAAAATAGAAATTGGAAAAAGCGTGAGCCGTCTGATGATGATTTATTAATTGACATGGATCATCACACGGCTAAGAAGCGCGTGTTCACCATATGCCTTGGTCAGCTGAGTAACACATGGCCATTAATGAAGTCATAACAAAGGACGCGTGAGATTGAATCTGGAAACATGAACACACGGTTCTGATTAAATCTGGAGACCAGACGGTGGCCAGCGCCACAGTCTTCTCCGGCCAAGCTCTGGCCAAGTCAAAAATTGCAGAAATTAAAATGGTAACCAAATGGCACGATCCAGGCATCAATCGAGAGCTGGGGTGATGTACATCACCCCTGTACCACTCAAATCCATTCTAGATCTCTATGTTGAGAGAAATCAGAAGTGGAAGATTTGTGGTGTTCATATGAACTTCATGATTTTCAAAAATTAAAAGCACAACAATCTTGCCTCTATGCAGAGGATTTTAGATCACACAACAACAATGAGAATTAAGCACTATGCAAGTAGATTCGAAGGAAATAACAGTTGGTATGAACCTTTGATTTGCAAGGCTTTGAGTCACAATTCTTGGATGCTATTGCTTACAGTTGACACTAGAGATCAAAGAGAAGAAGGTTTAGGAACTTTAAGATCTGAAAATTGATCAATGAAATCAAAGTTCAGATCTAATTTTTTTTGAAGAAAAGAGAGTTAGTTCCTTTAGTGATGGCTGGGATTTCAGTTTAGCAGCAATTGGGGCACCTTTAGGTTGAAGAAATGAAGAGCATTGGCCTTGTATTTATAGGAGAAGCAAGCTGAAATGCATTATCAAAATGCTTGCATGAATGGAAAGGGCCTCCATGCATGGGCCTGTACAGGTGCATGGAGGGCCCAATTCCAACTGGAATTGAAAGCTGATGCATGATGAAAGAAAAATGGACGTGCAGATTGGACTGTATTAGCTCATGCAAGGAAAATTAAATGATCTTCCAAAATTGCACTATAATATTCAAGTCTTCGAAAATGCTATGCCAAATATGGAAACACCACCTTATGAGTAATGGTTGGAAAGCTTATTGCATAAGGATCATTTGTTATGTTGATCAAAACTCCATTTGGGCCTTGGAAATTGATGAAAATTGGACATGAAGTGTAGGGTGCAAAACATGCATATGTGAGATTTTCAAAATTGGCCAAAGTTCAAGCCCTTCTTTCTCAATGATACAAGCTCCAAATGACAAAATCTTCAACATGAAAGTTGTATATTTTTTCAAGGAACTCAATTTGGACCTAAATTTTGCATCATTTGGATTTTTGATAAAGAAGTTATTGGCACTTGAAGTTGGACTTTTTCACATTTCAATGCATTTGGTCCAAAGTGACCTATAATGTTTTGCATTATCACATGTATTTATTTTGAGATTTTGAAATTTTGCTCAACATAACATTTGACGTAGACATCCTAATATTTCCAAATAATTTTATTCCACCTCAAAATCATGAAAAATGAATGAGTTATGTTCTTGGGAAGTTGACCCAAAATTAGAGTTTCAGTCAAAATGACCTATAATGTCTTGGAATGGATGATGACTTTCCAAGCTTCAAATCAATTTTTGATGAACATGAAAGTTGTTCATATAGTCTTTAAGAACATTTTTTCTCTTGGGTTAATCTCCATTTGGCAAACACATCAAAAGTTAGGTCTCAGTGTATTTCAAAATAGTCAGATGAATTGACTGATCAACTTCTCAAGTCCAAACCTCATATCTTAATGAATTGATGATTGAGGACACTCAAATAAGTTCAAATATGCATGAAATGATGAATTAAGGAACTTCCCTTGATTGTATTTGACCATGGGTTGAGGTTGCTTCATGAGCAAGGCAAAATTGATGAACAAATGAATTAGGGTTTCCTTGGGAAACAAGCCTCAAACCCTTTGATTTGCTTTGATTAAAATGATGAATTGAGATACTTGGGAGGCATATTTTATGGATGATAGCTTTGGGAACCATTTTCATGCTTGCTTTCATCTTCAATTGGCCCTATCAATGCACATAGGATCTCCTAGAAGCTTTGGACCTTGTGACTGCTCAAGCTACAGACAAGAGATGTTAGTGACATATTTTTGTGCTTTTGGTTAGTAAATAAAATGAGAGAAGCAATAATATACATTTTAAGCATGCTTGGTGATCTCAAACCAACTCACAAAGGTTCCCCTCAAAGGTAAAGGAACCAAGATGCTTATGATCCTTGAGGCAATGCAAATGTAATGTTATGATACCATGAGGGATCTTAGGGTCAAAATTGGGGTCTTACAGCTATGACCTGCACAGAGGGCGTAAGTTGGTTGGCCCCATACATGTAGGGGCCTTCCCATATGTGTATGGAAAGAGACATATGTGTATTCTACCTGGTGGTGTTGGGAGGCCATACGCGTATGAAACACCTCATACGTGTATCGGCAGAAGATACTCATTTTCTTCTCTTTTTCTACTGCTCATTCATTTTTGTCTAGATTCTTCTCTGATCAAATTCCTCTTGATTCTTCGGACCTGAAAACACATGAAACACTACCTCATGCGTGTAAAATAGCTCAAAAATAATAAAACCTCAGTAGATCAAGACCTGATAGAAATCTACTAAAAACATACCGAAACTAATACAAACTAACAGTAATTCTTATGCATTTTTGACATACAAATGTTGATAAATCTAACACAAATGGTGAATTATCACAATCCCAAAATTATCCTGTTTCTTGCCCTCAAGCAACTTTTAGCACAAAAAACATCATGTCACTAGTCATGAACTGAACAAAGACTTTAAACCCATACCTCTGAGATTTTCCATGATTCCCCTATGTTGCTACTTTTCGTTTGGCCTGATAATTGAGGTTGAATGATCGAACACACCTACACTTGTTGGTATTGTTTCTCCTGTCAGCTCCATTCACACTCTCACTAGTTCTCTCATGTGTTAATGTATATACACTCAAAATTCATAGTACGCAATACCATAGCATAACCTTACATAAGCTCTCTTTCAATTATCAAATGCATAATACACACACTTTTTAAGGTCTTTTCAAGTTGTAATGGGGCCTGGGCTATGGTGAGATATTATATGGATAAGTGGGATAATTGTTCAAAGTCACTCCGATCGTTCTTTTCACCATGTTTATTCCAAAGTATCATTGTTGGAATTTCTCTAGACTTTAATTTTTCTTGGGTTATCCAACTTTGTTTCCTTAATTTTTGGATCATTCTTGGATTTTTTTTGGCATCCAACAAAGTTCTCCTTTAGGTGGGTGCTTTTATTTGAAGTTGATTTTTCAACCTTTTTCTTTTTTCCCCAGATGCACTCACCTTATTTGCATTGCTTGCTGCACATCTACCCCAAACTTAAAGGTTGATATTCCTACAGCAACCCCAAACTTAGAATGAAACACATATCGAAAAATAAAACAAAAAACTCTGAACATGGTAGGGAAGTGTTTATGCAGGTGGCTAATTATGTGGTGAAATCACAAACATGAGGTACATGTTCAAATTGGGTTAAAATAATAATAATAATAATAATAATAATAATAATAATAATAATAATAATAATAATAATAATAATAATAATATATAGGATGGCTAGAAAGGCTTGGGGCTAATAGAAACAATGTGCCTCAGTGTGTGAAATCATGCAATGGATATCACAAAAGAGAAAATGCAAGTTCTAGATAATAAAAACATACATGAATACTCTCTCTCATAATGAATATTGTGTTTGTTTTTTATGTCCCCACCATGTTGGTAAGAGCTAACAGTATCCACATTACCTTATATGTGATGCAGCTTCACACTCAGTTCAATAATCTTGCATCCCTTTCATCAGAACTCCAGAAAACCACATAGAATCATTTCATAGATATCACAATTGATGGGTATTGACATGTATAAGGCATCAAAAACTTTCATCTGGGTGATCTATGACAATCACTCATGCTAGCAATCATCACTTAAACAAAGAAAACATAAAATGAAATTACTAAAACAAAACTGATATAATATTCAAATCATAGTTTGGGATAATACATCATAATTGAAATTACAAAAATAGAAAATAACACCAAAACTAAACAAAACAAAAACAAAAATGACATAAGAAAGAAAATAAAACTAATCCTCGTCCTCTACTCCTTTGTCAAAGTTGATCATGGTGTTGGGTCTCTTTGGTACAAAAAGGCAGATATAAGGGACATCTGGCCCTGTGTGTCTCTCTGCTCTGGCCTCCTAAAGGGTATTGATGTTGTTGTGGAGTGGTTTGGGTGAAGGGCGTCTAATGGGGATGCTGCTGGACAGGTCCTCCAAGCTGAATCGGGGTCTCAATCCCTGGAAAGTGGTAACATCCATAATATGGTGCTAGAAGATCCCTTGAGAAGCGGTCTCTGAAGCGTTGAGCTACTCTCCACGTCTCCATCCGATAGGTGAGATAACGCTCTGGTAGTCTATTATGCGCACAATTTTTTTGCATGAAGTATAACATACTCATCCAGTCCATGTGTGCTTGAGAGTCCTCATCAGCAAAAGGTACTCCCTCAGGTATATGTTGGGGATGAGCTCTACTAGACACATCTTTGTCTCTAGTACCTGCTCAACCCGTGTTTCTCCCCTAGGATGCTCAAGAATCTAAGCAACATCTAATTCATGTGGCGGGTTCACAATGCGATCATTTGTAACTCATCAACTCCTACTTTCCTGCACAACAAGAGGATTACATATGCATGTCCTAGAGACTTCTTAGTCATACTCTGAGCCATCTCATCCATATTAGCAGATATAATTCGCCCAACATTCACTAAACGTCGGGTCAACAGAAAATACAAAGCAAGAGCTCTCATGGTAATGAGCTCCGATCCATTCTAGTTCGTATCTAGAGTATGGTGCAGAAAGTATGTCCATGCCTTCGGGGATTGCATCCAAATCAACCACTACAATCTTCCTTAGAATATGAGTAGATGCAGGCTGCCAATAACTCCTGTCTAATTCTAAACGATCCATCATAGCTATGTATGACCATTCATGTTTAGCTACCTTTCATACCCAAATTTTGTCCGGGCATTTTAAAATTTCATAAATTCAATTTTAATTTCAGTTTGCACCATGTACATCATAATATGCATTTCATCATGAATAATATCTAAAATATCAGTCGGAATAAATTCTTGGAAATATACAGACAAATTGGTTAAATCATTTCTCAAGTACGTGCAAAATCAGCGGGTAAAAAGTTTCAAAATTAAACCTGCAGACGCCAGTATTATTAATCTATGATTCGCGTAGTTTAACCCGGCGTGCTCATTATATTTTTCGACGACTTTTTCAGCTGCATTTTAATCCATCTGGGCCTTTTAACCGGTGAAAAATTATTTCAAAATTAAAAGAAACGCTGTATTTTTTCAATAAATATATTTCGCGCCGATAATTTTAGTGCGTCCGGTTTAACTTTTCGAGCAAATTTTCGCCCGACTTTTATTCATTTTTAGTCGTTTTAATTTTATTCTTTCGCCAAAATATTCAGATTAAATGAATAGAATTTTCCATGCTCTTATTTTAATTTTATCATGATTATTTGAAAAGTTGTGAATTTTATTTGAATTAATTGATTTAATCCCATCTAAATCAATTAAATCATCTAGAAGGGGCAACTTTGTCATTTTAAAATTGCTTGTGCTTCTTTGGGTTAATCTGGACCGTTGATTCGAATTTAATCAAAGTTTTTGATGCATTATCCTCACTTCCTTTTTTAACCAATCATATATTAACATTTCTATTTTGTTTGTTTAACCAAAAATTAAAAAAACTATAGTATCTTGATCCTCCCTATCACAAGGACCACGCGTCCGACATAAGGAATGATGTTGTCCAACGGTCACATGGGAGACAGGTAGGTGGTAATAGCTTAGGTGGTAATAACTGGCGAATAAAAACAAAAGCAGAGGAAAGTTGTCACAAGGAAGCTCTCTCCACTAACCACTCTCTAATGGGCAAATGGTGAGAATAAAAAGAAAAAAAGAGAGGCATATACCGCTCTCTCCAAAAAAAATGTTATTGGCTCCTCTTCAATACCCCCTCTCTCTCTCTCTCTCGGGCATCTGTCAGAGAAAACAAAAAGAAAAAGAAAAGGAAAAAAAACAAAAAAAGGAAAAAACACTACCTCTCTTCTCTCTCTTGCGATACTCACCTACTACTCTCCTCACTCTCTGTAGCAGAAAATGAAAAGAAACAGATAATATAAAACTTTTCCTCTCCTTCTCCACACCATCATACCCTTCTTCTTCGCCGTCAATAATTCCGGCCACACTACAACTTCACCACCTCAACGTCTTCTCCGTCCGCACCCTCCGCTTCAGCTTCAACACCTGCCTTCCGAATCCATGGTGTAAACCACCCTCCGACGAACTCCTTTCACCGGAGAATCCACCGTGCAACCCCTTAATACGAAACCCAACGTCCAAACACACACTCCAACCAACTCCACCGTAAAAATCGAATCTTCGACTGCCACCAGACCGTCGCCGGCAACCACTTCCGTTCAAATATGCCGCGAGAACCAACACACCGCCGGCGAACCAACCTCAAATCCACCAGCCAACACAACACATCCTCCGTGGCCACCACGCGGAACCTCCGTCTCCATCATCTTCCTCTTCCTAATTCGCCACTCCTTTCGCCACCACAACACCTCACCTCTACCGATCTCCTTCAACCACCACCGCACACCACCATTGATAACCAAACAAAACGCCTTAACCCACATCTCTCCACCATGGATTCCGCCCAACTTCGGTCAATAGTCGCATAGAAATTTGTTCGCAATGCCACCCACATCTTTCTTACAATGAGACCTATTCGATTTTAATTAATCGAGTAGATGATTGATTCACTAAATAAAATTCGATTTATTCGCAAAACACAAATTTAAAACCTCGATCAAATGTCGAGTATTTTTATTCAAATCAAACTAAAATACCTAATCATAATCAAATACTATTTCATTTAGAAATCAAAAGGGGGATGGTTTTGAGTTTTTAACTCCTCTCCTCGATTATTTGAATACGAGTTCTCTTACTCGGTTAGTCAAATAATTGTCATTTCTAACTCGCCCAAACTTAACCTAATCAAATTATTTTCATAATAATGAAATGAAAAGGGGGATGGTTTTAAGCCTTTAATTCCTCTCCTCGATTGTTTGAATACGAGTTTTCTTACTCGGTCAGTTAAACACTTGTCGTTTCTTCACAAACCTCAAATTAATAAATTAATCAAATCATAATAAACTATACAAAAAGGGAGATGGTCTTGAGCCTTTGATTCCTCTCCTCAAATGCTTGGATATGAGTTGTCTTACTTATCCATTCAAGTACTTGTCGTTTATTCATAAACCTATTTTCATAATCACTCAGATGAAAAAGAAAATGGTCTAGAGTCTTATATTCCTTTTCCCGATTGTTAGGATATGAGTTGTCTTACTCTACTATCCGAGTATTCGTCATCCAGATCAAAACACCTTAATCATCATCAAATCCTTTTATAATTAAGGATGAAAAAGGAAGTGGTCTAGAGTCTTCTATTCCTTTTCCCGTTTATTAGGATACGAGTTGTCTTACCTGACTATCCAAGTAATCGTCATCCAACAAAATATCTCAACACATCAAATATATCTCTGTCTCGCCCCCGTGCGATCAAAACCAATCAAACAAAACATCAAAAATATTAACTTAACTTGTCACCCCCGTGTGACCAAAACTCTTTTAAAAAAGAACACTGTATAATCCTTTCTAATGCGCACAACAAACTAGCGCTTAAGCCTCCGCCGAGAGTAGACAAACCAACGTTTAGCCTTTAGAACGCGATCTAAACAGTTGTTCGGTAAAAGACACCAACCAACCGTAGTCTCTGAACTATGAATGCTCTGATTTCCTTATTGCACCATAAGGATACGTAGGCACGAGATTGCGAGATCTTGTCGAGCACACTAATAAAAAACCTCCCTTTTCCCCCTTCTGAGGTTTCCATTCATCTCTATTTTCGATATTTTTATCACTCGAAGAAAACAAACAACATAAGTTAACATTCAAATCGCAAATTAAACTAAAAGGTTCCCGTTGAGTACAACGGACGTGAGGGGTGCTAATACCTTCCCCTTGCATAATCGACTCCCGAACCCGAATATGGTTGCGACGACCATTATTCTATATATTTCAAAGGTTTTATCGATATTTTCCTATTCCTTCATTGGGATAAATAAAGTTCGGTGGCGACTCTGTTCGAACTAAATATTTTTCCGCGACCATCGCGAGGGATCACATTTTTCGAGATGCAACAGATGGCGATTCCACTGGGGATTTTCTCATAGCAAGAGAGAGTCAAGCCTAATTTATTTTGATTTATGATGAATGTTAACTTTGTTTAAAATTGCTTTATTCTATTTTCTTTATCTCATTGTATAATTGTTGTTTGTAATCTGCTGTTTGTTCTCATTATTACTATTGGGGACTCTCTGGTTATTGGTACTTTGTGAGATAGGCTCTCTACCCGAGTCTGAGAAAAGCCATAAGTTTAAGTTGGTGGTTATATAGTGGAGGCCCATAAGGAGCCTTCCTTGTTGGGACGATACGAAGACCTCGCCTAGAGTAGATTCTCTTGAGATATTATTGTCCGACGAGTCTTCATCACGAAGATGGTATTTTCAAGTCAGATCAATGACTCTAGGGACCTTTTTAACACACTCTATCTGGTGGTTGTGTAGTATTAACCTAAGAAGTCTCAGAATTGTTGGGTTAATACGAAAGCCCCAATCAGATGAGATCCCTTGGACGTATTATTACCTTACAGTAATATTTCCAACCTCGATTAATGACTCTGAGCACCTTGTTAGAACCCTGGACTCGAGAGTCGTGTAGTAGAATCCCCATGGAGCCTTCCTTGTTGGGACAATACGAAGACCTCACCTAGACGAGATCTTCTTAAGGATATTATTGTCCGACGAGTCTTCGTCATGGCAGTGAAATTCTCAAGAAATATTTGTGACTCTAGGAGCCTACCAACTGTAGAGCCTGCCCATGGGGTTCCATTAATCAGAGATACCCTTCATTTACCCGTTATTCTGATCCATCTGAGAACATCTTGAACCTGTGATCCTGAACATGTAACTACATTCACACACATACCATTGCATCTGCATTCATCATGCATTGCATATCATTTTTCACCAAAACAAATATATATACAAAAAACTCATCCATCCTTCGTCCATAACCTGCAGTTGATTTTCCGACACTCATATCAGACTTGAAGTAGATCTTGAAAGATCATGGATCCGTTAGAGCAAAACCATATTGCACTAAGAGGAGATGTTGACTCGATGAAAAATCAGATAGACCAACTTGTGGAGGCTATGATAGCTTTAGCAAAAAGGGAGGACAATATTCCGCAGACTGCAGTCGTTGAGAATGTTAGTCCACCTCCAGCAAACGATCCTACCCAACCTCAGCAGATGCGAACCCCAGTAGATAACTTTGTGGCACGGGAACATCATATCATTCGAGATGGGGGTTCCTTATATCACGATGGTGTTGAATATCACAACTTTGCATTCTCGTGCAAAATTCACATGGGACAAGCCTGGTGGTTAATACCGAACGACCACAAGATGATGAGATTGCTAAAAGATGTTGTGTGCTAGAGAAAAGACTCAAGGCCATAGAAGGGCAAGATACTATTGAATTGAATGCCTTAGGCATGTGTTTGGTACATGACCTGGTTATACCCGCAAAATTCAAAGTACCAAAATTTGAGAAGTACAAAGTGGATAGCTGTCCAAAGTACCATCTGGTGATGTTTTGCCGAAAAATGACCTCTCATGCCCATAATGATAAGCTAATGATTCACTGTTTTCAGGACAGTTTGACTGGGGCATCATTGAGCTGGTACATGAAGTTATAAAGGAATCATATTCAGTCATGGTGATCGCGACTTTATGAGTCGAATTGGGGTACAAACTGCAAGTGCACAGTTCTATCGCGTAGTTTTAAAAGATATCGATCCCACAGGGACTTATGAATCGATATACCGTTTTCTAAGGTTACTTCGTAAAGCTAAGGCAGATGATACTTTGATTGTTAGGGGGAAAAGCTAAAACTAAACTAGAAATCTAGATTAAATATCAATTAAACGAATATCGGTATCTAGTTCGTCGTAATTAGGGAATCGAATCTTCGTTGGTTTCTTGGTTTTAAAATAAATCTTTTCAGTAGATACTATTGATTAAAAGTCTTATCTCAAACTCTCGCTCTGTTGAATAGACCATGACTTTATATTAACGTAGCTGTCACTTATTAGTTAAGTCAAAAATCACTTTTTGAAAACAATAGAATCCGTAGAAACTCTTTTTAAGAAAACACTAATCGTTTAAACACCCTTATCTCAAACTCTCGCTCTGTTGACTTAGGTTATATAATTAAATTCAAATGCTTAACTCTCGTCCTCACATTCAACCTTTAAAAATACTTTTTGAAAAAGATTAGAATTTAATTAACTCTAAAAATTGCTCTCGCCCTGATCTAGAATTAATGTCCAATGAACACTGTCCAGTCAAAAACTTAAACTCTCGTTCTATTGCTTTTAACTTCTTTATGTCTTTTACTTTCGTACAAAAACCTTGTTATTAAACCTGTAAATTGAGACCGTAAAAAGAGTGATTTTAATTTTAAATAAAACTTAACCAACTTAGTTTTGATTCCTTCATTCCGCTTACTTTACATACCGATACCTAAATAAATTAGCCAGACATGCTAAACAGATCTAAATAATTATCATGCATAAACAAATTCATCTCAGGCAAATAATATAAATCAACAATAAAGCAGGGCATATATAAATTCAAACAATAATTAAAGAACCTGAAAAATTAAATAGCAGTCTTGAACACTCCACCACAGGCCGGTTGGATTTGTTCTTGAATTCTTCAATCAAACAGAAAAATAAAGGCGAAGGAATAAAAAAAACTAGATTCTAACGTAAGGTTAGATCCGGTGAAAGGTACACAATAGTTTCCGGTGTAGAAACTACTGTGCGAAAAATTAATTAATTGCTGGAAAAGAAAAATAGAAATTGCAAAGGAAACAATATAAAAATCGTAAAAGTAATGCTGTAAAATGTGCTCGTACTGCTGGAAGAGAAAAAATGCGAAAAAGAAGAAAACGGCGAAAAAGCGTGGAACCCCTTAGGTTTTCCGTAAGGTTCTTATTTATATTGGTCACTTGGTGTAACTGCTTCCAAAGGTATTCCGCGTCAAAAGTCTTCACGTGGCAAAAGGTGTGGCAAAAGGTTAGGCGTGCAAATAGGACTCAACGTCTCTGAAGCCAAAAATATAGGAGAATGGTGTGACGTCCGTCACACCATGTGTGACGCTCGTCACAGAAGTGTGTAAAGCGTGACGCTCGTCACAGCCTTTGTGACGCTCGTCACAGGCATAGCGCCTGTGCTTTTTGGGCTGGGCTTTGGCTTTTGATATTTGGTTCTTTTCATTCCTTTTTGCACCTCCTTTTCTTCCTTTTTTACTTGTGCTTCAAATAAACCACCTGAGATAAATAGAAAGAAAATACCGCGTAATATCTAATAAAATGAAATAAATTGAAACAAATAATAATATAATTTAATTAAATTGAGTCCTAAAATGTTATACTATTTCATGTTATCAAACTCCCCCATACTTAGATCTTTGCTTGTCCTCAAGCAAAATACAGTATAGAAATCGTTTTAAAAATTTGGCCAGATGAAATTTCAAAACACACATCAATTCGTACTAGGTTGCATGTAAACCTTTTTTAGAAGTAACTTGAGTTTAATCTTGACATCAACAACCACCGTCACAATCTCAGATAACCCCACCTTATGCAAACCAGTTCGAGTAATGCCATTATAGCTATCCTAGTTCCTTTACTCTTATTTCACCCATTTTCATTCTAGCGAAATCACATTAAGCCCTTTATCTTTTCGCGCACATAGTGGAGTAACCGGTTAGTGATTCTGATCCCCTTTTAGCTTGAAGCTCTGGTACATAAGTCGGATAACTTCGTTATTCAGTCCATTGCAAATTGCGGGGGATCGGACCGTAGTCCGCCCTACCAAGTTCAGCACCAGATACCTGTTGAACCAACTCATAATGGATCTTTCATATTATGCTTTTGTATGATCTGCAACCTTTAGATTAAATGATCTGGTAAGGATCACCTAACTTAATTAGTGCATTTCTTGATATATATATATATATTTTTTTATGTTACTTTGGGAATCATTCACTTATATTCATCGGCTCTCCACGTAGTTTGCTATTAAGATGGTGCTGACTTCTTGTATAAACTACTCGGGGTTACTATAAAACTAAAAGTTCAAGGGATTGGTATAATAGGTACTTATCCTGATCTAACATGTTGAGGTTCTTAGAGCGTTGTTATGGTAATAATTTTTGTATCGATTTGTCTCAAGTTTTATAAAATAAGCGACCTTTATACTTATTGGGTGTGTTAAATTTTTGTTATGGCTCAAGAAAATTGAGGGGAATAGATAATACGAAATTTTCACACTCGGGACTTAACTTAAAATAAATCTATATTATAAGAAATATTTTTATTTATTTTTATTATTTTTTTTATATAAGGAAATAACAATGAAAAGAAAGGTACATACTTGAAGAAGGGAGGGTAGAAAGAACACGGTTTTCCCCCCCATACTTGAATGAAACATTGTCCTCAATGTTTTAAGGAAAAGAAATGAATTACAAAAAGAAAGGAAAACTAGAGTCAATGCTGCCTTCCGCCTCTGGTTCTTGGACCTGGTGATCGTTGATGTACTTCTAAGTTGTCAAACCTGCTAAGCAAATCAGTGAACCGCTGGTCGGTTATGGCATTCCTCGCTTCCTGTTGTTGTTGCATTTGGCGCATCATTTGCATCATTTCGAGATTTTGTGCTTGCATACCATCAATAGCATCCATGATGTCGTCGTTGGTTGCAGGCCTTCTTCGTCGACGACGTCGTGAGGATGGTCCAGCTGCATTATCGGAAGGGTTGAGCGGGACTGACTGTTGTGCAGGAATCTGATCACCGTGCTCCATTTCGTCGAACTCGTCAGTAGACGGGTTTGTATGTGAAGGCTCGGTAGTTTCGGGAGCACTCGGATCATAGAGGTGGCGGTTGGGATTGGTGACATCGGTTAAGGCAATGTTGGGTAGAACAACGCTTGGGACTGCCTGGTTATTCACCATAAGATAATACCCTCCGCCTATCCTGTTCTTGATTAGGCGGCTGGACCGACAGTAGCTTAAGTCCATAAATAGGGGAGGTAAAGATTCTAAAGTTTGGAGTCGGTCCCCTAGGTTTAAGCCAAGTGCTATGGTGGTGATTAATCCACCAATTACAAAAGGTTGACGGCCTCTAGCACATAAGGTGCGGATATGATGAAATAGGAAGGAGGCGGCGTTTACCTTAGCATTCGGTTCGAAGACGCATTCGAGGAAGAATAGTTCCTTTGCGTTGACCTTGCTGTTGTTTGGTCTTCCAAAAACTGTGTTTTGTAGGATGCGGATGAAGTACCGGATAGTTGGGTTATGTATATGGGAAACAAGGAGCTCTTCCCAGTTGTTGGCATATACACCAGATATTTTCCTAAAGAGGTCGAAAGCGGCAACTGTGCTCCAGTTTAAGTTTGGAGGGATTCTGGGGTAGACTTGACCTTCTACAGGGAACTGTAGCATGGTGGTCAATTGGTTTTGGGATAAGGAGTACTCGGTGTTGAACATACGGAAGGTTGCGGTACCGGTTAAGAATTCGTCTTCACCGGTGGGAGTGTTGTATGCATATGAACTTAAAAATTCTAAGGTTAGGGAGGGGTAGGTAGGTTGATTATGGGTGCAAAGAAAGGTTAGATCGGCAAGGCGGAGCATCCACTCGATACCTTGAAGTAATCCTAATTGTTGTAAACAAGTTGAATCAGGATACCTGGTAGAGGTGACACCTCGTTGTTGGAAACGCTCGAATTGCTCTCTTTGATAGTTATCATCTTCGGATCAGAAGATGATGTTTCCAAAATTTTGATTTCCCGCCATACTGATGAATGAGTTGGAAGAAGTAATTAGGAAAGAAAAGAAATATATTTGATTGTATAGAATAGTTGTGATGTAGGAAGAAAGGTATGGTGGGTATTTATAGGGAAAAATTTGGAAGTTGGAACGGGAGTGGTTGAAAAGTAAATAAATGTGGGTAAATGTGAATAAATGGGGAAGGTAAAAAGAATGAAGAGGTGTAACGGTCGTCTCCAACGTCTTTGTAACGTTCACCTAGTCAGAGAGGTGTTACGCTCGTTACAGGGGCATGACGGGCGTCACAAGCATTTAGCGTGACGTCCGTGATAGATTGTGTGACGCTCGTCACACAGTTATATTGGCATGGTTTCTGCTTGCGCTCTTCATAATAATTATAGTAATTTATTTTTATGATTTTGTTTTGCTTTAGATTATTTTATTTGCTATTTAAATTTCCCCTGCATGCTATTCTACTTTGCATAATAGTGCATAAATATATTTTTCTTTAATAAGTCATGTAGGCAACAACAGTAGAGAGCATTATTGATAGATATTGCATAATTCATAATAAAGTAAAATAAATCAATAGCTTCATAAAATAATCATAATGTAATATTGGAAGAAAAAACAAAAATGCGAAAAAGAAACAAATACGAACTTAATTTGAAATAACATTAATGAATAATCTAACTTAAAACTAAATAACTAAGGAAAACAACTTCTATCCATCTGCATGATCTCTGGCCGGAGGAGCAAAGGAGTTAACACGGTTTTACAACTCGTGGAACTGATTTGTCATACCGTTCATGTATCTCAGAAATTCTTGTCCCATTTTAGCTAACTCTTCTCTGAGGGCGTCTTGTTCTGACATCAAAGCTTCAATGGCGGTGTTATAATCAGTTCCAGGCATATGATGTCTAAGGTCGGGTATTGCCGATTCGTTGGTCTGAACAGGTTGAGGAGGAGGATCAATATCATAATAACCAGATGGTGTCTGAGGGTCAGATTCAGCATAAGGGATCTGGTCATCACAAATCTCATAGTCCTGGATGGATTCAGTGGATATAGCAGGAGAGGGTGTTTCGTTCAGATTATAGAGCCAGTTACTGCGGTTATGAACACTAGTCCTAGGATCGGGCATGGTGAAAAGGCAAAGAACTTGGTTATTAATTATAAGCTCAAACTCGTCAGATCCAAGGTTTGCTATAAACATAGTGTTGAAGAGGAAGGGTATACTCATAATAGTAATGCCACAAAAAGGGCTTAAGTCAAGCATAGGCTGACGTAATCCGATAGCATTACCAATCATGGTTATCAAACCGCCTATTCGAATTGGTGCTCGTTCGTCTTGGATAAGGTGGTCTAAATTTGCCAACATAAAAGTGGCACCGTTTACTGGACGGTTCTGGGAAGCACAAAATATGATGAAGAGTTCATCACGTGAAACTGTGGTACTGTTTGGCTTCTTCCCAAATAAGGTGTGGGTCAGGATCTTATGGAAATAACGAAAGGCCGGGTTATGTATGTTTCCAGAGAGAAACTCATGTTCCTCGGGATCGTCATTTCCAGTCAAGCTTCCCCAAAAGTGTTCAAGTTCTCTATATTCAAAAAGTTCTTCTTGGCTCACTGTGAATGTGTCAAAGGAGGTAGGGAACCCTAAAAGGTTGGTAAAGGCTTGGATATTAAATTGATACTCCATGTTAAACATTCTGAACTGAATAAAACCTCTGCTTATTCCTTTTCCATGGCTGGGTAGATAGATCAGGGAACTAAGGAATTCTAGTGTTAGTCTCCGGTAAGTGACGAATTGTCTACAGATAGGAGAGGTTTCCCACCCAATCTGATTCAACAAATACAGGACACTTTGTCTTAGTCCAAGGGCAGTCATTGCCCAGTCATCAGCATACAGGCTAGGTAGCATCTCTCTCGTGGCTAGTTCCTCAAACTTTTGTTTCTGAGCTTTTCCTCTGAATTTGATACCCATACGATCAATTTGTCCCATCAGGTTAGTGTTAGCTAGAGAAAAGAAAAACAAGAGTTTTAGTCAGGATTTGGCCAAATGCCGAAAGAAGAAGAGAAAAGTTTTTAATAAATTAAAATAAATTAAGAATGAATACTAAACAAAAATTAAAAGAATAATTAAGGAAGAAATAAAATATAAATATTTGTGGGTTGTCTCCCACTAAGCGCTTTGTTTAATGTCGCAAACTCGACATTAAAACTATCAATTATAATCTATAAGTTCTGGAGGCATTTCGTCTAAGTGCAAGACTTGCGAATCTTCATTGTTTTCTGCATAGTGATAATGTTTTAGACGTTGCCCATTTACGGTAAATGGTTCCATAGATTTGCCTTTAATTTCTACCGCTCCACTGGGAAAAACATTGGTGATTTGAAAAGGACCTGACCATCTAGATCGTAGTTTTCCCGGAAATAACTTTAGCCTAGAGTTAAATAAAAGGACTGTATCACCTTGTTTGAAGATTTTCCTTGATATGCGCTTGTCATGCCATTGTTTTGTTCTTTCTTTGTAGATTCTGGAATTTTCGTAAGCGTCTCTTCTGAGTTCCTCTAATTCGCTTATATCAAGGATTCTCTTTTCGCCGGCGGCCTTATAGTTTAAATTTAGATTTTTAATAGCCCAATAGGCTTTATGTTCTAATTCTACCGGGAGGTGACAGGATTTTCCATAAATGAGCTTAAATGGGGTTGTCCCTATGGGAATTTTGTAAGCAGTTCGGTAAGCCCACAAAGCTTCTGGTAATTTCAATGACCAGTCTTTCCTTGAAGTGGCGACTGTTTTCTCTAGTATCTGTTTGATTTCTCTGTTAGACACTTCCACTTGCCCACTGGTTTGAGGGTGGTAAGGTGTCGCAACTCTATGTCTTACGCCATACTTAAGCAGTAGTTTTTCGAGTACCTTGGATATGAAATGCGATCCACCATCACTGACTACTATTCTTGGGACACCAAACCTTGGAAATATTATATTCTTAAAGAGTCTAGTTACTACTCGTGTGTCGTTTGTTGGAGAAGATATAGCTTCAATCCATTTCGATACGTAGTCAACTGCCACGAGTATGTACTTGTTACCGAAAGAGAATGGAAACGGTCCCATGAAGTCTATTCCCCACACGTCGAAAATTTCTACTTCCAAAACGCTCTTTTGTGGCATCTCGTCACGTCTAGATATGTTTCCTGTGCGTTGACATCTGTCACATTTCTTAATAGCTGCATGTACATCCTTCCATATATTTGGCCAATAAAAACCGGCTTGTAGGATTTTAGAGCAGGTCTTGGATGTACTTGCATGTCCACCATAAGGAGCGGAGTGACAGTGTTGGATTATATTTTCTACCTCTTCCTCGGGTATACACCGACGGAAAATACCATCGGGGCCTCTTTTAAAAAGTAAGGGGTCATCCCAGTAATAGTGTTTTATGTCATAGAAGAATCGTTTCTTTTGCTGGTAGGATAAAGTAGGTGGAACTATTCCGGCAGCTAAATAATTTACGAGGTCAGCGTACCACGGTGTAACCGATATAGCTAAGGTGGTTTCTACCTGTTTATCATTGTTATTTTCGTCCAAAGTAGCTATAAGTTTATCGTACGAGAAATCATCGTTGATCGATGTTCTTTCCGGTTCAAGGTTCTCAAGTCTCGAGAGGTGATCTGCTACTACATTTTCAGTTCCTTTCTTGTCTTTGATTTCTAAATCGAACTCTTGTAGCAACAGGATCCACCTTAGGAGTCTAGGTTTAGCATCCTTTTTTGTTAAGAGGTATTTGATAGCAGCGTGGTCAGTGTAGATGATTATTTTGGCTCCGACCAAGTAAGAACGAAATTTATCTAGTGCAAACACTACTGCTAAAAGTTCTTTCTCGGTTGTGGCGTAATTCATTTGTGCTTCATCTAGAGTTCTACTTGCGTAATATATAACATGAAGCTTTTTATCCTTTCGTTGTCCTAAAACAGCACCTACAGCATAATCACTGGCATCACACATTATTTCGAATGGTTCATTCCAATCTGGTGTCTGCATTATGGGCGCGGAGATCAGTGCTTGTTTAAGCAATTGAAATGCTTCTAAACATCTATTATCGAATATGAATTCAGCATCTTTCATTAATAGTCCGGTCAAAGGTTTAGTTATTTTAGAGAAGTCTTTAATGAATCGTCGGTAAAAACTGGCATGTCCTAAGAAGCTTCGTACTTCTCTCACAGTTTTCGGGGGTTGAAGATTTTCGATTACCTCTATTTTGGCTTTGTCTACTTCAATTCCTCTGTTCGAGATGATGTGTCCTAAAACAATTCCTTCTTGTACCATAAAGTGACATTTTTCCCAATTAAGTACTAGGTTTACTTTTACACATCGCTCTAGAACTCTTTCTAGGTTTTCAAGGCATTCTTCAAAGCTTTGTCCGCATACAGAAAAGTCATCCATAAAGACTTCCATGATGTTTTCTAGAAAATCGGCGAATATTGCCATCATGCACCTTTGGAAGGTTGCGGGAGCATTGCACAAGCCAAACGGCATTCGTCTATAAGCGAAGGTACCAAAAGGACACGTGAATGTTGTCTTTTCTTGGTCATCAGGATGAATTGGTATTTGAAAGAAACCTGAATAACCGTCTAGATAGCAGAAATGAGAATGTTTTGCTAATCGTTCTAACATCTGGTCAATGAATGGTAAAGGGAAATGATTTTTTCGGGTTGCTTTGTTTAGTTTCCTATAGTCAATGCACATTCTCCATCCCGATTCGATTCGTTTGGTTATAGTTTCTCCTTTTTCATTTTCAATGACTGTTATACCTCCTTTCTTTGGTACTACGTGCACAGGACTAACCCATTTGCTATCAGATATAGGATATATGATACCTGCCTCTAATAACTTGGTTATTTCCTTCTTCACTACCTCACTCAGGATAGGGTTTAGTCTCCTCTGGTGTTCTCTAGAAGTTTTACAGTCTTCTTCTAGCATGATGCGGTGCATACAGATAGAAGGACTTATTCCTTTAAGATCGGTGATGTTGTATCCTAGTGCGGTTGGATATTTTCTTAAGATATGCAGGAGTTTTTCTGTTTCGAGTCTTCCTAGGTCAGCATTAACTATCACTGGTCGTTCAAGTTCTAAGTCTAGGAATTCATATCTCAGATTTTTGGGAAGTGTTTTCAAGTCTAGGGTTGGTTTCTTAAGGCATTGCGTAGGATCCGGTGTTATTGCTAAACATTGGTTAAGTTTGTCTTCTACAAGATAGTCAGATGATTTGTCTTTTTCTAACTCAGTTTCTTTTATGCATTCATCAATGATATCCATGAAGTAACATGTATCTTCTATTGCAGGTGCTTTCAAAAATTGAGAAAGAATGAACTCAATTTTCTCTTCTCCTACTTCGAAAGTGAGTCGTCCTCGTTTTACGTCTATGATTGCACCGACAGTTGCTAAGAACGGTCTTCCCAGTATAATGGGTGTAACTTCATCTTCTCTAATGTCCATAATTATAAAATCAGTTGGAATGTAGAATTGACCTATGCGCACTGGAACGTTTTCAAGAATTCCTACAGGATATCTAACGGAACGATCTGCTAGTTGCACAGACATTTTAGTTGGTCTTAATTCTCCCATTTCAAGTCTCTTGCATATGGATAAAGGCATAACACTAATACCGGCTCCTAAATCGCATAAGGCTTTGTCAATGACAAATTTTCCTATGTGACAGGGTATAGAGAAACTACCTGGGTCTTTAAGTTTAGGAGGCATATTCTGGATTATAGCGCTACATTCAGCGGTGAGTGTAATGGTTTCGCTATCTTCAAGTTTCCTTTTATTAGAAAGAATTTCTTTTAAAAACTTGGCATATGAGGGCATCTGCGTAATAGCTTCTGTAAACGGAATTGTGACGTTTAATTGTTTTAGTAGGTCAACAAATTTTTTGAATTGGCCCGCATCTTTGGTTTTAATAAGCCTTTGAGGGTAAGGGATAGGTGGTTTATAAGGTGGTGGAGGTACATAAGGTTCCTTCTTTTCTACGGTTTCCTTATTACTCTCTTCCTTTTCCTTAGGTTCACTTTCCTCAGTTGACTTTTCAGAGTTTTGGTTTTCTATCCTTGGGTCAGACGGTCCTTCCACTTCCGTTCCACTTCTCAGTATAATTGCATGAGCGTGGCTTCTCGGGTTAGGTTGGGGTTGGCCAGGAAATGTACCAGTTGGGGCAGCAGTAGGCGCTTGTTGTTGAGCTACTTGTGATATTTGTGTTTCCAGCATTTTGTTATGGGTAGCCAGGGCATCTACTTTACTTGCTAGTTGTTTAATTTGTTCGCCAGTGTGTACATTCTGGTTTAGGAAATCTTTATTGGTTTGCTGTTGAGAATCTATAAAGTTTTCCATCATGATTTCCAAGTTGGATTTCCTAGGGGCGTTATTGTTAGGTGTAGATGGGATCGGCTTTTGATATCCCGGAGGTATAGCTGGGGCTTGATTTGGAGATTGTCCAGGTGCGTATAAAGCATTATTACTCTTATATGAAAAATTGGGATGATTCTTCCAATTTGAGTTATAGGTATGCGAGTAGGGGCTTCCTTGAGCATAGTTTACTTGCTCCGCTTGGATTCCTGTTAGGAGTTGACAATCTGCAGGAGTGTGACCTTGGATTCCACAGACTTCGCAATTCTGAGTTATGGCTACCACGGTGGCTGGAGGTGATACATTTAAACTTTCAATTTTCTGGACCAGAGCATCCACTTTTGCATTAACATGATCAAGGTTACTTATCTCGTACATGCCAGTTTTCGTTTGAGGTTTTTCCACCATTGTTCGTTCGCTTCCCCACTGATAGTGGTTTTGAGCCATGCTTTCGATAAGTTGGTAAGCATCAGCATAAGGTTTGTTCATTAGTGCACCACCTGCGGCCGCGTCTATTGTTAACCTCGTGTTGTACAGGAGACCATTATAGAAGGTGTGAATTACTAACCAGTCTTCTAAACCATGGTGTGGACAAAGTCTCATCATGTCTTTGTATCTTTCCCATGCTTCGAAAAGAGACTCGTTATCTTTCTGTTTAAATCCATTTATCTGGGCTCTTAACATAGCTGTTTTGCTTGGCGGAAAATATCGGGCAAGAAAAACTTTCTTCAACTCGTTCCATGTGGTGACTGAGTTGGAAGGAAGAGATTGAAGCCATCTTCTAGCGCTATCTCTTAACGAGAAAGGAAAAAGACAAAGTCGAATTGCCTCTGAAGTGACACCATTAGCTTTAACAGTATCAGCGTATTGGACAAATACGGATAAATGAAGGTTTGGATCCTCGGTAGGATTTCCAGAGAATTGGTTCTGTTGCACTGCCTGCAACAGTGAAGGTTTAAGTTCAAAGTTGTTTGCTTCGATTGCGGGTGGAGCAATACTCGAATGCGGCTCATCTTGCGATGGAGCGGCGTAATCTCGAAGAGCACGAGCTGGTTCTGCCATCTCGGGTATCGAAGGGAAAATATTTTTGAAATCAGGAAGTTCAACAAGAGGGAGATTGTTTGCAGCACGATATTCCCGAATTCGTCGTAAGACTCGGAGATATAGTTCGATATCGTTGATTCGTAAGTAGAACGGCTCGCCTTGTGAGCGAGTATGTGGCATACAAATCAACGAAAGAAAGAAAAGAAAAAGAAAAGCCTTAGTCTCTACAGCGTAACAGAAGAGTTACGATATCGACTAAATAAAAGTCCCTGGCAACGGCGCCAAAAACATGATCGCGACTTTATGAGTCGAATTGGGGTACAAACTGCAAGTGCACAGTTCTATCGCGTAGTTTTAAAAGATATCGATCCCACGGGGACTTATGAATCGATATACCGTTTTCTAAGGTTACTTCGTAAAGCTAAGGCAGATGATACTTTGATTGTTAGGGGGAAAAGCTAAAACTAAACTAGAAATCTAGATTAAATATCAATTAAACGGATATCGGTATGCAGTTCGTCGTAATTAGGGAATCGAATCTTCGTTGGTTTCTTGGTTTTAAAATAAATCTTTTCAGTAGATACTATTGATTAAAAGTCTTATCTCAAACTCTCGCTCTGTTGAATAGACCATGACTTTATATTAACGTAGCTGTCACTTATTAGTTAAGTCAAAAATCACTTTTTGAAAACAATAGAATCCGTAGAAACTCTTTTTAAGAAAACACTAATCGTTTAAACACCCTTATCTCAAACTCTCGCTCTGTTGACTTAGGTTATATAATTAAATTCAAATGCTTAACTCTCGTCCTCACATTCAACCTTTAAAAATACTTTTTGAAAAAGATTAGAATTTAATTAACTCTAAAAATTGCTCTCGCCCTGATCTAGAATTAATGTCCAATGAACACTGTCCAGTCAAAAACTCAAACTCTCGTTCTATTGCTTTTAACTTCTTTATGTCTTTTACTTTCGTATAAAAACCTTGTTATTAAACCTGTAAATTGAGACCGTAAAAAGAGTGATTTTAATTTTAAATAAAACTTAACCAACTTAGTTTTGATTCCTTCATTCCGCTTACTTTACATACCGATACCTAAATAAATTAGCCAGACATGCTAAACAGATCTAAATAATTATCATGCATAAACAAATTCATCTCAGGCAAATAATATAAATCAACAATAAAGCAGGGCATATATAAATTCAAACAATAATTAAAGAACCTGAAAAATTAAATAGCAGTCTTGAACACTCCACCACAGGCCGGTTGGATTTGTTCTTGAATTCTTCAATCAAACAGAAAAATAAAGGCGAAGGAATAAAAAAAACTAGATTCTAACGTAAGGTTAGATCCGGTGAAAGGTACATAATAGTTTCCGGTGTAGAAACTACTGTGTGAAAAATTAATTAATTGCTGGAAAAGAAAAATAGAAATTGCAAAGGAAACAATATAAAAATCGTAAAAGTAATGCTGTAAAATGTGCTCGTACTGCTGGAAGAGAAAAAATGCGAAAAAGAAGAAAACGGCGAAAAAGCGTGGAACCCCTTAGGTTTTCCGTAAGGTTCCTATTTATATTGGTCACTTGGTGTAACTGCTTCCAAAGGTATTCCGCGTCAAAAGTCTTCACGTGGCAAAAGGTGTGGCAAAAGGTCAGGCGTGCAAATAGGACTCAACGTCTCTGAAGCCAAAAATATAGGAGAATGGTGTGACGTCCGTCACACCATGTGTGACGCTCGTCACACAAGTGTGTAAAGCGTGACGCTCGTCACAGTCTTTGTGACGCTCGTCACAGGCACAGCGCCTGTGCTTTTTGGGCTGGGCTTTGGCTTTTGATATTTGGTTCTTTTCATTCCTTTTTGCACCTCCTTTTCTTCCTTTTTTACTTGTGCTTCAAATAAACCACCTGAGATAAATAGAAAGAAAATACCGCGTAATATTTAATAAAATGAAATAAATTGAAACAAATAATAATATAATTTAATTAAATTGAGTCCTAAAATGTTATACTATTTCATGTTATCACATGGTTGGACCTAGCTAATGCTTTCTTGAAGCAATACAAATATAATTTGTACATAGCTCCCGATCGCATGCAGTTAAGAGCCTTATCTAAAGAAAACAACGAATCCTTCAGAGGGTATGCCCAAAGATGGAGAGAGTTAGCGGCTTACGTTGAACCACCACTCTTAGATAGAGAATTGATGGAATTATTCAGGGATACCTTGCAAAGTCCTTACTTCGAAAAGATGATTAGTAGCGCAACATCAGACTTCGCTCACTTGGTATCAATTGGAGAACACATCGAGTATGGCCTCAAAATTGGAAGAATCCAATGCGCCTCAAATAGCCAGAGCATTGAGAGTGAATCTATTGCCAGCTCCCAAAAGGAAGAAGAGGCTGAAGTTAATGCAGTTTGGGAAATCCCACAAGCTCCATATCAGACACCATTCTCTTGGCAGGATCAGTATCATCCTACAAATCAAGGATCTCCTCAGTACCAATAACAAATTCCATCTCAGCAACCATACAAGCGTCAGAATACTCCGCATCAGCCTCATCAGCATGCTCAACAAAGGCTAAGGAAGCCAGAGAGACACATCGATCCGCTTCCAATGCCATACAATCAAGTACTTCCATACTTGATCAAGAGAGGGTTGATAGTGCCAAAGGAGCTAAAACCAGTAAGTCCTCCATATCCACCAGGTTTTTATGCCAACGCCCGATGTGACTTTCATACTGGGGCACATGGGCATTCAACCGAAGACTGCAAGGTTCTTAAGAGCAAAGTACAAACCCTGTTTGATTCCAAGATGTTCTCATTTGCGCCTCGAAGCTTGCAAATCAACAATACTTCTTCACCTAGCCATATAGGTCCATCAGCCCAAACTGTGGAAGAGATTTCCGAGAATAGATATGAAGATGATTATCATACTAGTCTCGATGAGAAGAACTACCACTACTCTGAAGAAGGCTAGCCCAACAGCAAACCAGGGACGAGAGAGCTTCCTCTGCATTGGCAACTATTTGGCTATTTATATCATTTCATTTGTATTTTTCTTTGCATGTTAAATACTTATCTGCTTTCAAGTATTGTTGATTTCTTTTAATGGTAATATTAATTAAATTATCATGCATGTTTTGAACGAATCCTTTCGTATTCACTCATATTTTCCATTTATATAAAAAAACACATACAAATATTTCTCCCATTCACCTATCAAATTGTTGTTTTAGCAAAGATTAAAGGGAGGATGACGAAAACGAAATACCCATAATTGCTGATTGTATGCTTTCGAATAAAATCATGTTGATGATGTACATGCATTATTTCAAATCCCCAAATACTGGAGAGATAAGGAGTTAATCCCTAGTCAACCACTTCGAGCCTAGAAGTAGGAGTTTCTTTCGGATATATAAACCCATATGTTTAACCTGGGGTAGGGTAGTGTTCAGTTAATCTTTCAAATTGCAAGGGAATACATCCCATCTGGAGATCAACCACATGCTATTCCTCGCACACATCCTGAAGTACAGAAGGAACCGGGCAAAATCCAAAATCTATGACAGATGTTCTTAAATGACCATTGACTTGGCAGTCACATCCTCTAAAAGATCATCAAAGAAAAAGCCCGCTAAGTCGGACACCCAAAGGCGACTTAGGCAAAAATTAGGGCAATCCCGATGGACTGAAGCTTCAAAAAGCGGTCCATCCAAAAGTTAGGGATCAAAACAAAAATCAAAAGAGGCAATAAAAATCCTCAACAAAACAAAACAAGATTCGGTGACCACCATACCAAAATCAAAGGGTCACCAACATCCTTGAAGAGCAAAACAAGGTGATTGCCACTTCAAGAAATTTTACACCTTCAAATTCTCTTAAAAGTTGAATGTGTGTGTTGACTTTAACTGAACATAGGATTGGAGTTTATCAAGAAGAAAGGTGGGTTAAAATAGACTTTGAGCCTTACATTCTTTGTTTCAATAACCGTGAACCAAGCCACTTTACAACCCATAAGAGACCTGATTGAAGCAGGATTTATTCTGAAAGCATACTACAGTAAGGTTGCATAAACGGGCTCCTAAATATTTGCTAATCACCTGTATTGACATCATATTCTTGATGTATCTTTCACACACTAGCTAAATCAATAATGCATTTGAACTAATGGTTAATTCATCACACACTATCACATCCCCTCAATAAATGACTTTTTTCAAACTTGCATGAATGTCATTAAAATTACCATTGATCAAATAAACAATTTTAACTGCGAGTAAATACCTGACATCAAGGAGCTTCAAAGGAACAATCAGAGGAACTTGAACATTCGTTGGTGCTGACTCGAATCAAGACATCTTCTTAACCCTATGGATCAGGGGCATGGCATCCAGTGGCTATGAATTGATCAATCAAAGGACAAGCCTCCAAGCATCAATTGATTAAGGAGGCAAAACCATTTCCAAATATTTAGTCCATTTGGGGCAAGCCTTTCAAAATCTCAATCAGGGGCAAACTACAGAAATGTTCATACACTGGAGTAAATTGGTTCAAGCCAGTGTATATTCATTCCTAGGGTTTCCTTTCAAAGGTAATTCCTTTAAAAGACCCTACAGATTGGGGCAGACAAGTTGCCAAGAGCCTCGAGGCAGAGCAAAAGCACAATCATCATGCATTGATTACGTCACTACGCTCATTAAATCATTCGCAAGCCATCAAGGCATATCAGGCAAACAAGTTGAGATTCTCTCAAGCATACAGTCTATGAGAAAAGGATCAAATTTGGGGCACCAAAAGCATCCACATCTATCCTCTGATCATCACATCTTCAAAAGATCAAGTGTCGGGAAGACAAAACCTTTCACCAACCAAAAGTCCAATCCATGTTGGCAACTACTGAAAATAAAAGTCCACTTTGTTGGCATCCTCATAATGTCAAAGTCCAATCCCTATTAGCATCTCCAAAACCAAAGTCTAATCCATGTTGGCAACCAATAAAAGTCCATTTTGCTGGCATCTTCATAAATCTAAATCCAATCAACATCGGTACCCAGAAAGTCTTACCTTCAAAAGAGGGAGATCAATCCAAAGACAACCAATATTCATCTTCCATTACCATATGCATTGCATACAATAAACACGCATAACTTTCCTGCCAAATCAGGAAGTTGCATATCATAAAGCTCTCTCACAAAAACGAGAAATTTTCATTAACATGCACCATATGCATACATAACATGATAATTCCTTCCCATCAACCCTTTGATGAGGACATAACCTGTTTTTTCTTTTCCATCAACCCTCTGATGATGATAACTTTTCCATCAGTCCTCTGATGATGATCATCCTTTCCATCAACCCTTTGATAATGCCACTCCCTAGTGAAGTTTCTTTCCGTCAACCCTTTGACGACGACAAACTCTTTTCCATCAGCCCTCTGATGATGATCTTTTCCGTCAACCCTTTGACGATAACAATTACCTTTCCGTCAACTCTTTGACGATGACAGTTTCTCTTCCATCAACCCTTTGATGATGCCACTCCCTAGTGAAGTTTCTTCCCGTCAACCCTTTGACGATGACACTACATATTCAATTATATTCTGTCAACCCTTTGACGATAACAATTACCTTTCCGTCAACTCTTTGATGATGACAGTCTCTTTTCCATCAACCCTCTGATGGTGATCATCCTTTCCACCAATCCTTTGGTGATGCTACTCCATAGTGAGGTCTCTTTTCCATCAGCCATTTGATGATGATCATCCTTTCCACCAACCCTTAGGTGATGCTACTCCATAGTGAGGTCTCTTTTCCATCAGCCCTCTGATGATGATCGTCCTTTTCCACCAACCCTCTGATGATGACATCTTACAACAAATTCATTTCCACCAGCCCTTTGGTGATGCCACTCCATAGTGAAGATCCTTTCCGTCAACCCTTTGACGATAATACTACATACATAGTTCCTTTTCCACCAACCCTTTGGTGATGTCTTTCTTTACCTTTTCCATCAGCCCTCTGATGACGACAATCTTTTCCGTCAACCCTTTGGCGATGACGATTACTTGTCCATCAACCCTTTGATGTCGACATTCACTATCTTCCATCAATCCTTTGATGATGATATTCCCCAATAATCTCATTGAAAAAACAAAAACCCTACAAAAAATCCAAATACCCAATTGCATTCCCACATGCATCACATGCATCAGTTCATGCATAACTTTCCTGCCAAGCAGGAATTTTATCAAACACAATCATATCAATCATCATCATACTTATGCATAACCGTATACAAAATCAAAAAATCAGTTGCATTCTTACATGCACATCCTAAATGTCTGCAGTAATTGCATACTTGCATACATCTCATGCATCATCCCATGCATGGCACTGCCACCCAAAGTGGGACATCATACAAAAATTACACCAAATATAAGGATCCATGGTCATTCATATGTATCCCGAACACTCCTCATTTAAATTCAATAAAGTTATTACCCTGCATGTGCTCGTGGAATCATTTCCCGGCAAGCCACTTTTCAACTTTATGATTAATAATGATATTCCCAGCATTTTCTTTGCTATCATTGCTCCCCAAGCAGAGGTTACCATAAAAAGTCTCTTATGATATTTCCCCCTACAGAACTTTTCCAGTAAATCTCCTCTAAAAGGAGTCTTTTCTAAAATATTTCCCCCAACAGACGAATATTTGAGATACTGCTTCATCAATATGAAGAATCTTACTTGTTTTTTTGAGATACTGCTCTAGTATCCTTGAAGAGTCTTAAATTCAATTAAGGTATCATTCCCCATGTTGGAATATCTTAATTCTATCATATAAGATGATGCTTCAATTTGATACAGAGAATCTCATTTTATCTGTTCGAGATACTGCTTCACCAATATGAAGAGTCTCATTTGAGATACTGCTTCATTTATTTGAAGAATCTCATTTATCTCATTGAGATACTGCTTCATCGATATGAAGAATCTCATTTGTTCTTAGAGATACTGCTCTAAGTAAACTCAGAGAATCTTAGATACAATCGAGGTTTCATTCCCTTGTTGGAATATCTCGATTATATCATGTAAGATAATGCTCCGTTGATCCCCAGAGAATATCGTGTGTTCAGTTCAAGACACTGTTCTGCTGATTTTTTCGGAAAGTCTTAGATTCAGTTGATATATCCTTCCATTATTGGAATATCTCGATCTTGGCATTCAAGATTTTGTTCTGATAATTCCCAGAGAGTCTTGATTATTTCACTTTACTTTCTGAATAACTTTTCTTACTGTATTTCTCATTGCATTTTCTTTATGCATTTCTTCCTTTCATTTCAAAGGACAAAATTCAGGTCTTTTCGTATTTAATTATCTTCCACCATGAATGTACGAAGACTACTGTCATTCTTACCTTCTGGTTCAAGATAATTAAATAGGGGCAGCTGTCATACCCCAATTTTGTCCGGGCATTTTAAAATTTCATAAATTCAATTTTAATTTTAGTTTGCACTATGTACAACATAATATGCATTTCATCATGAATAATACCTAAAATATCAGTCGGAATAAATTCTTGGAAATATACAGGCAAATTGGTTAAATCATTTCTCAAGTACGTGCAAAATCAGCGGGTAAAAAGTTTCAAAATTAAACCTGCAAACGCTAGTATTATTAATCTACGGTTCACGTAGTTTAACGTGACGTGCTCATTATATTTTTTGACGACTTTTTCAGTTGCATTTTAATCCATCTGAGCCTTTTAACCGGTGAAAATTTATTTCAAAATTAAAAGAAACGCTGTATTTTTTCAATAAGTATATTTCGTGCCGATAATTTTAGTGCGTCCGGTTTAACTTTTCGAGCAAATTTTCGCCCGACATTTATTCATTTTTAGTCGTTTTAATTTTATTATTTCTCCAAAATATTCATATTAAATAAATAGAATTTTCCATGCTCTTATTTTAATTTTATCATGATTATTTGAAAAGTTGTGAATTTTATTTGAATTAATTGATTTAATCCCATTTAAATCAATTAAATCATTTAGAAGGGGCAACTTTGCCATTTTAAAATTGCTTATGCTTCTTTGGGTTAATCTGGACCGCTGATTCGAATTTAATCAAAGTTTTTGATGCATTATCCTCACTTCCTTTTTTAACCAATCATATATTAACATTTCTATTTTGTTTGTTTAACCCAAAAAAAACATAGTATCTTGATCCTCCCTATCACAAGGACCACGCGTCCGATATAAGGAATGATGTTATCCAATGGTCACATGGGAGAGAGGTAGGTGGTAACAGCTGGCGAATAAAAACAAAAGGAGAGGAAAGCTGTCACAAGGAAGCACTCTCCATTAACCACTCTCTAATGGGCAAATGGTGAGAATAAAGAGAAAAAAAGAGAGGCATATACCGCTCTCTAAAAAAAACGTTACTGGCTCCTCTTTAATACTCTCTCTCTCTCTCTCTCGGCCATCTGTCATAGAAAAGAAAAAGAAAAAGAAAAAAGAAAAAAAAGAAAAAAAAGGAAAAGACACTACCTCTCTTCTCTCTCTAGCGACACTCACCTACAACTCTTCTCACTCTCTTACTCTCTGTAGCAGAAAATGAAAAGAAACGGATAATATAAAACTTTTCCTCTCCTTCTCCACGCCACCATACCCTTCGTCTTCACCGTCAATAATTCCGGACACACTACAACTTCACCACCTCAACTTCTTCTCCGTCCGCACCCTCCGCTTCACCTTTAACACCCGCCTTCCGAATCCACGGCACAAACCACCCTCCGACGAACTCCTTTCGCCGACGAATCCACCGCACAACCCCTTAATACGAAACCCACCGTCCAAACACCAACTCCGAAGAACTCCATCGTAAAAGTCGAATCTTCGACCGCCACCACACCGTCGCTGACAACCACTTCCATTCAAATCCGCCGTGAGAACCAACACACTACCGGCGAGCCAACCTCAAATCCACCGGCCAACACAACACTTCCTCCATGGCCACCATGCAGAACCTCTGTCTCCATCATCTTCCTCTTCCTAAATCACCACTCCTTTCGCCACCATAACACCTCACCTCTACCGATCTCCTTCAACCACCACCAGGCACCATCATTGATAACCAAACATGACGCCTTAACCCATATCTCTCCACCGTGGACTCCGCCCAGCTCCGGTCAATAGTCGCATAGAAATTGGACTGGTAATGGATAAGATTTATGTTTCCTTTTGATTTTAGTTTTGTTTTACTAATCTCTAGTAACATGGCCAAGTGTCCAAATTCGGATGGTCGAAGTGTTTGCTTTGGGAGAAGTCAAACCAACCCATATTATAGCATATCATACTATTGATTAATTTATTTGGTATTATTCTTATTATTATTATTTAGAAGCATGTAGGTGTTATTCTTATTATTTTTAAAAGCATGTATGTGTTAAGAAGACAGATAGATTTGGGTCGTCGAGAAGTTGGGCCTGCTCTATTTCTATTTCTTGGGTGTTCTTGCTTCATCAATTACATGTTTCATATATTGTGATGAATCTTGTAAATACTGTGATATTATTTTGGTTACTGCGCTTTAATTCCATTGCGATTAATCGGATTTTAAATGATGGATTCGATAATCTCATGTCGATATGTCGCCCAAATGCCAATATATCAATTGAATATTTTTCACCGCATTTGGATTTTGTAAATGACATTAGTCATGTTGTCATCTTGCACAAACCGGTTTGAGCACACCGATTCGATTAAATAAAGCGATACAGTCACTTAATTCTCTTTCTTTAATTATAACAAATTAATCAATTAAATTTTGACCAATTAGTTAATTACTATTAATTAATTTTAATTAACTTGATTATTTGATTTAATTAAATAATTTTGATAATTAATCTTAATTAATTTAGTTAATCAATTTAATTGAACTTTAATCAATTAATTTTGATAATTAAATGTTGATCGACTTCTTTCGTTCCAATTCATCATCAATTCAAAGCCACTCCAACACGAAATGCCACATAATTCTCGATTTAATGTCGAGTCCTGTTTTTCAAATACCCTTGTAAGTCGATCGCTTTTAAGCATTGCCATCAACCTCACATAGCTTACTCTTGGGCTTTCTTACAACGAAACCTATTCGGTTTTAATTAATCGAGTAGATGATTGATTCACTAAATAAAATTCGATTTATTCGCAAAACACAGATTTAAAACCTCTATCCAATGTCGAGTATTTTTATTCAAATCAAAATAAAATACCTAACCACAATCAAATACTATTTCATTTAGAAATCAAAAGGGGGATGGTTTTGAGTTTTCAACTTCTATCCTCGATTATTTGTATACGAGTTCTCTTACTCGGTTAGTCAAATAATCGTCGTTTCTAACTCGCCCAAACTTAACCTAATCAAATTATTTTCATCATAATGAAATGAAAAGGGGGTGGCTTTAAGCCTTTAATTCCTCTCCTCGATTGTTTGAATACGAGTTTTCTTACTTGGTCAGTTAAACACTCGTCGTTTATTTACAAACCTCAAATTAATAAATTAATCAAATAATAATAAACTATACGAAAAGGGAGATGGTCTCGCACCTTCGATTCCTCTCCTCAAATGCTTGGATATGAGTTGTCTTACTCAGCCATTCAAGTACTTGTCGTTTATTCATAAACCTATTTTCATAATCACTCAGATGAAAAAGAAAGTGGTCTAGAGTCTTATATTCCCTTTCCCGATTGTTAGGATACGAGTTGTCTTACTCGACTATCCGAGTATTCGTCATCCAGATCAAAACACCTTAATCATCATCAAATCCTTTTATAATTAAGGATGAAAAAGGAAGTGGTCTAGAGTCTTCTATTCCCTTTCCCGATTATTAGGATACGAGTTATCTTACCCGACTATCCGAGTAATCATCGTCCAACAAAATATCTCAACACATCAAATATATCTCTGTCTCGCCCTCGTGTGATCAAAACCAATCAAACAAAACATTAAAAATATTAACTCAACTTGTCACCCCCGTGTGACCAAAACTCTTTTAAAAAAGAACACTGTATAATCCTTTCTAATGCGCACAACAAACTAGCGCTTAAGCCTCCACCGAAAGTAGACAAGCCAACGTTTAGCCTTTAGAACGTGATCTAAACAGCTGTTCGGTAAAAGACACCAACCAACTGTAGTCCCCGAACTACGATGCTCTGATTCCCTTATTGCACCATAAGGATACGCAGGCACGAGATTGCAAGATCTTGGCAAGCACACTAATAAAAAACCTCCCTTCCCCCCCTTCCGAGGTTTCCATTCATCTCTATTTTTCGATATTTTTATCACTAGAAGAAAACAAACAACATAAGTTAACATTCAAATCGCAAATTAAACTAAAAGGTTCCCGTTGAGTACAACGGACATGAGGGGTGCTAATACCTCCCCCTTGCATAATCGACTCCTGAACCCGAATATGGTTGTGACGACCATTATTCTATATATTTCAAAGGTTTTATCGATATTTTCCTATTCCTTCATTAGGATAAATAAAGTTCGGTGGCGACTCTGTTCGAACTAAATATTTTTCCGCGACCATCACGAGGGATCGCATTTTTCGAGATGCGACACTACCTGTTCACCGTCTTCCAGTAAAATTGGATTTGGTTCCCTCTGACCCAAGAAATCAACTCGGGCTCTATAGCAGTATCCCTAGTGTGGGCTCTACAGGCATTAGCATAAAACTCCAGTACCATCTCCTTAGCCACTGGTTGGATCTAACTGCTCAGATAAGTTAACTTATGTTTCTTTAGGATATCATGGATATTGGGGTTCTCATATGGGTGTAGGTTAAAGGCTATTTCATCAATAATTTTCCTGTCCAACAAGCTAAAATACATCTCTTGATACTCAACTGAGGTAAACCTAATAGAATCAAAAGATGATGAAGAAGAAGTGTCCATGGATGCTGGTGCTGAGTAGATTTGTGTTATATCAGGGAAAAAACTGGAAAATACAAGAAAACTTAGAGAAAATTTCATAGAATAGGGTGTCGTGCATGGCTCAGGGTGGAAAGTGGTAGGAAAATGTTAGAAAAAATATATATAATCCCTTGAACGCCTCATACACATATCATACACACGCTGTCAGGGCCATACGTGTATGAGGCTCCTCATACACGTGTGGTAAAAAGCAAAAACAAATCAAAATCTGGATCACATATCATACGCGTATGGTTCCAGGTGAATATTGCGTACACGTATCACCTGGCCATACACGTATGGCCAACCCTTCAAAATTCTTCGTGGCCCTTGAACTAGCTCAGACACATATGGGGACCTCCATACGCATATGAGCATAATACATGCAAAATGGGATTATTGGGAATCCTCAAATGCATATGTTGTGGGGCATACGCGTATGGGTAGAAGGCAATTTTTCAAAAAAATTATCCTCTTGTGCTTGCCTTGTCTTTGAAAATTTCCCCCTTTTCGCTTGGTTCTATGGCACACGGCTCTTAAAAATCAGAAAAATAAGAACTTAAATCGCACAACTGAAAATAAAACTATTGTTACCTCCTCTGGGTTGCCTCCCAAGAAGCATTTTCTAACATCTATAGCTCGACGTATGATCAGTCTATGGTGCTTTGAACCGCACCTCTTCCATCAGGCCACTCTCCTATCCCTGGTGATAAGGTTTCAACCTCTGACCATTAACCTTGAAGGTGTCTATATTGGAATTTTTCTTCAACTCAACTTCTCCACGTGGGAACACCTTATTGACAATGAATGGGCTAGACCATCTCGACTTCAGCTTACTAGGGAACACCTTCAACCTGAAATTAAACAAGAGAACCAACTGTCCTTCCCAAAATTCCTTTTTCTAAATCTTTCGATCATGCCATTTTTTTGTGGTTATTTATAAATCTTGGCATTCATGTAAGCTCAGTTCCTAAATTCTTCTAGCTCATGAAGCTGCAGAATTATGGACTCTCCCGCTTTTAAGATATCATGATTCAGGAATTTTGAGGCCCACAAGGTTTTGTGTTCCAATTCTAAAGGTAAATGACAAGATTTTCCATACACTAACTGATAATTAGACATACCTATGAGAGTTTTGAACACATTTCTATATGCCCACAATGCATCATCCAACTTTGTTGCCCAATCTTTTCTAGAGGCACACACAGTTTTTTCTAGAATTTGCTTGATTTTCCTGTTAGACACTTCCACCAATCCACTTGTTTGAGGATGATATGGGGTGGCAATAATGTGCTTCACATTATATTTTCTAAGCAAGTTTTCCATAAGGCGATTGAGGAAATTTGTACCTTCATCATTTATAAGTGCCTTTGGAACTCCAAACCTTGTGAAGATATTTGTTCTCAAAAACTTTACCACAACCTTAGCATCATTTGTGGGTAATGCTACAACTTTTACCCACTTAGACACGTAGTCCACCGCCACCAAAATGTAGTTCTTACCAAAATATGGTGGAAACGGTCCTATAAAGTCTATACCTCAAACATCAAACAATTCTACCTCTAACATAGTATGTTTAGGAATCTAGTTTCTTTTTGAAATGTTACCTATCCTCTGAAATTTGTCACATTCTTGGACTAGGTAATGAGCATCTTTAAACAAAGTAGTCCAATATAATCCTGACTGAAGTACTTTCGTTGTTGTCCTATCTCCACTAAAATGTCCCCCATATTCAGTGTTATGACAAGCCTTAAGGATGTCCTTTTTCTCTCATTCTGGGACACACCTTCAGATTAATCCATCAATCCCCTGTTTGTAGAGGAACGAATCATCCCACAGATACAACCTACAATCATATAAAAACTTTTTCTTTCTGTTATAATCAAAGTCATTGGGGAATCACCTAAAAATATCACAGCCCTTCGCGCATTCCTGGGTCTAACTGGAATCTACAGACGCTTTGTCCTAAATTACGCCGCGATAGCTAGCCCTCTTACGGATTTACTCAAAGCTAACACTTTCGTATGGACAGACACCGCAACCACAACTTTCGAGAAATTAAAACAAGCAATGGCAAACCTACCAGCACTTACCCTTCCAGATCTCAAGCAGCATTTTGAAGTAACCACAGATGCTTCAAACGCTGCCATAAGCGTTGTGTTATCTCAGAACTCCTGACCCTTAGATTTCTTTAGCAAAAAGTTGTGCCCCAGACTGAGTTCGTCCTCCACATACGTGCGTGAGCTCTATGCTTTAACTGAAGCAATAAAAAATGGAGAATATACCTATTAGGATCCACCTTCAAAATTTACACTGACCACAAAAGCCTCAAAAACCTCATGACCCAAACCATCCAAACACCCGAACAACAAAAATGGTTGACTAAATTAGTTGGCTATAGCTATGAGATCCATTACAAACCTGGTAAAGAGAATGTTGTCGCAGATGCATTACCACGAGTAAATGAGCCACCCGTTGCAGAAATTTGTGCCATTATTAGTTCCCCCCTCTCCCTTGTTATTTCCAAATTGCAAAAAAAAATCTTGACTAACCCTGCAAGTCAGAAGTTGTTAAAAAAAGCATCGGAAGATCAACTCATGCAGCAGAAATTCACAGTTAAGGCATATCTGCTCTCCTTCAAAGACAGACTATTCATACCTACAGAACTAGGGCTCATTTCCTCACTGCTAACGGAATTCCATGCGTCTCATCTAGGTGGCCACTCCGGCATTCAAGCCACCCTTGCTCGTTTGTCCGCTTCCTTTTATTGGCCTGGAATGCATAAAGATGTCAAAACGTTTGTTAATGCTTGTCGCATTTGTCAACACAACAAGTATAATACTCATGCCCCTTATGGTCTTTTGCAACCTTTACCATTACCTCAACAAGTATGGGACAATATCTCGATGGATTTCATCACCCATCTTCCATGTTCCAACAACAAAACTGCCATCTGGGTCATCGTAGACCGTCTCACCAAATTTTCTCACTTCATAGCGCTCCCCACAAGTTTTACAGCAGCATCCTTAGCCCCAACTTCCATTTCTGAAATCTACAAGCTTCATGGTGCCCCCAAAACCATTGTCAGCGATCGGGACCGTATTTTCGTGAGCCAATTTTGGCGTTCTCTCTTCAAACACCTGGGCACAACATTACACTTTAGCAGCTCATACCATCCCCAATCAGATGGTCAGACAGAAGTTTTGAATATGTGTTTGGAAACTTACCTTAGGTGTTTTGTCAGCGAAGAACCTAAGCTGTGGACACATTTTCTCTCCGTTTCCGAGTTTTGGTACAACACTTTATTCCATTCTTCAATCGGCATGACGCTTTTCGAAGCACTTTATGGTCGAAAACCTCCATCCTTGTTACGGTATCCTGCAGGAAAATCCAACATTCAATCATTAGATGAGATTTTGTCTAACAAATCCAGAATCCTTAGAGTTTTAAAGGAAAACCTTACCAGAGCTAGAAATTGGATGGTTCAACAGGCAAATTGTCATAGGAAAGACAAATCCTTTGCAGTAGATCAATGGGTTTTCCTAAAACTTCAGCCTTATCGCCAAAGCTCTGTCCACCAACGATCTTCTCAGAAACTCGCAAAACGTTACTTTGGGTCGTTCCGGATCATCAAGAAGATTGGTTATGTGGCTTATGAATTGGATCTCCCCAAGGCTTCACGAATCCACCCTGTATTTCACGTTTCTCTACTCAAACTTTGTCAGGGAACCCCTACTATCCAAACCGCTCCATTACCGGATCTAGACGCTTTTCCGCCGGCGACACCAAACCCCTTCGCCGTTTTGAACCATCGCACCATCAACAATGAAATCACCGAGGTTTTGATCCAATGGGAAGGACATCCAAAATCTGAGTCCACGTGGGAAAGCACTTGTGAAATGACATCGAAATTTCCGCACTTTAATCTTGAGGACAAGATTTGTCTCAATGGGTACGGTAATGTTACAAAGTCAAAGGAAATAGTTCAGAAAAATCTAACTGGGCTTAATAAAACAACACAAGAAGGGCTTGTTCGTAAGTCACAAAGGAAGATACAAAAGCCCATTAGGTTTATCACTTGAAGAATTCCTGATTAAGCATCCAATAGTACTAGTATTGAGCTGGATTTTGGTACTGTGAGCTGTCAACAGTTGTCCTGCAAAAGGATAGGAACAAACAATAATTTAGAATTTTCTTTTATTAATTTTATTATAATTTTAGAGGATAAGGACAAGTGTCTCTAGATCCTTCTTCTATGGATGTAATTGTGGATCCCTACTCTATAAAGTAAATGACAAATGAATGAAAAAGCAGAATATATAATATTCTTATTCTACTATTATCTCTCTCACCTTAAGATAAATTTTGGTGCTTATTTTCTAACCATTGACCACCAACTTACAAGTGTTTAGTACTTTTATAAAAGATTGGGCTTGAAAAAAATATTCAACATCGAGCGACTATCACATAAGTTTCTTAAGATTTAATTTACAAAATTTCAACCACGAAAGTTCATAGACTCATAGCACGATACTTTGTCTCCATAGATCTCGCAACAACGGTCTACTTCTTGCTTTAAGAATTAATGGAAGAAGAAAATAATTATAAAAAAAATTCAATCACCATAACATCACTTAATCTAATGGGAAGCAAGAAATCTAGACGTGTAGTAAGATGGGTGTTTGTTTCTTACATTGTTAATTCATTGCTTGGAAGTTATGATTTGATATTTCTCTTTACTTTTTATTTTTTGTTATTCTTTCATAAATTATAGATAATTCATTTAAGGCTATATGGTATCAATCACATATGTAAATTGTTTTTTATTTACATGTATATTTTAATTACGGTTAGTTTCAATTATTTTTATTTTTTATTTTGATAATTTTACAATTTTGATATTTAGAGTATTATTTACTATTCAAAAGCTCTACAATCGGTTTGTAATGCTTTTTTCTATTATTAAAAACCTGTTTGATAAAATATTTTAAAATATAATTTTTAAAAACTACTTTGGATTTAGGGAATAAACTATAAAAATAAAACATATTTTAATTTAAAATATATAGAGAAATTTCAAAAACTAAAAAAAAGTGTTTTTCATAACACAAATATATAATGGCAAATCAAAACATATTCTTAATTCCATTAAACATGTGTATTTTCTTACAGATAAAAATTGAAAAATTATATCTACAATATATATATATATATATATAATATATATATATATATATATATATATATATATAATATATATATATATATAATTTCATTTGCATTTTCTATAATATGTGATTTCTTATTTTTGGATTTTACTTTTCCTAGTCATTTTCGACTGTTATTTAAAAAATAGTTTAAATAATTTTTCTTTTATCATAAGTCGATGTATTTTTAGTTTTCGTTTTTGTATTTTTTTTTAAAATAATTTTTGAATGCAAAATCTTTTTTATTTTAGTTTTTTCAATTAAAATCTATAATAGAATTTGAAAGAAATCTGCAAGGATTTTATCTTCAAAGATTAAAATTAAAATAAATTTAATATTTAAGAATTTTATCCGATAAAAAAATACATAGATAAAAAATAAATAAAAAACACATCAACTAATATGGATCAAAAAGTTATTTAAATTTAAAAAAAATTGTTGAATTAACTTAATTTTAAATGCATCGATCCGTATATTTTTTATCAATGTTGTCATTTGCGAAATTCAATTTAGAATTTTAGGTCGGTAAAAATGACATACTAATATGTTTTTATCTTAGAATCCTTGTAAGAAATAGTTCAAACTTAGACTTAATTAGACATTCAAACTTGTAATGTTTGTAGAAGAATCAAGTAAATGGAAACATGGACTTTAGTTACTGTATTTTAATTAGTTTTTAATTAACATTGCGTGAATTTTAATAAGTTATAACATGAATTAACATTGTTATGAAAATATTCAATTTGTATTAAATTATTCTAAATAAACAACTTTATAATGTTTACATATTGTGGATGTTACACTGAATACGAGAAGCGAAATGAAGACAACACACAAAGACTTCAAGAGAAAGAGAAATTTTCTGTCAAAATTATCCAACGATCAAGGAGGGTTGTGGAGTGATTCCATGATGAAAAAGAAGATTTGGCATGCTTAAATTGAGGCGCAACCATAACAAAACGTGGCCTGATTTGCTTAAAACTAGGAACGACACATCAAATTAATGAAGTATCACGCCATGATTGTACCCAATTATGGCTTGATTTTTGCGATTAGAAAACCTATATATGATGATTTTTTAGGTAAAAGAAAGGGGGTTATGGAGTTCTAGAGGGTAAAGATTCATTCTCTATCACTATTGGAGTCCAATTCTTTCCCTTTAATTCATGTATTCATTCTCAAAATCTTTGACTACGAGTGATTGTATCATGAATAGTTAAATTTCCTTTTTATTGGAACTTTTGTAAATAAATGTATCTTGAATTTCTTGATATATTAATTTGTTGACTACTTATTCATGCAACTCCTATCTATCTTTATTGTTTGACCTATAACAATTTTAGACATACGATATTATTTGCGATATGATATAGGAGTTAATGTTTAGAGAAAACCTTTTTAAACTACGAAATCATTTAAGAAATTATAGGATTTTGATTGAAGAAGAGGAAAGATTGCATTGAATTTGCTAAAAGTTGTCAGGAATGCCAATTGCATGGGGGCATACAGCATATGTCTGCAAGCGAGTTGCATACAATTGTGAAGCTCTGGCCTTTTCGAGGGTGGGCATTGGATGTGATTGGAGAAATAAAACCAGCTTCGTCGAAACAACAAAGGTATGTTTTGATCGGTATCGACTATTTCACAAAATGGGTCGAAGCCATAGCATTGACAAATGTGGATCAAGAGGTTGTGATAGACTTTGTCCAAAGTCACATCATATGCAAATTTGGTATCCCAGAAACAATTACAACCGGCCAAGGGTCAGTTTTTACTGGTCGAAAGATGCAAGATTTTACAAAAGAGATTGGAATCAAATTATTGACTTCTACCCCATATTACGCACAGGCAAATGGCCAAGTCGAAGCGGCCAATAAAGTGATCATTAGCCTAATAAAGAAACATGTAGGCAAGAAGCCAAGAAATTGGCATAAGACGTTAGATCAAGCTTTGTGGGCATGTCGAACGTCGCCAAAAGAAGCAACCGGAACAACTCCATTTCGACTAGTATATGGGCACAATGCAGTGTTACCAGTAGAGATTCAGGTTCATGCAGTCAGAATCCAGAGGCAACATGAAATACCTTCTGAAGATTATTGGAGCATGATGGCAGACGAACTGGTCGAGTTAAATGAGGAAATAATGTTAGCCTTGGATTCATTATAAAGGCAGAAAGAAAAAGACACTAGAACCTACAATAAGAAGGTGAAGGGCAAAATGTTTGTTGTCAACGATTTAGTTTGGAGAGTGATTTTACCTATGGATAAAAATGATAGAGTCTTGGGCAAATGGTCCCCAAATTGGGAATGACCGTTTAAGGTTTTGCAGGTTTTCTCTAATAACGCCTACGAGGTCGGAGAGTTGGCAACAGATAGACGAATCTTGAGGGTAAATGGAAAATACTTAAAAAAGTATAGGCCTCTCCTTCAAGAGGTCAAGATTTCGACAGGCTAAATGGCTGTCGAATAAATTAGGTTGGAGAAAACTATGTTTGAAACCAGCTACAAGAGCACAGAAAATTAAACATACCCAGTGCTGGAAAATAAAGTAGTGGCATAAAAGTTGGCAAAAGCCATTGTTCAAATATTACATCAAAATAAAAATGGCTAAAATTTGCCGAATTTAGACTGAAATGATTGAAGCTCAAGGTTGTAGTGCAGAGACTGAGGTTCAAAGTTGTCGGCCTGGACCCTAAGCTGTTCAAGTTTCTTTTCAACTTTGGAGAGTTCTTCATCTACGGCCAAGGCATCTGTGGTAGTTTGCTCGACAGTATCTTGGGCTGGCTTCACAACCTTGTCGACAATGCGGGATTCTTCCTCAGTAATTGACCCCAATTCACTGTCCAGAGCAGCAATTTGACGCCGAAGGTCATCGATTTGGAGGCATGTCTCAGCAGCTCTTATTTGTTTGGGGGCCAATTCCTTCTTCTTCTCCTCAATCATTTCCAGCAATTTTGTGACTTCTTCATCGGCTTTCATCACTAGTTCCCATTTCTCCTTCACAAAGGCCTCTGTAGTTTCAATCTGGTGTTCATTTTCCCTAACGTTGTCGATATGACGCAGCATGGGAACCAGAAGTTTTTCAAATATGGCCATCACACAGTTAGCATACTCAGAAAGGTGAAGCTCCTTGAGTTGGGAAAGCACATGCAAGAGTTTTGGGCCAACAGCAGGTTCACTTAGAAGCACATAGGATAGATCCGGATTCAAGGCGTAAAAACGAACCCTGTCCATCAGAGCTTTGACCTTTGTCGCTTCAGGACCCATCTTCTCAGAATGGAGTTGGTGAAACTGCTCAAAATCTGAAGAAGCGTCACGTGATCTTACTAGGCTACGAAGCCTAGCAATTTCTTCTAGAGCAGAAGGCTTTATTGCCAGTGCCTGGGAAGATGAAGGGGAATTAGTTGGTCGAGGCGCAGTTTGAGGAGACTGGATTTCTGTGATGCCAACATTTCCTTGTCCCCTTGAATCCTGCAAAGTCAAGGAAGCTGAAGAAAGACTAGAGTCAGAACTATCCGAACTGGAATCCGTGTGCGTGGCAGGGCTAGTGACTGAACCAGAATCACTATCACTAGTCTGGGTATTGGAGTCAGTGAACTCACCAGCATTGTCGACAGAGGTTGCTTGGTGAGATGGAGAAGAAGTCATCGACAGGGGAGTATAATCAACAACATGGTGAGGTTGCTCACCAGAAGCATCAGCCTGTTTTAGAGCAAAAGGATGCTTGTAAGAAAAGTCCAGCAATTCAGGGAAAAAGATAGTAAAACAAGTGATTACCTGTGTCGGTGTAGGAAGAACAATGTCCAGATTCCCTTCCTCCAAGATAGCAGCAGCAGGGGTGTTGGTTGGTTTCGAAGGAGCCTCTGTAGTGCTGGGAGCGGCGCCAGCCTCGGGTTGTTGAACCGTGAGCATTTCGCCTTCGACAGCAATATTGCTAGGTTCTGGAACAGAGGGAGCTTTTTGGGCGCCTGGGACAGTTTCAGCCTCAGGTTGGGGAGTCGTGAGCACTTTGTTTTGTTTTTTCTTTTTTGCTTCACCACCCTTAGAGGGAGAATCGTGCTTCTTCCTTTTATGACCCTTATGGCCTTTGGATTTGTGGGATTATTGAGGATATGGCTGAGTCGGCTGTGGAGTCGGCTGAAGACAGGAATAAAGGTTATAAGCAGATATTCTAGTTAGAAGATCGGACAAGCCGACACGAAATACCTCAGGTCCTGTGGCAGCAGAATGCTTATGTTTTTTGGATTTCTTAGACTGAGGGGAAGAGACAGGCAAATCTGTCGAACGTGGTTGACCCTGCACATAGGTAAAAGGTTAGAAGCCATGTATTGTTTTTCTTAGAGAAATCACAGGGTTGAATGAGATTGCTGCATATAGTTGCATACTGAAGAACTGGATTTTTTCAAAACTTGGGAAATGGGTTGCTCATCATCATCAGAAGACTTCTCAGGAGTAGCCTGCAAGAGTGGAAGTGACAGTTAAGAATATATACCAAAGTAAAAGAAAACGGCAAATCAGCCAGATTTGAACCTGAGTCTTTTCTATCGAAATGATAGGTTCATCGACAGAAACGGGATCCACAGGGTCTATGGGGATTGCTGTAAAGAAAACATAGAAAATCAAGTAAGCGACAGAATCCAAATAAAAAGAGGTGCCAGCTTTCCAGAAAAGTATTACCAATTTGTATGGTATCGCACACTCTAATATATTGAGGATCAATATGAAGTGGCTCTGAGTAGTTGGGCAGATAATGCTTCGTCGGTACCACTCTGTCGGCCTTTTTCTTATAAGCATTTCGCAAGTCTGAAAAGGGACAATAATACCAATCTGGAATTGGAGAGCCGAAGGCCAAAGCCAATGGTCTAGATGGCAAAGTAGGGAATTTGATGTTTCCGAAATGAAGGGCGTAAAGATACTTGTCTTTCGCGTAACCAAGGACTTTAAGCTTTGGGATCCTGTCGGTTACCTTCTCCTTTAATTCGGCAGCAGCCTCAGAAATGGTCCGACGAAGATCATTAGGTTGATACACAGCTTGGAAATATTTCTGGAAAGCTTGAATTTGTTTGATATGAAGAGCCTTACACTTGGTCGACTTCGCCTGTAAATGGACAAGAGCCTGAGTTAGTTCAGATAATTTGGCCTCAGAAGCACCAACGTAAGCAGCAAGATATGATTGCCACCAATCATCAAATTCTTTGTGTAAGACCCCAATTTTAGCCCTAAGATCCCTCATGCCATCATAACATTGCATTTGCATAGCCTCAAGGATCTTAAGCATCTTGGTTCCCTTTGCCTTTGAGTTGGGACCTCTTGTGAGTGGTTTGAGATCACCAAGTATGCTTGAATTGTATATCATTGCTTTTTCTCATTTATTACTAACCAAAAGCATAAAAATATGTCACTAACTTTTCTTGTTTGCAGCTTGAGCAATCACAAGGTCTAAAAGCTTCTAGGTGATCCTTTGTGCAATGATATGTCCAAGAGAAGATGAAGGCAAGCATGACAATGGTTCCCAAAGCTCTCATCCATCAAATATGCCTCCCTAGTATCTCAATTCATCATTTTGATCAAAACAAGTCAAAGGATTTGAGGTTTGTTTCCCAAGGAAACCCTAATTCATCTGATCACCAACAATGCCTTGCTCATGAAGCAACCTCAGCCCAGGGTCAAATACAATCAAGGGAAGTTCTTTAATTCATCATTCCATACATATTTGAACTCATTTGAGTATCCTCAATTACCAATTCATCAAGATATGAGTTGTGGACTTGAGAAGTTGACCAGTCAATTCATCTGACTATTTTGGAATGCACTAAGACCTAACTTTTTGTTTGTTGGTCAAATGGAGATGATCCCAAGAGAAAAACTGTTCTTAAGAACAATATGAACAACTTTCATGTTCATCAAAAGTTGATTTGAAGCTTGTAAAGTCATCTTCTATTTCAAGACATTACAGGTCATTTTGACTGAAACCCTAATTTTGGGTCAACTTCCCAAGAACATAACTCATTCATTTTTTATGATTTTTAGGTGGGACCAAATGAATTGGAAATATTATTGTGTCTACTTCAAATGTTATGTTGAGTAAAATTTCAAAATCTCAAAAGAAATACATGTGATAATGCAAAACATTATAGGTCACTTTGGGCCAAATGCATTGAAAAGGAAAAAAGTCCAACTTCAAGTGCCCATAACGTCTTCATAAAAACTCCAAATGATGCACAATTTAAGTCCAAATTGGTTGTGTTGAAAATATCTACAACTTTCATGTTGAAGGTTTTGTCATTTGGAGCTTGCATCATTGAGACAGAAGGGCTTGAACATTGGCCAAATTTGGAAACTTCACTTATGCATGTTTTGCACCTTACACTTTAAACTCAAAATTCACTAATTTTCAAGGCCCAATTGAAATTTTGATCAACATATCATTTTTTCCTTATGCAACAAGCTTTCTAACCATTACTCATGAGGTAGCATTTGGAGTTTGGAAGCACCGTTTTCGAAGGCATGAAGATTAAGTGCATTTTGTGAAATTCAATTCAAATTGCCATGCATGAGCTGTTTACACTTCATGTACACGCCCATTTGCAATTTATATGAGCTCAGCAGGTCATTCCAATCTTCATTGGGCCTTCCACATGATCACACAAGCCCATGCAATGAGAAAGCCATTTGCCATGAACACGAGTTCCTCACTTGCTCAGCCATTTCCAGCTATAAATACATGTGCTTTGCTTCATAATTTTCCAACCTAAGGGCGCCTGAAATGCTGCAAGAGTGAATTCCCAACCATACCAAAGGAACTAAATCCATTTTCTTTAAAAATTCAGATCTGAAATTCAATTGAATTTGGTTGAATTTCCAGATCTAAAGTTCCTAAACCTCCATCATTTGATCCACTGAAGTTCTGTTTTGCAAAAGGAACCAAAGAAAGGGACTCAAATCTTCATAATCCAAAGGTGTGGATCAACTGGTTTTTTGCTTCGATTCTCTTTGTTCTTTGATCTATTGGCCTTGATATTGTGTTGTCTGAAGTCCTCTCTATAGAGGCATCATTGTTGTATGCTTAATTTTTGAAATCGAGCAAGTTCATGATGAACACCATCAAGCTTCCATCTCTGATTTCTCCCTTAATAGGAATCTAGAGTGGAAGTGAGTGGTATAGGAGTGATGTACATCACTTCACCTTTCGAACGGTGCCTAGACCGTCCATTTTAATGAACATTTGCATCTCTGCATTTTTTTGAGCTTCGCCGGAGCTCACCGGAGAAGACGGTGGCGCTGGCCACCGTCTCATTGCCAAATTCAATGTGGACCATTGATCTCAATCTCCAGATTTAATCTCCACGCTTAGATGTTATGACTTTATTTAATTCTTTGTGTTTCTCATTGACCTTGGACTATGGTGCGCGCGCAGCTCATGACCATCAGATCCTCCACGTCAATTAATGAAATCCCATCCAACGCTTCTCCTTTTTTCGTATTTTCTTAATTTCTGATTTTATTTTCTTTATTTCCTTTTATTTCAAAAATTCATAACTCTCTCATTTTAATTCCAAAAAATATGGGACCAATTGCATTATTTCTCTTTTTAATTCTAGTTTCTAAAAATGATTTTTAATATTTTTTATTTTATCATTTGATATTTTTTGTGAATTTTCTCTTTTCTGGTTATTTTTAATTCATTTTAAATAGTTTTTGATATTCAAAAAATACAAAAATATTTTCTCAACTTATTTGAATGATGATGGATCTATGAAAAATATTCTCATCAATTTATTAATTGATTTGAGATTTATTTGAGATTTTAGTTCAATTAGGTTATTTTTCTTCATTTTTAATTGATTAAAAATAGTTTCTGACTTTTAAAAATGCTGAAATTTTTTGTCGAACTTTGTTTGACCATGTTGAGCTTGGGATAATTCACTTGGACTTTTTAAAGTTAATTTGAAGTGAATTTGAAGTTTGACCTTTCTTTAATATTTTAATTCAAGTTTATTTTCAAATATTAAAAATGCCAAAAATATGTTGTTTATTTTTTGACCTCCAATCTTCATCCCACTTCTGTTTTTAGAGTTTGACCTTGATCCTCATTATCTTTGGTCAACATTTATGGATTGGTACATTCCATTTTTACTTAATGCACTTTATGTTCTTCATTTCCATTATCCATCTCTTTCTTCTTCTTCTTCTTCTTCTTCTTCTTCTTCTTCTTCTTTTCTTTTGATCAATGAGTTAAAGGTTGATAAGTTAGTATGGATTAGGGAGGTTTAATCTTCCTTGATTAAAATCTAATTCATCTTGATCAAATGGTCAAGTGAATGGCTTTGCATTAAGGATAGGTTGTCTTCTAAATCATGCAAAGGACTTAAACCAATACAAGATCATTTCTCTTCTTCTTTTTGGCATGGCAAGTTGTTGGAACTTGGTTCACTAATCAAGACTTCTAACTTGTGTTGCTGCCTACATTATATTGACCGGCCTCAGATAGTTGTGACTTCTACATAAGTCCAATTACGATTGCTTAACATAGCGCTAAATTTGCCTTATGGCACACTAACTACTAACATTAACCATTAACAATTAACATTTACTTTTTGCTCTTTAATTTTATGCAATTTACTATTCTTGTACATATTATTCATTTGCTTTTCCCCCTTTGCTCACTTGAGCACATGTTTATGTTAATGCAATTTGCCTTTTGCTCACTTGAGCCCATAATTGTGTATATATTATTGTGCTTGTGTTTTGTTTTGATTATTGTGGACCAAATGCAAAGAAATGGACAAATGGACTTAGTTTCTAGGACATTCCCTATGCAAATTGGAGTAAAAGGACCGTAATGATGAAGATGGATTAGAAGGACCAAACCTCTAAACTCACTCTTGTCCATTCTTGATTTACTTCATGGAACTTTTGATGTGTGTGTTTCTGTGCTAGGGAATTCTATGAGAGCTCAAAGTGAAGAACCATTGCCATGTTCATCCAAAGTGAAAGATACAAGATGCATTGAGGATCTCTTAAGAGACTTGTTTGATTGTTGCTTGAGCTTACTATTCTGCTTGCATATTCCAAAGGATGGGAGCTACTTGGATCATCACTATGATCTCAAGAGAGGAACTCCATTTGTGGTCTTGGTTCTTATCTCTTACCTCTTGTATGATTAGGACTTTAGCCTTTCTTCTTCTTCCCTCCACTTTAACCCAACCCAAAACTTTTTGTGCAAACATTTAACATTCTTTTCAAACATTAGAAACCTAAGCCTTATGCTTTTGATTTTCAAACTTTCTTTTCTTAACACTTATTTTGAATTGAACTTTTAAATCAACTTTGACCATATTTTGTAAATACTTTTCATTGGTAAATATAACCCATCCAAATGTCCTTTTGTGGTTTCAATGGCCACTTTCTTAATCAAAACTTTTCATAACCTTTAGCTATTAGGTTTGAGTTATCCTTGAGGTAGATGTAATGCTCACCTATATCCTTAGTGATGGACAATGAGTCTTCCATGCTTATTATAGGGTTAACCCCTCACTAGCATGTTGAAGCTATCCTCACATGGTGGATTTGTGGTTTTAGGTTGAGTTTTCTCCCTTGGATAACAAAAGACCGTAAGGCTTTTGGACCAATCAATTCACCCACTCATTTTGAGATTTTTACCCCAAACTACGAGGTTTTGATCCTAATCTTTTTTAAGATGGTACGTAGGCAATGGGTTTATCCATCCAAACACAAAAATGTAAATAACTTGTATATTCTCCTCTCATCTCTTCAATCATGTTTGCACAAACAAATTTTCACAAAATACCAACCTTACAACAAGTATGAAAAGGGCTCCCTAGGAGTACCTAGGATGTTTTGGTTGCTTAAAACCTTCCCATTGCATAACCAACCCCCTTACCCAGATCTCTGACATTTTTACTAGTTTTTGATTCGATAAAACTTTTAGGTTTTTGTTCGCTTTCTAACCATTCCTTTGGATAAATAGAAGTGCGGTGGCGACTCGACTTGTATGGTTTACCTTAGATTTAGTCAATATTTCTAATGGTAACGAATACCCCGCTACAGAAAAGTGGCGACTCTGCTGGGGACCATTTTGCCTAGTGGGTTTTGCCTACTTTTCATATTTGTTGTATGATATTGTATATTGTTTGGTGACATATTTTTGTGCAATTTGGGATTACTGTATTGTATGTAATGATTGAATTGCTTGAATATTAATTCCTTGTATGCTTGGTGATCTTTGTGAGATGAGTTCTATACTCGAACTCGAGTGCACTTAGGATAGGAGAATGGCATAGTCTTGTTGACTTGTGTGGAGTTATTCCTTAGCAAGTTGACTTGCAAGCCCATTCACTTGGTGGAGGTCATGTTGGGATCAATAATGTCACACAAGTAGTTGTGGTTGGACATTACTCTTTCCAATATAGACCTTAGAAGCCAAGGACCTTAGTTTACCAAGTCCATCTTGGCCTATTCTTAGGATGTAGTGCGAAAGTCGTTCAAGTGTAAGATTTGATACGATTGTTACGCGATACTACACTCATAAGAGTCTCTCTTGAGAATATTTTTGGAATACGAGTAGTCGTTTCTCCGATAATATCCGAAAGATGGGATGATGACTATGGGAACCTCTTGTAGAACATGTTTGGCAGGTTTAAACCCTAGTACACTCCCTTTGGGTGGTTCTTAACCGAGACTCCATGCTCGTGACTTGCAACAAACCCTTGATTCATGGTTGATCCGGTCATGTATCCTTAATATCAATGGAACTTGGGTGTTGATAAGGTGTAAACCATAATCCGCCAAAATGGATGATTGATATTGAGGATGACATGATCCATCCCATGACCTTTGTTTGGTGTGCTTTGCTTGATCCTTGAGTGTGATTGTTGCATTCATGCATTCATGCACCCATTTGCATCCATATCATCAAATTAATAAGAAAATCTTCAAAGAACTTAAGAGGTCTATTTGCTAATTTTCAGACATGGAAAGACAAAGAAGGAATACAAAGAAGTACAATTTCAGACAACCAGACTTGAAAGAGCTAAGGAAATTGACATCCTATGTATTAGATCCTTTGGGTTTCAAGGCTCGTTTTGGGAAGCTTCTTTCTCTTCTGACTACTCAAGTGGACGAAGGATTGATGAGTGTATTGGTGTAGTTTTATGATCCCTTGTACCGTTGCTTCACGTTTCCGGATTTCCAGCTTTTGCCCACGCTTGAGGAGTATGCCTACCTTGTGGGCATACCTATTCTAGACCAGTTATCATTCAGTGGCTTGGAGAGTATTCCTACTTCTCAGGAAATCGCTGATATGTTGCATATAGATGAATCTCTGGTTGGTGCTCATATGACTACCAAAGGTGGAATTCAAGGTCTCCCTTCTGAGTTCCTTATTGCTCAAGCTACTATGTATGGGAAGGCCATGGGTGAGGACGCCTTTGAGGCCATATTTGTACTTATCATCTATGGGTTAGTGTTATTCCCCAACATCGACAAGTTTGTGGATGTGAACGCTATTAGAATTTTCTCTACTCTTAATCCCGTTCCGACTCTGTTGGGTGACACTTATTTCTCTTTGCATATGAGGAATGCAAAGGGTGGTGGTGCCATTGTGTGTTGTTTGCCTCTATTGTATAAGTGATTTATTTCTCACTTACCGCAGACGGTCGCCTTCAAGGAGAACAAAGGATGTCTACGGTGGTCCACGAGACTTATGCCTCTCACTAATGATGATATCTTTTGGTACAACCGGGTATATGATGGTGTGTAGATTATCGACTCTTGTGGTGAATTCTCCAATGTACCTCTTCTTGGTACATGTGGTGGGATTAGCTACAACCCTGTTCTGGCATGTCGTCAGCTTGGGTTCCCCCTAAAGGATAAACCCAACAACATTCTGTTAGAGGGTGTGTTCTTTCAGGAGGGTAAAGATCCCCAAGGCTTGAAGAACAGGATGGTCCGCGCTTGGCGCAAGATTCATAGGAAAGGAAGGAAGGAGCTAGGTCCGAAGAACTGTGTCGCTTTGGAGCCTTACACTGCTTGGGTTAGGAGGAGAGCTTCTGAGTACCTCATGCCTTACGAGTATCTGAGACCTACACCTTTGGTCATGGCTGGGCCTTCAACCCTCCCTGACCAAGGAGTAGAGGAGATGAGAGATGAAGACCGTTCACGTGCTTGGATCCGTGAACGAGAAGAGTTGCTTCAACAAATCAAGGAGAAGGATGCTTTGATTGAGTTTCTCGAGCATCAGGTTATTGATGATCCTAATGATGCATGGACTTCTCTACTTCCTCAGTCTTCCAAGTTTTGGAAGAGGAAGTACGATCGACTCGCCAAGGAGAAGGCAGATATGGAGGCAGCCTATGAGGAGGAGATGAAGAGGCTTCGTGCATATTACCTTCCTGTGTCCCGAGCTTTAGATGATTGTTTCTAGGGATCCATAGGATGATTATTTTCCTTTTCTCTTGTATTTGGTTACCAATACTGTACTTCTTTGGTGTAAAAACAAATATATTCCAGATATTATGAGATGTTTCCATATATGATAAAAGTGTAATATTTCCCAAAATTTGCAAATAGAACTCTAAAGTTCCTCTGAAATAAAAACAAATCATATGCACAAGCATTGCATGCATCATGTGCATAAGCAGGTTTTGTTCCCGGCTTCTTGTATTATGGTCTAACTCTGTGTTCTTCATTTATTTTGAAGACAAGCTGACTCACCGGTACTACACTAGAGCCAACTCTGCAAGATTGATGGATCATTTGGAACAAGAGAACCGCGAGCTGAAAGAAGAGGTAGCCAGATTGACTGCCCTGATGGAGTCATTCTTGGCCACTCAGAGTCAGTCTTCTCTAACACCTACTACTCCTCCCCAGAGCACGGTCATTTCTAAGATCGTAACTTCTACTGTGCCTGCTGCAACATCCCATTTTACGCCATCTATGCCGGCCGGGTTCCCGTGGGGAATGCCCGTCAATTTTATGCCAGAGGGTTTTGCCCCTACTCTTGCTTCTTTGCCGGCATCTAGCCCGGTCCTTTCGGTGCCACCTCCCGTCGTGCACACATTACCAAGAGTTGAAGATACCATCTACCATTCTGAACCATCTGAGGGTCCAGATGTTTATGAGAAGATGGACGACATGAAAGATCAATTCCTTGAGCTTCGCAAGGAACTGAAGACTTTGAGGGGGAAGGACCTCTTTGGTAAAAGTGCTGCTGAGTTGTGCCTTGTGCCCAACGTGAAGATCCCTATTAAATTCAAAGTACCTGACTTTGAGAAGTACAAGGGAAACACTTGCCCTCTCAGCCATCTTGTGATTTATGCTTGCAAGATGTCGACGCAAACTGATAATGACCAATTGCTCATCCACTATTTCCAGGACAATCTGTCCGGTGCCGCTCTCCGGTGGTACATGGGTCTGGAAAGTTCGAACATCCGCTCCTTCAACGATCTTGGCGAGGCCTTCGTCAAGCAATATAAATACAATATGGATATGGCTCCTGATATGGATCAGCTAAGGGCAATGTCCCAGAAAGAGAAAGAGACCTTCAAAGAATACGCCAGAGGTGGCGCGAGTTGGCAGCTCAGATAGTGCCACCCCTTGAGGAGAAGGAGATGACCAAGATCTTTTTGAAGACCTTGAGTTCGTTCTATTATGAGAGAATGATAGCCAGTGCTCCCTCAGACTTCACCGAGATGGTGAATATGGGAATGAGACTGGAAGAGGGGGGCCGTGAAGGACGTTTAACTCGAGAGGAAGGCTCTTCAGCAAAGAGATATGGAAGCTTTGCAAAGAAGAAGGAGGGAGAGGCACATGTTGTGTCTTCCCATGTCAAGAGAAGACCCTCTGTGAAGAGAAAGATCACCCGCCCCAATAACAACCAGCATCAGGTGGCTCATATAGCACCTGTTTTCAGAGAAGCCCAGCATTATCAACCACAACCATCTCAGCAATATCAGCAACAACCGCAGCGTCCACAACAACAGGCCTACCAGCCTCGAAACAATAACAACAATGCCAGCACCAGCTACGAGAGGAAGAGGATCACTTTTGATCCCATTCCGATGATTTATGCTGAACTCTATCCATCGTTGATTGATAGAAAGTTAATCACTCCGCGAGACCCTCCTGTTGTACCTGCTAACCCCCAGTGGTGGTACAAGCCTGAGCTTCACTGTGTATATCATTCCGGTGCTCCCGGACATGACGTGGAGAATTGCTATCCCTTGAAGACTAAGGTGCAAGACCTTGTGAGAAGTGGGATTTTGTTTTTCGAGGACGTAGGTACGACGTGAAGAAGAACCCATTACCCGAGCATGGGAAATCTGTCAATATGGTCCATGGCTGTCCTGGCAAGTACAAGGTCAAATATGTTAGTAATATTCGACAATCGCTGGTTGAGATGCATCGTTTGCTGTGTGATTATAGCCATTATGAACACGATCACGATAGATGTCGAGTCTGTTCTGTCAATCAGAGAGGTTGTCTCCAGGTGCGCAAGGATGTCCAAGAAATGCTTGATGAAGGAGTCATTGAGATCCTTCAAAACAGAAACATTGACAAAGATGCTGTCGAAGTCAACGTAATTTCTCCGGTATTTTGGATACCTGAGCCTGTTGTCATCAAGTATGATGGTAGCAAGCAGAAGGTTTCTCCTGCTCTGACCATTAAGCCAGTCGGTCCTATACCGTACTCTTCTGAGAAGGCGGTCCCCTATCGCTACAATGCTGTAGCATTGGAGAATGGGAAAGAGGTTCCTTTGCCCTCTTCATCTGTTGTTAATATTGCTGACGTTAGTGGCTTGACCCGTAACGGTCGTGTTTTTTCGGCCTCGCCGAAACCACAAGCTGACGCTCGAAGGAACGACAATGCTGATTATGCTGAAAGCCCGATTGGGAATGTTGTGAATGCTCTGAATCCGGCACTTGCTGTTAAACCCACCTCTACGTTGAGAACTCCTGCTTCTGCTGGCCCAAGTGGCAATGCGAGAGGATATTGTGATGAGATGCTGAGGCTCATCAAAAGAAGCGAGTACAACGTTGTAGATCAGCTTCTACAAACGCCATCCAAAATATCTGTGTTATCATTGCTATTGAATTCAGAACCACACCGAGAAGCTCTGCAGAAGGTGTTGGATGTGATGTACGTAGATCACGACGTCACGATAGAGCAATTTGATAGTATTGTTGCAAACATCACCGCTTGTAACAATTTAAGTTTTTGTGACGCTGATCTCCCCGAGGAGGGAAGAGACCACAACTTGGCATTACACATATCTATGAGCTGCAAGGATGATGCCATGTCCAATGTGCTGGTGGACACTGGGTCGTCATTGAATGTATTGCCAAAGTCCACTCTTACGAAGTTGTCATATCAGGGGCCTCCCATGAGGCAGAGTGGAGTAGTTGTGAAGGCATTCGATGGGTCTCGCAAAACTGTGATTGGTGAGGTCGATCTCCCAGTCAAAATTGGACCAAGTGATTTCCAGATCACCTTCCAGGTTATGGACATTCACCCATCGTATAGTTGTCTCTTAGGCAGACCATGGATTCACGAGGCTGGCGCCGTGACATCCACCCTACACCAGAAACTGAAATTTGTGAAGAATAAGAAGCTGGTGGTGGTAGGGGGAGAAAAGGCTCTCCTGGTAAGCCATTTGTCTTCCTTCTCTTATATAGATGTTGAGGATGAAGTTGGAACTCCGTTCCAGGCTTTATCTATTGCTGAACCTGTTGAGAAGAGAACTCCTTCATTTGCTTCCTATAAAGATGCAAAGTTGGCCATTGAGCATGGTGCAACTGCCGGATTGGGGCAAATGATTGAGTTGGAAGACAACAAGTCCCGGGCTGGCATAGGCTATTCTTCTGGGGTCTTCAACAAGCAAGGATTGTTCAAAAGTGAAGGTTTCATCCACACCGGTCAAGACGAAGAGGCTGCTGCCATTTTGGAAGAAGAGGAAGAGGATCCTGGCAATTTCATCATCCCTGGAGGGATCTGCAATAATTGGGTCACTGTTGACATCCCGACAGTTATCCATAAGTCAAAGTAATGTTCATTGTGTTTAAAAACCCTTCTCCCATGCCAAAAGGAGAAGTGATGACATTGTTGACGCATAAATACAATGATATTTTCATTCAATAAATTCATGTTAAATGTTTGTTTTTCCAATTATTTTCCCTTTTTGCTTTTGCATGAAATTGGTGATCACATAAAACCCTAAAAATAAGAACAAAATCAATCTTTTCATCTGCATAATGATTTTCTTTGTTTGAATTCTAAAATCTCTTTTATCCAAAATCATTATGCGGGTTAATCAAACCCATTGAACATAATGATCTGACACCATCTCCCAACTTTTGAATTCCCTGTATTTGAGGCGGAAGAAGATGATGTTGAAGAGATTCCTGACGAGATTACCCGTCTACTTGAGCAAGAAGAGAAGATCATTCAACCGCATCTCGAGAATCTAGAAACAGTCAACTTGGGGTCTGAAAATTGTGTGCGAGAAGTAAAGATTGGGGCACTCCTGGAAGAATCCGTTAAGAAGGGGTTGATCGAGTTGCTACGAGAATATGTTGACGTCTTCGCTTGGTCATATGAAGACATGCCTGGTCTAGATACAGATATTGTGCAACATTTCTTGCCTTTGAAGCCTGAGTGTGTGCCTGTGAAGCAGAAGCTCAGAAGAACTCATACCGACATGGCAGTAAAGATCAAGGAAGAAGTTTAGAAGCAAATTGATGCGGGGTTTCTGGTGACTTCTACATATCCTCAATGGGTGGCCAATATTGTGCCTGTGCCTAAGAAAGATGGAAAAGTCCGAATGTGTGTGGACTATAGAGACTTGAATAAAGCTAGTCCGAAAGATGATTTCCCTCTACCACACATTGATATGTTGGTAGACAATACAGCTAAATTCAATGTCTTCTCATTTATGGATGGATTTTCCGGATATAATCAGATTAAGATGGCACCCGAGGATATGGAGAAGACAACATTCATCATACCTTGGGGAACATTCTGTTATCGAGTGATGCCCTTCGGTTTGAAGAACGCTGGAGCCACGTATCAACGAGCTATGACCACATTATTTCATGATATGATGCATAAGGAGATCGAGGTATATGTTGATGATATGATCGCAAAGTCAAGAACGGAAGTTGAGCATGTAGAGCACTTGTTAAAGCTTTTTCAGCGTTTGAGAAAATATAAGCTTCGTCTGAATCCCGACAAGTGTACATTTGGAGTCCGTTCCGGCAAGTTATTGGGCTTTATCGTCAGTGAAAGAGGTATTGAGGTTGATCCTGCAAAGGTCAAAGCAATACAAGAGATGCCTGCGCCCAAAACTGAGAAACAAGTCCGAGGTTTTCTTGGCCGCTTGAATTATATTTCCAGATTCATATCCCACATAACTGCCACATGTGCACTAATATTCAAGCTCCTCCGGAAAGACCAGTCTCATGATTGGACCGAGGATTGCCAAAAAGCTTTTGATAGCATTAAAGAGTATTTGTCTGAGCCTCCAATTCTGTCTCCGCCTCTGGAAGGAAGACCGTTGATTATGTATCTGACAGTCCTTGAAGACTCAATGGGTTGTGTCCTTGGTCAACAGGATGAATTGGGAAAGAAAGAATATGCTATATACTACCTGAGTAAGAAGTTCACCGAGTGTGAGTCTTGATACTCAATGCTTGAGAAGACATGCTGTGCTTTGGCTTGGGCTGCTAAGCGCTTACGCCAATATATGTTGAATCATACGACTTGGTTGATATCCAAGATGGATCCAATCAAGTATATTTTCGAGAAGCCTGCTTTAACGGGGAGGATTGCCCGTTGGCAGATGTTGTTATCGGAATATGATATTGAGTATCGAGCTCAGAAGGTTGTTAAAGGTAGTATCTTGGCTGACCACTTGGCACATCAACCAATCGAAGATTATCAGTCAGTTCAGTACGACTTCCTAAATGAGGAGATTCTGTATTTGAAAATGAAAGATTGCGATGAGCCTACGCTCGATGAAGGGCCAAAGCCTGGTTCCAGATGGAGTATGGTGTTTGATGGCACTGTGAATCAATATGGAAATGGTATTGGGGCAGTGATTATCACTCCTCAGGGCACACATTTTCCTTTTACAGCAAGGCTAACTTTCAAATGCACGAATAATATGGCTGAATATGAGGCATGTATCATGGGATTAGAAGAATGCATTGATCTTAGGATCAAGCATCTTGATGTTTATGGTGATTCGGCCCTCGTTGTTAATCAGATTAAGGGTGAGTGGGAAACGAATCAGCCTGGCCTCATTCCATATAGGGATTATGCGAGGAGGATTTCAACTTTCTTTACTGAGGTTGACTTCCATCATATTCCTCGAGATGAGAATCGGATGGCAGACGCTCTCGCTACACTTGCTTCGATGATTGTGGTCAGACTTTGGAATGAAGTTCCCGATATCACTGTGATGCGTTTGGACAGACCAACCCATGTATTTGCAGTAGAGGAGGTGCAAGATGATAAGCCGTGGTATTATGATATCAAGTGTTTCCTTCAGAGCCAGATTTACCTGCCTGGGGCATCTGTGAAAGATAGGAAGACTTTGAGGAGATTGTCAGGCAGTTTCTACCTCAATGGCGATGTGCTTTATAAGAGAAACTTTGACATGGTGCTGCTCAGATGCGTGGATAGACACGAAGCAGACTTGTTAATGACTGAGGTCCATGAGGGTTCATTTGGTACTCATTCCAATGGACATGCCATGGCTAGAAAGATGTTGAGAGCAGGCTACTATTGGCTGACAATGGAGTCTGACTGCTGCAAATATGTGAAGAAATGCCATAAGTGTCAGATTTATGCGGATAAGATTCATATTCCCCCAACACTTCTGAATGTGATCTCATCACCATGGCCCTTCTCCATGTGGGGAATCGACATGATCGGCATGATAGAACCGAAAGCATCCAACGATCACAGATTTATTCTCGTAGCAATTGATTACTTCACCAAATGGGTTGAAGCGGCGTCATTTGCGAATGTGACCAGGCAAGTGGTCGTGAAATTTATCAAGAATCAACTCATATGTCGGTATGGTGTGCCAGATAAGATCATTATTGATAATGGATCTAACTTGAACAACAAGATGATGAAAGAGATGTGTAGCGAGTTCAAGATTGCACATCATAATTCTTCTCCTTACAGACCCAAGATGAATGGGGCTGTTGAAGCTGCTAATAAGAATATCAAGAAAATTATCCAGAAGATGGTTGTTACGTACAAAGATTGGCATGAGATGCTGCCATTTGCTTTACATGGATATCGTACATCCGTCCGCACTTCAACAGGGGCAACCCCTTTTTCTCTTGTTTACAGCATGGAGGCTGTGCTCCAAGTAGAGTTGGAGATCCCATCAATGAGAGTCTTGATGGAGACCAAATTGACTGATGCTGAATGGATTCAGAGTCGTTATGACCAGCTGAATTTGATAGAAGAGAAGAGATTGACGGCCATGTGCCATGGTCAGTTATATCAACAAAGGATGAAGAAAGCCTTTGATAAGAAGGTCAAGCCTCGTATGTTCCGAGAGGGTGACCTTGTGCTCAAAAAAGTCTTGTCTTTCGCGCCCGATTCCAGGGGCAAGTGGACTCCGAACTATGAAGGTCCATATGTTGTCAAGAGAGCCTTTTCAGGCGGTGCTTTGATACTTACAACTATGGATGAGGAGGATTTCACTCGTCCTGTGAATTCAGATGCAGTCAAGAAATACTTCGCCTAAAATAAAAACAGAATAGCTCGCTAAGTTGAAAACCCGAAAGGGCGACTTAGGCAAAAATGAGCGTCTCGGTGGATTGAAAACCCGAAAGGGCGATCCAGGCAAAAGTTAGAGACATAAAAAATAAATATGTATCCCGCTAGATTGAGTACCTCATCCTGGGGAAATCTAGGCAAAAAAATTAGGGATTTGGCAAGTAACTGCATCCCGACAAGACACTGTTCTACAAACTGTCATCCGTCAGAGATTCTCGCTCAGTCATTGTCAACTGAAGCTTCAAATACATCGAATTCAGAATTGGTGGAGAAATGGTCATTATGTTCAATGTAGCCATTTTCCAATATATATCACCAATCTCAAATTTGTAAAGATCTATGGAGTCTTGCCATTTGCAGACTATCATTCCATCAAATAAATTTGAGCCTTTATCCAATTATTTACACTCTTATTTGTTCCTACTCAACAAATGTTTTGCATGTTTTAATTGAGAAATATCATTGTTTTTAATTAAACTTTTCATAACTTGTTTTTAAACAAAGTGAACATTCATAATGATAAAAGGACACTGAGGATGTCTTCAGTGCTCTCCCAAAGATGGCATGATTCACAACAGGGTAAGACATTTTGTTCATATTTCTGGTGCGTTTATATCCTCTTCCTCCGGAACCTTTTGTGGCTTTCCCCCCTCAACCAGAGTGCGTGATAAAGGTATTTTAGTCTCCTTCCTCCTCAGCAGGCGTAAGCTCTTGGTTCGGTCGACCCATGGAAGCTTCTGATAGGTGGTTTTTTCCCATGAAGATCCATCATCCCCTTTGATAATTTCCCCGGTGGACAGCTTCCCGAATGGAATTCGTCTGTGCAGTAACCCTGTTCCTAGTTGGATTGGTTGTTGATCAGTCCCCTGCAGAGATCTTTGTTCCTGATCCCTGGCAGATAGGATATTCTCCTTTGAGCCTGGCTTTCTCTCCTGAGATGTAGTACCGGATGTTTACTCAATTGTTCGTTGGACCTGTTTGTGTTAGAAATGTCTGTTTGTCAGCATTCGTCATACATAAACCATGCATATATATGCATATTGATAACATTCAAATATTCATATTGCATTATTCGCCATATATCTTTGGTTGTTATCTCTTGTTTGAGGGTATTATGTTTCCCCAAGCAGATGTTGGTGATTGATCCCTCCATATAGAGTCAATCCCATAAGCAGAAAGTGTTTATCCTTTCCTCCATAGTCCCCACAGAGTTATGCCCTCGTGGATGATGGTTGTTTCTGTTTCCTCCCAACACATATATTGGGATGGGATTCCCCATTGAGTTATATCCTCATAGGGACAAGCCTTGTTTCATCATGCCTATCTAGTTTGATCCTAGATTGGCCTCTTGTGTCTGCTTCCTGCGCTTCCCCGTGGTCTAGATGAATAGTTGCTCATTAACCAGTAATTATCCATCTTTTCCCCTGCGGAGTCTTTGATTTTCTACCCTCATATCGGTAGTTGTAAACCCTGTTTTATCCCCTGACAGAGTTAACCTTTCTGTTCATCCTAACCGATGACGGTTACTTTTCCGTGGTTGTCTACCCAATATCCGATAGATGTAATCCCCTCCTTGACGGTTATCTTTATCCAATATTTGGTACTGATATTCCTTCACCCCTTTTTGAGCATATCTCCCAGTAACCGGTGATATGTCTCCTGGATCGTTGCCTTTGTCAATGTATCCCTAGTGAGTCATCTCTCATTTACCCTTTGTTGGTAATGTTTGTTTTTTTTCTCCTGGATTGGTCATCATTATATACCTAGTATTCGGTATCCCGATGCCCTTGCTTTTCGGTCGATTTATCCTTTACTAACCCAATAACCGGTTGTGGATAATCTTCCATGTGAGTATGTTATCTACGTTCTGACGGTAATAGATAATATATCTCATGCACTCTTTGGTCGAAGCCTTTTGTTCTTCCCCAGTCGAGTAAGATTCATATCCTTTTTTTTGGAATCGAATATTCATCCTATAATCGAGTTTGCTTTTGGCCCTCTTTTAGATGATGAGTGTCTTGGTAATATTTCCCAATTCACGCTTTGGTTGGTCACCTATTATATGCCCAGTAACCGGTATCCCTGGTGTTCCTTCCCCTCTGCTCCCTATTATGACTTTTTGGTCCCCCCGTGGAGTCAGATTTTCCTGAGTTGAAATATACCTTTAGGTTTTCGTCAGATGATTTTGGGATGTTTGATATCTCTCACCCTTATACCGGGCTTAGATAGTCATTCTCCCCGAGCATGTTGTTCTCTCACCCTTATACCGGTGTTTTGATCATATGTCTCTTTGAGCTTATTACCCAGTAACCGGTAATACCTCATTCTGTTGCTTCCCAAGAGGAATCCTGTTTGGATGTTCCCCAGCGAGGTCCTTTAGTGGATTTTCCCCATTTGAGTCCGGACTTTCATCCGAAGTAGCCTTGGTGGATAATTCCGCTGTATTGGCATATTCCCCAATACATGCTCCTTTGAGTCAGCACAGGTCTCCCCATTGATTTACTCTTTTGGGATTCTGCTCCTTAAGCTTTGAGTCGTGCCCTGCTCACGCAATTTATCTCCTTTTCTATCCCCATAAGAGTCCCAAAGTCTCTATCCCATTGACTGTGTCACTCATATGGATTGTTAGTTCCTCCTGATTTCTTTTCCTCTCTATGGACACATATCTCCACAGAGTATTACCCTTTTTGCATGCATTTGCATCATGAGGTCTCTTAGGGAGCAAAATTCGTCTCTTTGTTATTATTTAAGCCCATTCTACCTCGTCGAGACGAAGATTTTAACCTTCACTTCTCTGGCTAGAATGACCTTAAATAGGGGCATCTGTAAGACCCCAATTTTAGCCCTAAGATCCCTCATGGCATCATAACATTGCATTTGCATAGCCTCAAGGATCTTAAGCATCTTGGTTCCCTTTGCCTTTGAGTTGGGACCTCTTGTGAGTGGTTTGAGATCACCAAGCATGCTTGAATTGTATATCATTGCTTTTTCTCATTTATTACTAACCAAAAGCACAAAAATATGTCACTAACTTTTCTTGTTTGCAGCTTGAGCAATCACAAGGTCTAAAAGCTTCTAGGTGATCCTTTGTGCAATGATATGTCCAAGAGAAGATGAAGGCAAGCATGGCAATGGTTCCCAAAGCTCTCATCCATCAAATATGCCTCCCTAGTATCTCAATTCATCATTTTGATCAAAGCAAGTCAAAGGATTTGAGGTATGTTTCCCAAGGAAACCCTAATTCATCTGATCACCAACAATGCCTTGCTCATGAAGCAACCTCAACCCATGGTCAAATACAATCAAGGGAAGTTCTTTAATTCATCATTCCATACATATTTGAACTAATTTGAGTATACTCAATCACCAATTCATCAAGATATGAGTTGTGGACTTGAGAAGTTGATTAGTCAATTCATCTGACTATTTTGGAATGCACTAAGACCTAACATTTTGTGTGTTGGTCAAATGGAGATGATCCCAAGAGAAAAAATGTTCTTAAGGACAATATGAACAACTTTCATGTTCATAAAAATATGATTTGAAGCTTGGAAAGTCATCTTCCATTTCAAGACATTACATGTCATTTTGACTGAAACCCTAATTTTGGGTCAACTTCCCAAGAACATAACTCATTCATTTTTTATGATTTTGAGGTGGGACCAAATGCATTGGAAAGCTTATTGTGTCTAATTCAAATGTTAGGTTGAGTAAAATTTCAAAATCTCAAAATAAATACATGTGATAATGCAAAACATTATAGGTCACTTTGGGCCAAATGCATTGAAAAGGAAAAAAGTCCAACTTCAAGTGCCCATAACTTCTTCATCAAAAATCCAAATGATGCAAAATTTAAGTCCAAATTGGTTGTCTTGAAAAGATCTACAACTTTCATGTTGAAGCTTGAATCACTTAGACAGAAGGGCTTGAACATTGGCCAAATTTGGAAACTTCACTTATGCATGTTTTGCACCTTACACTTTAAACTCAAAATTCACTAATTTCCAGGGCCCAATTGAAATTTTGATCAACATATCATTTGTTCCTTATGCAACAAGCTTTCTAACCATTACTCATGAGGTAGCATTTGGAGTTTGGAAGCACCATTTTCGAAGGCGTGAAGATTAAGTGCATTTTGTGAAATTCAATTCAAATTGCCATGCATGAGCTGTTTACACTTCATGTACACGACCATTTGCAATTTATATGAGCTCAGCAGGTCATTCCAATCTTCATTGGGCCTTCCACATGATCACACAAGCCCATACAATGAGAAAGCCTTTTGCCATGCACACGAGTTCCTCACTTGCTCAGCCATTTCCAGCTATAAATACATGTGCTATGCTTCATAATTTTCCAACCTAAGGGCGCCTGAAATGCTGCAAGAGTGAATTCCCAACCATACCAAAGGAACTAAATCCATTTTCTTCAAAAATTCAGATCTGAAATTCAATTGAATTTGGTTGAATTTCCATATCTAAAGTTCCTAAACCTCCATCATTTGATCCACTGAAGTTCTGTTTTGCAAAAGGAACCAAAGAAAGGGACTCAAATCTTCATAATCCAAAGGTGTGGATCAACTGGTTTTTTGCTTCGATTCTCTTTGTTCTTTGATCTATTGGCCTTGATATTGTGTTGTCTGAAGTCCTCTCTATAGAGGCATCATTGTTGTATGCTTAATTTTTGAAATCGAGCAAGTTCATGATGAACACCATCAAGCTTCCATCTCTGATTTCTCTCTTAATAGGAATCTAGAGTGGAAATGAGTGGTATAGGAGTGATGTACATCACTTCACCTTTCGAACGGTGCCTAGATCGTCCATTTTAATGAACATTTGCATCTCTGCATTTTTTTGAGCTTCGCCGGAGCTCACCGGAGAAGACGGTGGCACTGGCCACCGTCTCATTGCCAGATTCAATGTGGACCATTGATCTCAATCTCCAGATTTAATCTCCACGCTTGGATGTTATGACTTTATTTAATTCTTTGTGTTTCTCATTGACCTTGGACTATGGTGCGCGCGCAGCTCATGACCATCAGATCCTCCACGTCAATTAATGAAATCCCATCCAACGCTTCTCCTTTTTTCATATTTTCTTAATTTCTGATTTTATTTTCTTTATTTCCTTTTATTTCAAAAATTCATAACTCTCTCATTTTAATTCCAAAAAATATGGGACCAATTGCATTATTTCTATTTTTAATTCTAGTTTCTAAAAATGATTTTTAATGTTTTTTATTTTATAATTTGATATTTTTTGTGAATTTTCTCTTTTCTGGTTATTTTTAATTCATTTTAAATAGTTTTTGATATTCAAAAAATACAAAAATATTTTCTCAACCTATTTGAATGATGATGGATCTATGAAAAATATTCTCATCAATTTATTAATTGATTTGAGATTTATTTGAGATTTTAGTTCAATTAGGTTATTTTTCTTCATTTTTAATTGATTAAAAATAGTTTCTGACTTTTAAAAATGCTGAAATTTTTTGTCAAACTTTGTTTGACCATGTTGAGCTTGGGATAATTCACTTGGACTTTTTAAAGTTGATTTGAAGTGAATTTGAAGTTTGACCTTTCTTTAATATTTTAATTCAAGTTTATTTTCAAATATTAAAAATGCCAAAAATATGTTGTTTATTTCTTGACCTCCAATCTTCATCCCACTTCTGTTTTTAGATTTTGACCTTGATCCTCATTATCTTTGGTCAACATTTATGGATTGGTACATTCCATTTTTACTTAATGCACTTTATGTTCTTCATTTCCATTATCCATCTCTTTCTTCTTCTTCTTCTTCTTTTCTTTTGATCAATGAGTTAAAGGTTGATAAGTTAGTATGAATTATGGAGGTTTAATCTTCCTTGATTCAAATATAATTCATCTTGATCAAATGGTCAAGTGAATGGCTTTGCATTAAGGATAGGTTGTCTTCTAAATCATGCAAAGGACTTAAACCAATACAAGATCATTTCTCTTCTTCTTTTTGGCATGGCAAGTTGTTGGAACATGATTCACTAATCAAGACTTCTAACTTGTGTTATTGCCTACATTATTATTGACTGGCCTCAGATAGTTGTGACTTCTACATAAGTCCAATTACGATTGCTTAACATAGCGCTAAATTTGCCTTATGGCACACTAACTACTAACATTAACCATTAACAATTAACATTTACTTTTTGCTTTTTACTTTTATGCAATTTACTATTCTTGTACATATTATTCATTTGCTTTTCCCCCTTTGATCACTTGAGCACATGTTTATGTTAATGCAATTTGCCTTTTGCTCACTTGAGCCCATAATTGTGTATATATTATTGTGCTTGTGTTTTGTTTTGATTATTGTGGACCAAATGCAAAGAAATGGACAAATGGACTTAGTTTCTATGACATTCCCTATGCAAATTGGAGTAAAAGGACCTTAATGATGAAGATGGATTAGAAGGACCAAACCTCTAAACTCACTCTTGTCCATTCTTGATTTACTTCATGGAACTTTTGATGTGTGTGTTTCTGTGCTAGGGAATTCTATGAGAGCTCAAAGTGAAGAACCATTGCCATGTTCATCCAAAGTGAAAGATACAAGATGCATTGAGGATCTCTTAAGAGACGTGTTTGATTGTTGCTTGAGCTTACTATTCTGCTTGCATATTCCAAAGGATGGGAGTTACTTGGATCATCACTATGATCTCAAGAGAGGAACTCCATTTGTGGTCTTGGTTCTTATCTCTTACCTCTTGTATGATTAGGACTTTAGCCTTTCTTCTTCTTCCCTCCACTCTAACCTAACCCAAAACTCTTTGTGCAAACATTTAACATTCTTTTCAAACATTAGAAACCTAAGCCTTATGCTTTTGATTTTCAAACTTTCTTTTCTTAACACTTATTTTGAATTGAACTTTTAAATCAACTTTGACCATATTTTGTAAATACTTTTCATTGGTAAATATAACCCATCCAAATGTCCTTTTGTGGTTTCAATGGCCACTTTCTTAATCAAAACTTTTCATAACCTTTAGCTATTAGGTTTGAGTTATCCTTGAGGTAGATGTAATGCTCACCTATATCCTTAGTGATGGACAATGAGTCTTCCATGCTTATTATAGGGTTAACCCCTCACTAGCATGTTGAAGTTATCCTCACATGGTGGATTTGTGGTTTTAGGTTGAGTTTTCTCCCTTGGATAACAAAAGACCGTAAGGCTTTTGGACCAATCAATTCACCCACTCATTTTGAGATTTTTACCCCGAACTACGAGGTTTTGATTCTAATCTTTTTTAAGATGGTACGTAGGCAATGGGTTTATCCTACCAAACACAAAAATGCAAATAACTTGTATATTCTCCTCTCATCTCTTCAATCATGTTTGCACAAACAAATTTTCACAAAATACCAACCTTACAACAAGTATGAAAAGGGCTCCCTAGGAGTACCTAGGATGTTTTGGTTGCTTAAAACCTTCCCATTGCATAACCAACCCCCTTACCCAGATCTCTGACATTTTTACTAGTTTTTGATTCGATAAAACTTTTAGGTTTTTGTTCGCTTTCTAATCATTCCTTTGGATAAGTAGAAGTGCGGTGGCGACTCGACTTGTATGTTTTACCTTAGATTTAGTCAATATTTCTAATGGTAACGAATACCCCGCTACAGAAAAGTGGCGACTCTGCTGGGGACCATTTTGCCTAGTGGGTTTTGCCTACTTTTCATATTTGTTGTATTATATTGTATATTGTTTGGTGACATATTTTTGTGCAATTTGGGATTACTGTATTGTATGTAATGATTGAATTGCTTGAATATCAATTCCTTGTATGCTTGGTGATCTTTGTGAGATGAGTTCTATACTCGAACTCGAGTGCACTTAGGATAGGAGAATGGCATAGTCTTGTTGACTTGTGTGGAGTTATTCCTTAGCAAGTTGACTTGCAAGCCCATTCACTTGGTGGAGGTCATGTTGGGATCAATAATGTCACACAAGTAGTTGTGGTTGGACATTACTCTTTCCAATATAGACCTTAGAAGCCAAGGACCTTAGTTTACCAAGTCCATCTTGGCCTATTCTTAGGATGTAGTGCGAAAGTCGTTCAAGTGTAAGATTTGATACGATTGTTACGCGATACTACACTCATAAGAGTCTCTCTTCAGAATATTTTTGGAATACGAGTAGTCGTTTCTCCGATAATATCCGAAAGATGGGATGATGACTATGGGAACCTCTTGTAGAACATGTTTGGCAGGTTTAAACCCTAGTACACTCCCTTTGGGTGGTTCTTAACCGAGACTCCATGCTCGTGACTTGCAACAAACCCTTGATTCATGGTTGATCCGGTCATGTATCCTTAATATCAATGGAACTTGGGTGTTGATAAGGTGTAAACCATTATCCACCAAAATGGATGATTGATATTGAGGATGACATGATCCATCCCATGACTTTTGTTTGGGGTGCTTTGCTTGATCCTTGAGTGTGATTGTTGCATTCATGCATTCATGCACCCATTTGCATCCATATCATCAAAATAATAAGAAAATCTTCAAAGAACTTAAGAGGTCTATTTGCTAATTTTCAGACATGGAAAGACAAAGAAGTACAATTTCAGACAACCAGACTTGAAAGAGCTAAGGAAATTGACATCCTATGTATTAGATCCTTTGGGTTTCAAGGCTCGTCTTGGGAAGCTTCTTTCTCTTCTGACTACTCAAGTGGACGAAGGATTGATGAGTGTATTGGTGCAGTTTTATGATCCCTTGTACCGTTGCTTCACGTTTCCGGATTTCCAGCTTTTGCCCACGCTTGAGGAGTATGCCTACCTTGTGGGCATACCTATTCTAGACCAGTTACTGTTCAGTGGCTTGGAGAGTATTCCTACTTCTCAGGAAATCGCTGATATGTTGCATATAGATGAATCTCTGGTTGGTGCTCATATGACTACCAAAGGTGGAATTCAAGGTCTCCCTTGAGAGTTCCTTATTGCTCAAGCTACTATATATGGGAAGGCCATGGGTGAGGACGCCTTTGAGGCCATATTTGTACTTCTCATCTATGGGTTAGTGTTATTCCCCAACATCGACAAGTTTGTGGATGTGAACGCTATTAGGATTTTCTCTACTCTTAATCCCGTTCCGACTCTGTTGGGTGACACGTATTTCTCTTTGCATATGAGGAATGCAAAGGGTGGTGGTGCCATTGTGTGTTGTTTGCCTCTATTGTATAAGTGGTTTATTTCTCACTTACCGCAGACGGTCGCCTTCAAGGAGAACAAAGGATGTCTACGGTGGTCCACGAGACTTATGTCTCTCACTAATGATGATATCTTTTGGTACAACCGGGTGTATGATGGTGTGTAGATTATCGACTCTTGTGGTGAATTCTCCAATGTACCTCTTCTTGGTACATGTGGTGGGATTAGCTACAACCCCGTTCTGGCACGTCGTTAGTTTGGGTTCCCCCTAAAGGATAAACCCAACAACATTCTGTTAGAGGGTGTGTTCTTTCAGGAGGGTAAAGATCCCCAAGGCTTGAAGAACAGGATGGTCCGCTCTTGGCGCAAGATTCATAGGAAAGGAAGGAAGGAGCTAGGTTCGAAGAATTGTGTCGCTTTGGAGCCTTACACTGCTTGGGTTAGGAGGAGAGCTTCTGAGTACCTCATGCCTTACGAGTATCGGAGACCTACACCTTTGGTCATGGATGGGCCTTCAACCCTCCTTGACCAAGGAGTAGAGGAGATGAGAGATGAAGACCGTTCACGTGCTTGGATCCGTGAACGAGAAGAGTTGCTTCAACAAATCAAGGAGAAGGATGCTTTGATTGAGTTTCTCGAGCATCAGGTTATTGATGATCCTAATGATGCATGGACTTCTCTACTTCCTCAGTCTTCCAAGTTTTGGAAGAGGAAGTACGATCGACTCGCCAAGGAGAAGGCAGATATGGAGGTATCCTATGAGGAGGAGGTGAAGAGGCTTCGTGCATATTACCTTCCTGTGTCCCGAGCTTTAGATGATTGTTTCTAGGGATCCATAGGATGATTATTTTCCTTTTCTCTTGTATTTGGTTACCAATACTGTACTTCTTTGGTGTAAAAAAAAATATATTCCAGATATTATGAGATGTTTCCATATATGATAAAAGTGTAATATTTCCCAAAATTTGCAAATAGAACTCTAAAGTTCCTCTGAAATAAAAACAAATCATATGCACAAGCATTGCATGCATCATGTGCATAAGCAGGTTTTGTTCCCGGCTTCTTGTCCTATGGTCTAACTCTGTGTTCTTCATTTATTTTGAAGACAAACTGACTCACCGGTACTACACTAGAGCCAACTCTGCAAGACTGATGGATCATTTGGAACAAGAGAACCGCGAGCTGAAAGAAGAGGTAGCCAGATTGACTGCCCTGATGGAGTCATTCTTGGCCACTCAGAGTCAGTCTTCTCTAACACCTACTACTCCTCCCCAGAGGACGGTCATTTCTGAGATCGTAACTTCTATTGTGCCTACTGCAACATCATATTTTGCGCCATCTATGTCGGCCAGGTTCCCGTGGGGAATGCCCGTCAATTTTATGCCAGAGGGTTTTGCCCCTACTCTTGCTTCTTTGCCGGCATCTAGCCCGGTCCTTTCGGTGCCACCTCCCGTCGTGCACACATTACCAAGAGTTGAAGATACCATCTACCATTCTGAACCATCTGAGGGTCCAGATGTTTATGAGAAGATGGACGACATGAAAGATCAATTCCTTGAGCTTCGCAAGGAACTGAAGACTTTGAGGGGGAAGGACCTCTTTGGTAAAAGTGCTGCTGAGTTGTGCCTTGTGCCCAACATGAAGATCCCTATTAAATTCAAAGTACTTGACTTTGAGAAGTACAAGGGAAACACTTGCCCTCTCAGCCATCTTGTGATTTATGCTCGCAAGATGTCGATGCAAACTGATAATGACCAATTGCTCATTCACTATTTCCAGGACAGTCTGTCTGGTGCCGCTCTCCGGTGGTACATGGGTCTGGAAAGTTCGAACATCCGCTCCTTCAACGATCTTGGCGAGGCCTTCGTCAAGCAATATAAATACAATGTGGATATGGCTCCTGATATGGATCAGCTAAGGGCAATGTCCCAGAAAGAGAAAGAGACCTTCAAAGAATACGCCCAGAGGTGGCGCGAGTTGGCAGCTCAGGTAGTGCCACCCCTTGAGGAGAAGGAGATGACCAAGATCTTTTTGAAGACCTTGAGTTCGTTCTATTATGAGAGAATGATAGCCAGTTCTCTCTCAGACTTCACCGAGATGGTGAATATGGGAATGAGACTGGAAGAGGGGGTCCGTGAAGGACGTTTAACTCGAGAGGAAGGCTCTTCAGCAAAGAGATATGGAAGCTTTGCAAAGAAGAAGAAGGGAGAGGCACATGTTGTGTCTTCCCATGTCAAGAGAAGACCCTCTGTGAAGAGAAAGATCACCCGCCCCAATAACAACCAGCATCAGGTGGCTCATATAGCACCTGTTTTCAGAGAAGCCCAGCATTATCAACCACAACCATCTCAGCAATATCAGCAACAACCGCAGCGTCCACAACAACAGGCCTACCAGCCTCGAAACAATAACAACAATTCCAGCACCAGCTACGAGAGGAAGAGGATCACTTTTGATCCCATTCCGATGATTTATGCTGAACTCTATCCATCGTTGATTGATAGAAAGTTAATCACTCCGTGAGACCCTCCCGCTGTACCTGCTAACCCCCAGTGGTGGTACAAGCCTGAGCTTCACTGTGTATATCATTCCGGTGCTCCCGGACATGACGTGGAGAATTGCTATCCCTTGAAGACTAAGGTGCAAGACCTTGTGAGAAGTGGGATTTTGTTTTTCGAGGACGTAGGTCCGACGTGAAGAAGAACCCATTGCCCGAGCATGGGAAATATGTCAATATGGTCCATGGCTGTCCTGGCAAGTACAAGGTCAAATATGTCAGTCATATTCGATAATCGCTGGTTGAGATGCATCGTTTGCTGTGTGATTATAGCCATTATGAACACGATCACGATAGATGTCGAGTCTGTTCTGTCAATCAGAGAGGTTGTCGCCAGGTGCGCAAGGATGTCCAAGAAATGCTTGATGAAGGAGTCATTGAGATCCTTCAAAACAGAAACGTTGAAAAAGATGCTGTCAAAGTCAACGTAATTTCTCCGGTATTTTGGATACCTGAGCCTGTTGTCATTAAGTATGATGGTAGCAAGTAGAAGGTTTCTCCTGCTCTGACCATTAAGCCAGTCGGTCCTATACCGTACTCTTCTAAGAAGGCGGTCCCCTATCGTTACAATGCTGTAGCATTGGAGAATGGGAAAGAGGTGCCTTTGCCCTCTTCATCTGTTATTAATATTGCTGACGTTAGTGGCTTGACCCGTAGCGGTCGTGTTTTTTCGGCCTCGCCGAAACCACAAGCTGACGCTCGAAGGAACGACAATGCTGATTATGCTGAAAGCCCGATTGGGAATGCTGTGAACACTCTGAATCCGGCACTTGCTGTTAAACCCACCTCTACGTTGAGAACTCCTGCTTCTGCTGGCCCAAGTGGCAATGCGAGAGGATATTGTGATGAGATGCTGAGGCTCATCAAAAGAAGCGAGTACAACGTTGTAGATCAGCTTCTACAAACGCCATCCAAAATATCTGTGTTATCATTGCTATTGAATTCAGAACCACACCGAGAAGCTCTGCAGAAGGTGTTGGATGTGACGTACGTAGATCACGACGTCACGATAGAGCAATTTGATAGTATTGTTGCAAACATCACCGCTTGTAACAATTTAAGTTTTCGTGACGCTGATCTCCCCGAGGAGGGAAGAGACCACAACTTGGCATTACACATATCTATGAGCTGCAAGGATGATGCCATGTCCAATGTGCTGGTGGACACTGGGTCGTCATTGAATGTATTGCCAAAGTCCACTCTTACGAAGTTGTCATATCAGGGGCCTCCCATGAGGCAGAGTGGAGTAGTTGTGAAGGCATTCGATGGGTCTCGCAAAACTGTGATTGGTGAGGTCGATCTCCCAGTCAAAATTGGACCAAGTGATTTCCAGATCACCTTCCAGGTTATGGACATTCACCCATCGTATAGTTGTCTCTTAGGCAGACCATGGATTCACGAGGCTGGCGCCGTGACATCCACCCTACACCAGAAACTGAAATTTGTGAAGAATAAGAAGCTGGTGGTGGTAGGGGGAGAAAAGGCTCTCCTGGTAAGCCATTTGTCTTCCTTCTCTTATATAGATGCTAAGGATGAAGTTGGAACTCCGTTCCAGGCTTTATCTATTGCTGAACCTGTTGAGAAGAGAACTCCTTCATTTGCTTCCTATAAAGATGCAAAGTTGGCCATTGAGCATGGTGCAACTGCCGGATTGGGGCAAATGATTGAGTTGGAAGACAACAAGTCCCGGGTTGGCATAGGCTATTCTTATGGGGTCTTCAACAAGCAAGGATTGTTCAAAAGTGGAGGTTTCATCCACACCGATCAAGACGAAGAGGCTGCTGCCATTTTGGAAGAAGAGGAAGAGGATCCTGGCAATTTCATCATCCCTGGAGGGATCTGCAATAATTGGGTCACTGTTGACATCCCGGCAGTTATCCATAAGTCAAAGTAATGTTCATTGTGTTTAAAAACCCTTCTCCCATGCCAAAAGGAGAAGTGATGACATTGTTGACGCATAAATACAATGATATTTTCATTCAATAAATTCATGTTAAATGTTTGTTTTTCCAATTATTTTCCCTTTTTGCTTTTGCATGAAATTGGTGATCACATAAAACCCTAAAAATAATAACAAAATCAATCTTTTCATCTGCATAATGATTTGCTTTGTTTGAATTCTAAAATCTCTTTTATCCAAAATCATTATGCGGGTTAATCAAACCCATTGAACATAATGATCTGACACCATCTCCCAACTTTTGAATTCCCTGTATTTGAGGCGGAAGAAGATGATGTTGAAGAGATTCCTAACGAGATTACCCGTCTACTTGAGCAAGAAGAGAAGATCATTCAACCGCATCTCGAGAATCTAGAAACAGTCAACTTGGGGTCTGAAAATTATGTGCGAGAAGTAAAGATTGGGGCACTCCTGGAAGAATCCGTTAAGAAGGGGTTGATCGAGTTGCTACGAGAATATGTTGACGTATTCGCTTGGTCATATAAAGATATGCCTGGTCTAGATACATATATTGTGCAACATTTCTTGCCTTTGAAGCCTGAGTGTGTACCTGTGAAGCAGAAGCTCAGAAGAACTCATACCGACATGGCTGTAAAGATCAAGGAAGAAATTCAGAAGCAAATTGATGCGGGGTTTCTGGTGACTTCTACATATCCTCAATGGGTGGCCAATATTGTGCCTGTGCCTAAGAAAGATGGAAAAGTCCGAATGTGTGTGGACTATAGAGACTTGAATAAAGCTAGTCCGAAAGATGATTTCCCTCTACCACACATTGATATGTTGGTAGACAATACAACTAAATTCAATGTCTTCTCATTTATGGATGGATTTTCCGGATATAATCAAATTAAGATGGCACCCGAGGATATGGAGAAGACAACATTCATCATACCTTGGGGAACATTCTGTTATCGAGTGATGCCCTTCGGTTTGAAGAACGCTGGAGCCACGTATCGACGAGCTATGACCACATTGTTTCATGATATGATGCATAAGGAGATCGAGGTATATGTTGATGATATGATCGCAAAGTCAAGAACGGAAGTTGAGCATGTAGAGCACTTGTTAAAGCTTTTTCAGCGTTTGAGAAAATATAAGCTTCGTCTGAATCCCAACAAGTGTACATTTGGAGTCCGTTCCGGCAAGTTATTGGGCTTTATTGTCAGTGAAAGAGGTATTAAGGTTGATCCTGCAAAGGTCAAAGCAATACAAGAGATGCCTGCGCCTAAAACTGAGAAACAAGTCAGAGGTTTTCTTGGCCGCTTGAATTATATTTCCAGATTCATATCCCACATGACTGCCACATGTGCACTAATATTCAAGCTCCTCCGGAAAGATCAGTCTCATGATTGGACCGAGGATTGCCAAAAGGCTTTTGATAGCATTAAAGAGTATTTGTCTGAGCCTCTGATTCTGTCTCCGCCTGTGGAAGGAAGACCGTTGATTATGTATCTGACAATCCTTGAAGACTCAATGGGTTGTGTCCTTAGTCAACAGGATGAATCGGGAAAGAAAGAATATGCTATCTACTACCTGAGTAAGAAGTTCACCGAGTGTGAGTCTTGATACTCAATGCTTGAGAAGACATGCTGTGCTTTGGCTTGGGCTGCTAAGCGCTTACGCCAATATATGTTGAATCATACGACTTAGTTGATATCCAAGATGGATCCAGTCAAGTATATTTTTGAGAAGCCTGCTTTAACGGGGAGGATTGCCCGTTGGCAGATGTTGTTATCGGAATATGATATTGAGTATCGAGCTCAGAAGGTTGTTAAAGGTAGTATCTTGGCTGACCACTTGGCACATCAACCAATCGAAGATTATCAGTCAGTTCAGTACGACTTCCTAAATGAGGAGATTCTATATTTGAAAATGAAAGATTGTGATGAGCCTATGCTCGATGAAGGGCCAGAGCCTGGTTCCAGATGGAGTATGGTGTTTGATGGCACTGTGAATCAATATGGAAATGGTATTGGGGCAGTGATTATCACTCCTCAGGGCACACTGTGAATCAATATGAATCAATATGGAGTATGGTGTTTGACGTTTATGGTGATTCGGCCCTCGTTGTTAATCAGATTAAGGGTGAGTGGGAAACGAATCAGCCTGGCCTCATTCCATATAGGGATTATGCGAGGAGGATTTCAACGTTCTTTACTGAGGTTGACTTCCATCATATTCCTCGAGATGAGAATCGGATGGCAGACGTTCTCGCTACACTTGCTTCGATGATTGTGGTCAGACTTTGGAATGAAGTTCCCAATATCACTATGATGCGTTTGGACAGACCAGCCCATGTATTTGCAGTAGAGGAGGTGCAAGATGATAAGCCATGGTATTATGATATCAAGTGTTTCCTTCAGAGCCAGATTTACCTGCCTGGGGCATCTGTGAAAGATAGGAAGACTTTGAGGAGATTGTCAGGCAGTTTCTACCTCAATGGCGATGTGCTTTATAAGAGAAACTTTGACATGGTGCTGCTCAGATGCGTGGATAGACACGAAGCAGACTTGTTAATGACTGAGGTCCATGAGGGTTCATTTGGTACTCATTCCAATGGACATGCCATGGCTAGAAAGATGTTGAGAGCAGGCTACTATTGGCTGACAATGGAGTCTGACTGCTGCAAATATGTGAAGAAATGCCATAAGTGTCAGATTTATGCGGATAAGATTCATATTCCCCCAACACTTCTGAATGTGATCTCATCACCATGGCCCTTCTCCATGTGGGGAATCGACATGATCGGCATGATAGAACCGAAAGCATCCAACGGTCACAGATTTATTCTCGTAGCAATTGATTACTTCACCAAATGGGTTGAAGCGGCGTCATTTGTGAATGTGACCAGGCAAGTGGTCGTGAAATTTATCAAGAATCAACTCATATGCCGGTATGGTGTGCCAGATAAGATCATTACTGATAATGGATCTAACTTGAACAACAAGATGATGAAAGAGTTGTGTAGCGAGTTCAAGATTGCACATCATAATTCTTCTCCTTACAGACCCAAGATGAATGGGGCTGTTGAAGCTGCTAATAAGAATATCAAGAAAATTATCCAGAAGATGGTTGTTACGTACAAAGATTGGCATGAGATGCTGCCATTTGCTTTACATGGATATCGTACATCCGTCCGCACTTCAACAGGGGCAACCCCTTTTTCTCTTGTTTACGGCATGGAGGCTGTGCTCCAAGTAGAGTTGGAGATCCCATCAATGAGAGTCTTGATGGAGACCAAATTGACTGATGCTGAATGGATTCAGAGTCGTTATGACCAGCTGAATTTGATAGAAGAGAAGAGATTGACGGCCATGTGCCATGGTCAGTTATATCAACAAAGGATGAAGAAAGCCTTTAATAAGAAGGTCAAGCCTCGTGTGTTCTGAGAGGGTGACCTTGTGCTCAAAAAAGTCTTGTCTTTCGCGCCCGATTCCAGGGGCAAGTGGACTCCGAACTATGAAGGTCCATATGTTGTCAAGAGAGCCTTTTCAGGCGGTGCTTTGATACTTACAACTATGGATGAGGAGGATTTCACTCGTCCTGTGAATTCAAATGGAGTCAAGAAATACTTTGCCTAAAATAAAAACAGAATAGCTCGCTAAGTTGAAAACCCGAAAGGGCGACTTAGGCAAAAATGAGCGTCTCGGTGGATTGAAAACCCGAAAGGGCGATCCAGGCAAAAGTTAGAGACATAAAAAATAAATATGTATCCCGCTAGATTGAGTACCTCATCCTGGGGCAATCTAGGCAAAAAAATTAGGGATTTGGCAAGTAACTGCATCCCGACAAGACACTGTTCTACAAACTGTCATCCGTCAGAGATTCTCGCTCAGTCATTGTCAACTGAAGCTTCAAATACATCGAATTCAGAATTGGTGGAGAAATGGTCATTATGTTCAATGTAGCCATTTTCCAATATATATCACCAATCTTAAATTTGTAAAGATCTATGGAGTCTTGCCATTTGCAGACTATCATTCCATCAAATAAATTTGAGCCTTTATCCAATTATTTACACTCTTATTTGTTCCTACTCAACAAATGTTTTGCATGTTTTAATTGAGAAATATCATTGTTTTTAATTAAACTTTTCATAACTTGTTTTTAAACAAAGTGAACATTCATAATGATGAAAGGACACTGAGGATGTCTTCAGTGCTCTCCCAAAGATGGCATGATTCACAACAGGGTAAGACATTTTGTTCATATTCCTGGTGCGTTTATATCCTCTTCCTCCGGAACCTTTTGTGGCTTTCCCCCCTCAACCAGAGTGCGTGATAAAGGTATTTTAGCCTCCTTCCTCCTCAGCAGGCGTAAGCTCTTGGTTCGGTCGACCCATGGAAGCTTCTGATTGGTGGTTTTTTCCCACGAAGATCCATCATCCCCTTTGATAATTTCCCCGGTGGAGCAGCTTCCCGAATGGAATTCGTCTGTGCAGTAACCCTGTTCCTAGTTGGATTGGTTGTTGATCAGTCCCCTGCAGAGATCTTTGTTCCTGATCCCTGGCAGATAGGATATTCTCCTTTGAGCCTGGCTTTCTCTCCTGAGATGTAGTACCAGATGTTTACTCAATTGTTCGTTGGACCTGTTTGTGTTAGAAATGTCTGTTTGTCAGCATTCGTCATACATAAACCATGCATATATGCATATTGATAACATTCAAATATTCATATTGCATTATTCGCCATATATCTCTGGTTGTTATCTCTTGTTTGAGGGTATTATGTTTCCCCAAGCAGATGTTGGTGATTGATCCCTCCATATAGAGTCAGCCCCATAAGCAGAAAGTGTTTATCCTTTCCTCCATAATCCCCACAGAGTTATGCCCTCGTGGATGATGGTTGTTTCTATTTCCTCCCAACACATATATTGGGATGGGATTCCCTATTGAGTTATATCCTCATAGGGACAAGCCTTGTTTCATCGTGCCTATCTAGTTTGATCCTAGATTGGCCTCTTGTGTCTGCTTCCTGCGCTTCCCCGTGGTCTAGATGAATAGTTGCTCATTAACTAGTAATTATCCATCTTTTCCCCTGCGGAGTCTTTGATTTTCTACCCTCATACCGGTAGTTGTAAACCCTGTTTTATCCCCTGGCAGAGTTAACCTTTCTGTTCATCCTAACCGATGACGGATACTTTTCCGTGGTTGTCTACCCAATATCCGGTAGATGTAATCCCCTCCTTGACGGTTATCTTTATCCAATATTCGGTACTGATATTCCTTCACCCCTTTTTGAGCATATCTCCCAGTAACCGGTGATATGTCTCCTGGATCGTTGCCTTTGTCAATGTATCCCCAGTGAGTCATCTCTCATTTACCCTTTGTTGGTAATGTTTGTTTTTTTTCTCCTGGATTGGTCATTATTATATACCTAGTATTCGGTATCCCGATGCCCTTGCTTTTCGGTCGATTTATCCTTTACTAACCCAATAACCGGTTGTGGATAATCTTCCATGCGAGTATGTTATCTACGTTCTGACGGTAATAGATAATATATCTCATGCACTCTTTGGTGGAAGCCTTTTGTTCTTCCCCAGTCGAGTAAGATTCATATCCTTTTTTTGGAATCGAATATTCATCCTGTAATCGAGTTTGCTTTTGGCCCTCTTTTGGATGATGAGTGTCTTGGTAATATTTCCCAATTCACGCTTTGGTTGGTCACCTATTATATGCCCAGTAACCGGTATCCCTGGTGTTCCTTCCCCTCTGCTCCCTATTATGACTTTTTGGTCCCCCTGTGGAGTCAGATTTTCCTGAGTTGAAATATACCTTTAGGTTTTCCTCAGATGATTTTGGGATGTTTGATATCTCTCACCCTTATACCGGTCTTAGATAGTCATTCTCCCCGAGCATGTTGTTCTCTCACCCTTATACCGGTGTTTTGATCACATGTCTCTTTGAGCTTATTACCCAGTAACCAGTAATACCTCATTCTGTTGCTTCCCTAGAGGAATCCTGTTTAGATGTTCCCCAGCGAGGTCCTTTAGTGGATTTTCCCCATCTGAGTCCGGACTTTCATCCGAAGTAGCCTTGGTGGATAATTCCGTTGTATTGGCATATTCCCCAATACATGCTCCTTTGAGTCAGCACAGGTCTCCCCATTGATTTACTCTTTTGGGATTCTGCTCCTTAAGCTTTGAGTCGTGCCCTGCTCACGCAATTTATCCCCTTTTCTATCCCCATAAGAGTCCCAAAGTCTCTGTCCCATTGACTGTGTCACTCATATGGATTGTTAGTTCCTCCTGATTTCTTTTCCTCTCTATGGACACATATCTCCACAGAGTATTACCCTTTTTGCATGCATTTGCATCATGAGGTCTCTTAGGGACCAAAATTCGTCTCTTTGTTATTATTTAAGCCCATTCTACCTCGTCGAGACGAAGATTTTAACCTTCACTTCTCCGGCTAGAATGACCTTAAATAGGGGCATCTGTAAGATCCCAATTTTAGCCCTAAGATCCCTCATGGCATCATAACATTTCATTTGCATAGCCTCAAGGATCTTAAGCATCTTGGTTCCCTTTGCCTTTGAGTTGGGACCTCTTGTGAGTGGTTTGAGATCACCAAGCATGCTTGAATTGTATATCATTGCTTTTTCTCATTTTTTACTAACCAAAAGCACAAAAATATTTCACTAACTTTTCTTGTTTGCAGCTTGAGCAATCACAAGGTCTAAAAGCTTCTAGGTGATCCTTTGTGCAATGATATGTCCAAGAGAAGATGAAGGCAAACATGGAAATGGTTCCCAAAGCTCTCATCCATCAAATATGCCTCCCTAGTATCTCAATTCATCATTTTGATCAAAGCAAGTCAAAGGATTTAAGGTATGTTTCCCAAGGAAACCCTAATTCATCTGATCACCAACAATGCCTTGCTCATGAAGCAACCTCAGCCCATGGTCAAATACAATCAATTGAAGTTCTTTAATTCATCATTCCATACATATTTGAACTCATTTGAGTATCCTCAATCACCAATTCATCAAGATATGAGTTGTGGACTTGAGAAGTTGATTAGTCAATTCATCTGATTATTTTGGAATGCACTAAGACCTAACGTTTTGTGTGTTGGTCAAATGGAGATGATCCCAAGAGAAATAATGTTCTTAAGGACAATATGAACAACTTTCATGTTCATCAAAATATGATTTGAAGCTTGGAAAGTCATCTTCCATTTCAAGACATTACAGGTCATTTTGACTGAAACCCTAATTTTGGGTCAACTTCCCAAGAACATAACTCATTCATTTTTTATGATTTTGAGGTGGGACCAAATGCATTGGAAATCTTATTGTGTCTAATTCAAATTTTAGGTTGAGTAAAATTTCAAAATCTCAAAATAAATACATGTGATAATGCAAAACATTATAGGTCACTTTGGGCCAAATGCATTGAAAAGGAAAAAAGTCCAACTTCAAGTGCCCATAACTTCTTCATCAAAAATCCAAATGATGCAAAATTTAAGTCCAAATTGGTTGTCTTGAAAAGATCTACAACTTTCATGTTGAAGCTTGCATCACTTAGACAGAAGGGCTTGAACATTGGCCAAATTTGGAAACTTCACTTATGCATGTTTTGCACCTTACACTTTAAACTCAAAATTCACTAATTTCCAAGGCCCAATTGAAATTTTGATCAACATATCATTTGTTCCTTATGCAACAAGCTTTCTAACCATTACTCATGAGGTAGCATTTGGAGTTTGGAAGCACCATTTTCGAAGGCATGAAGATTAAGTGCATTTTGTGAAATTCAATTCAAATTGCCATGCATGAGCTGTTTACACTTCATGTACACGACCATTTGCAATTTATATGAGCTCAGCAGGTCATTCCAATCTTCATTGGGCCTTCCACATGATCACACAAGCCCATGCAATGAGAAAGCCATTTTCCATGCACACGAGTTCCTCACTTGCTCAGCCATTTCCAGCTATAAATACATGTGTTATGCTTCATAATTTTCCAACCTAAGGGCGCCTGAAATGCTGCAAGAGTGAATTCCCAACCATACCAAAGGAACTAAATCCATTTTCTTCAAAAATTCAGATCTGAAATTCAATTGAATTTGGTTGAATTTCCATATCTAAAGTTCCTAAACCTCCATCATTTGATCCACTGAAGTTCTGTTTTGCAAAAGGAACCAAAGAAAGGGACTCAAATCTTCATAATCCAAAGGTGTGGATCAACTGGTTTTTTGCTTCGATTCTCTTTGTTCTTTGATCTATTGGCCTTGATATTGTGTTGTCTGAAGTCCTCTCTATAGAGGCATCATTGTTGTATGCTTAATTTTTGAAATCGAGCAAGTTCATGATGAACACCATCAAGCTTCCATCTCTGATTTCTCTCTTAATAGGAATCTAGAGTGGAAGTGAGTGGTATAGGAGTGATGTACATCACTTCACCTTTCGAACGGTGCCTAGATCGTCCATTTTAATGAACATTTGCATCTCTGCATTTTTTTGAGCTTCGCCGGAGCTCACCGGAGAAGACGGTGGCACTGGCCACCGTCTCATTGCCAGATTCAATGTGGACCATTGATCTCAATCTCCAGATTTAATCTCCACGTTTGGATGTTATGACTTTATTTAATTCTTTGTGTTTCTCATTGACCTTGGACTATGGTGCGCGTGCAGCTCATGACCATCAGATCCTCCACGTCAATTAATGAAATCCCATCCAACGCTTCTCCTTTTTTCGTATTTTCTTAATTTCTGATTTTATTTTCTTTATTTCCTTTTATTTCAAAAATTCATAACTCTCTCATTTTAATTCCAAAAAATATGGGACCAATTGCATTATTTCTATTTTTAATTCTAGTTTCTAAAAATGATTTTTAATATTTTTTATTTTATCATTTGATATTTTTTGTGAATTTTCTCTTTTCTGGTTATTTTTAATTCATTTTAAATAGTTTTTTATATTCAAAAAATACAAAAATATTTTCTCAACCTATTTGAATGATGATGGATCTATGAAAAATATTCTCATCAATTTATTAATTGATTTGAGATTTATTTGAGATTTTAGTTCAATTAGGTTATTTTTCTTCATTTTTAATTGATTAAAAATAGTTTCTGACTTTTAAAAATGCTGAAATTTTTTGTCAAACTTTGTTTGACCATGTTGAGCTTGGGATAATTCACTTGGACTTTTTAAAGTTGATTTGAAGTGAATTTGAAGTTTGACCTTTCTTTAATATTTTAATTCAAGTTTATTTTCAAATATTAAAAATGCCAAAAATATGTTGTTTATTTCTTGACCTCCAATCTTCATCCCACTTCTGTTTTTAGAGTTTGACCTTGATCCTCATTATCTTTGGTCAACATTTATGGATTGGTACATTCCATTTTTACTTAATGTACTTTATGTTCTTCATTTCCATTATCCATCTCTTTCTTCTTCTTCTTCTTCTTTTCTTTTGATCAATGAGTTAAAGGTTGATAAGTTAGTATGGATTAGGGAGGTTTAATCTTTCTTGATTCAAACCTAATTCATCTTGATCAAATGGTCAAGTGAATTGCTTTGCATTAAGGATTGGTTGTCTTCTAAATCATGCAAAGGACTTAAATCAATACAAGATCATCTCTCTTCTTCTTATTGGCATGGCAAGTTGTTGGAACTTGGTTCACTAATCAAGACTTCTAACTTGTGTTGTTGCCTACATTATTATTGACCGGCCTCAGATAGTTGTGACTTCTACATAAGTCCAATTACGATTGCTTAACATAGCGCTAAATTTGCCTTATGGCACACTAACTACTAACATTAACCATTAACAATTAACATTTACTTTTTGCTCTTTACTTTTATGCAATTTACTATTCTTGTACATATTATTCATTTGCTTTTCCCCCTTTGCTCACTTGAGCACATGTTTATGTTAATGCAATTTGCCTTTTGCTCACTTGAGCCCATAATTGTGTATATATTATTGTGCTTGTGTTTTATTTTGATTATTGTGGACCAAATGCAAAGAAATGGACAAATGGACTTAGTTTCTAGGACATTCCCTATGCAAATTGGAGTAAAAGGACCTTAATGATGAAGATGGATTAGAAGGACCAAACCTCTAAACTCACTCTTGTCCATTCTTGATTTACTTCATGGAACTTTTGATGTGTGTGTTTCTGTGCTAGGGAATTCTATGAGAGCTCAAAGTGAAGAACCATTGCCATGTTCATCCAAAGTTAAAGACACAAGATGCATTGAGGATCTCTTAAGAGACTTGTTTGATTGTTGCTTGAGCTTACTATTCTGCTTGCATATTCCAAAGGATGGGAGCTACTTGGATCATCACTATGATCTCAAGAGAGGAACTCCATTTGTGGTCTTGGTTCTTATCTCTTACCTCTTGTATGATTAGGACTTTAGCCTTTCTTCTTCTTCCCTCCACTCTAACCCAACCCAAAACTTTTTATGCAAAAATTTAACATTCTTTTCAAACATTAGAAACCTAAGCCTTATGCTTTTGATTTTCAAACTTTCTTTTCTTAACACTTATTTTGAATTGAACTTTTAAATCAACTTTGACCATATTTTGTAAATACTTTTCATTGGTAAATATAAGCCATCCAAATGTCCTTTTGTGGTTTCAATGGCCACTTTCTTAATCAAAACTTTTCATAACCTTTAGCTATAAGGTTTGAGTTATCCTTGAGGTAGATGTAATGCTCACCTATATCCTTAGTGATGGACAATGAGTCTTCCATGCTTATTATAGGGTTAACCCCTCACTAGCATGTTAAAGCTATCCTCACTTGGTGGATTTGTGGTTTTAGGTTGAGTTTTCTCCCTTGGATAACAAAAGACCTTAAGGCTTTTGGACCAATCAATTCACCCACTCATTTTGAGATTTTTACCCCGAACTACGAGGTTTTGATCCTAATCTTTTTTAGATGGTACATAGGCAATGGGTTTATCCATCCAAACACAAAAATGTAAATAACTTGTATATTCTCCTCTCATCTCTTCAATCATGTTTGCAAAAACAAATTTTCACAAAATACCAACCTTACAACAAGTATGAAAAGGGCTCCCTAGGAGTACCTAGGATGTTTTGGGTGCTTAAAACCTTCCCATTGCATAACCAACCCCCTTACCCAGATCTCTGACATTTTTACTAGTTTTTGATTCGATAAAACTTTTAGGTTTTTGTTCGCTTTCTAACCATTCCTTTGGATAAATAGAAGTGCGGTGGCGACTCGACTTGTATGGTTTACCTTAGATTTAGTCAATATTTCTAATGGTAACGAATACCCCGCTACACTTTGGTACAGAGGAAGGCTGGTTGAAACGGGATGAAATGGAGCCTTGGTCGTTTTTCCCAAAGGCCCTCATCATCTTCTTTGACCACACTCCAGGGATTATCACAAAGGATGTTTGTGAGTATGTCGAGAGAAGAAAACAGGGACTTGGGAACAAACTAACAAAGTCCAAATTGTCTGGCTACCAAGTTGGGTTGGTAAGCAACTAGTCCACGGTTGACGCCGGTTATTACAGTCGGCAGAAACTGGGGGACCAGAAGTCGTCTCTAGATAACAAAAGTTTCATTCTTGTGTTCATCTTCAGTCGAAGGGAAAGCCCTGGTGAGCCATTCAGGACCTTCAGTCCGACTACTGAAATGAGCCATAGAGGGGTGAAAGTCGGCGCGAGTTAACATAATGTCAAACAAAAGACGAAACACCTTGACATCAGGAAAGGTTTTGTCGATGGGGGTCAGAGGGATCAGTCGCTTCCAAAGAAGGTGTTGCTCTTCTGGGGGACACGCTGAAGGAGAATTGCGACCCAAAGCGCAGCGGAAATTAAAATTTCTCCTTTAGAGATCCTTACGAATGGTCATGATCAGTGATAGAATATTTACCTCTTATGACGGTTGAAACCTTTGGTGCAGATCTCTTGTGACGATCAAAAACCTTTGATGCAGATCCACAAAGCGATCACGAACGTTGAACGATGACAACGTCTCTACTCAGTCCACACGAACAGATTCCTTCAATCTCAGTGCTAGTTGGTATGAATGAAGGCTTTGAGTGAGAGAGAGAGAGAGAGAGAACGAAAATAATGCAACCGCACTTTGTGCTTCTGCACAAGGGTTCTATTTATAGAACCACTTGTGTGGGCTTCAAGCTAAAAGCCCACTTAAGTGTATTTTGGCCCATATCTTATAATATGCCCAAAATCACTTAAGCCCATGGTACCTTACCATATTTCGTATTCTACTCAAGTACACCGTACCTTACGATGTTCTATAATTCACTTAAGGGCACCGTACCTTACGGTATTCCTTAGTTACTCTATCTCTCATCAATCCGTCCTTTGTGTGTGACCCTGTAGGTTTTCGCAGCGTTGGCAATTATATTAAATCACGTATTTAACATAATAAACAGTGAGCGGTATCTAGCAACACATCACTGCTACCCAAGACACGAAAATGTCATGTGATCTGACAATTCCTTCTGTGATAATACTTATGCGTATAATTACCCTTTTGCCCCTATGTCTATATTGAACACAAGGCATAGACCGTGTCATCCTTGTCCAGTTCAATATTGGGCCCATAGACATTTATCCTGTTATGCAGGATGGGCAAATTCCATCTAGGTCACTCATGTCCCTCAGCATGCTTCGTGGAGTACCCATCAACTGTCTTTATGGTTATCCAGTTACGGACAACGTTGGATCAGCAATAAAGCACTCGACTCTACATCTAGGGTCCATAGTGGTTTCAGGTCGAAGAGTGGAATACACTATTATCACCATGAGAATAACTTATGACACCTTGCATAACTTTCTATATAGTATTCTCATAGCGGGTCAATCCGGTATAAATATTACTCCTAATATTCATACCTATGTTTAAGACTTGATAACTCTTTATCCATGATCCATGAGATGTGATCATCAGTCTACAAACATAATAGTCTTAATGCTTTAATGTTATCCCACTTCACACTAAAGCTCGACTACGGATACTTTAGGAATAGTGTCCTTATGTTTAATGTGTTCTCATGATTAAGTCACACTTAATACATTAAACGGACTATCTATTCCAGGGACTTTATTAATCAACCATAATAAAGAGAATGCCTTTTATTATTCGATACAAGTACCAAAATGCATTGGCCTCTAGGGCTTACACCAACACACGCGACCCTTCTCATCCCATGAGATGTTATATCTTTAGAAAAAGTAGCGTTGAGCCACAATTGTAGGAACCAAAAGGGACCGTGAGCCAAGACATTCTTCTTTTTTGAGTTCTCAGGGTCAAGGAGTTTGATTTGGCAGACAACCTCGGTTAAAGAATCGTAAAGAGAGGCCAGTATTAATTGGCCAAGAGCAATGTCACGCTCTTGGTGTAGCTGAGTTACCAGGAGAGCAAAGTGTTTAGCTATCTGCACTGATCTAGAGCAGAACACAAAGCGAGACAGCCAAAGAGTTAGAAAGGCTACATGTTCTTCAGTGGTCATAGGGCCCGAATATGTAGCATGATGATCAATGAAGTTATTGTATGTAGGTTTGCGAGAATCACCAACATCAAACCTTAGAGAGACTAGTGCTACGGCTTCACAGTCGAAGACTTCGCCGGTCGGTTTTAGGCCTGTAATGGCAGCAATATATAAAAGCGTCGGTGTAATCATGCCACACTTTGTATGAAAGGAGTTGGTCGAACTTTCCTAGAATTGGAGAGCAGCCAGCAACATGCCACAGAATTGAGGGGGGCCACAACGGGCAATCTGCAAAAGGGTATATATACCTATTCATTTCCAGTGGTCGATTTTCTCTGCCTCTAAACGATCCATTCAAGCGCAAGACTTAGGACAGTTCTTGGGAGGAGCAATTCTAAAGTTCCTTTCGACATAATGGAGGGAGAAAGGTTTTTGAGAAGAAACTAGTGGTTCAGAAAGATGACTGGTAGGAAAAAGTGAATTGTTCTTAGTTATCTCAGGTTGACGATTCTCTAGGAGTGGACCTAAGAATGCTAGAGGTTTGTTAGATAGGGAGGAAGAGATTAATACCTAAGAACGCCAGATTTTGGATTTTTCTTCAGCGAAAGGAGGTTCAGGAACACATTCCTTGCCATCAATGGTGAGTAGTTGCGTGAGCTTCGCAGCGGAGGGGATTGTTTTCTCTTTGTTTGAGCTGGCCATGGAAGAAGTTGAAGGTGTGAAGAAGAAAGGAGTTTTGTTCGTTTTCGTTTGCTGAAGTAGAGGGAAAAGATGAAGAGCGTAAAAGAGAAAGAAGAAGAAGAAACAAGGGTTTTATAGGAGTTTAAACCCTAGGAAAAGGAAAAAAAAGGGACGTTTGATTTTCTTTTTTCTGATGCATGTACCCATTTCCCACATCTGTAGACACGTGGAGGCGAAGGGGCAGTCGTGGATGGAGACACGTCTCCTTCATAAAGACGTGAAGTGATGGAGACGTGATTTTGTGAGTCTCAAGAGAAAAAGGAGATGTTTGTCATGATTAGATGATGTTAGTGGCGTGGGACAAACAGTTGTACCACCAAGTAGAAGTGGAAACGATAAGGAGCAATTCAACATCTCAAAGATGCCATTATCTCATAAAAAGTCGACATTCAAAAATGGCATCTCTGGGGGGCATTTTGTTACCACAAGAAATTAGTAAGGCATGTTGAAGGCGTAATTAATGAAAGTGCCTTACGGATTTAAGAATTATACCTCACCAAGGGATGTTTAAAAGAAAAGCTGAGTCCAAGATAAGCAAGAGCTGGGAAAACCACAAGTTACCAGAAGATGAAATCGATGGAGGAAGCAAGTTGGGTCGAAATCCATTCTGTCGACTAAACCAGAGATTGGGACTTAAGAAGTTCTGGATTGTATCGGACACATAGGGGATGGTGTCGACATAAATACTTGAGCGAGATAAGTTTGAAATTCAAAATGACTAGCAGTTACAAGGAGAACGAGCGCCAAAGATATGAAGCAATTTTTTGATCGTGTAGCACGACGTCTGTCTACAGACAGTTATTTTTGAGTAGTTTTGCCTGTAGACAGTCTCTTTAGTTCATTATAAATGGGGAATCCCACAGAGGACTCCGGGGTTTTCACTTTGTGCCAAAATCACTTGTAAAAAACTTCACATTCCCAAGGCGAGGAAGCAAGAGTTTTCAAGAGCGCTAATGTACGTGAATCACCACATTTATTTCAATGCAATTTCCTTATTTTTCAATTGTTCCCATTGAACACTTTGTTTTAATTTCGTTTACGTTTGAATTGTCCTTTTATGTTATCATCTACACCGTCGACACTAATTCTATTACGATAATAGAATTCACCAAAAGCGCGTTTGTTGTGTATGTCTTTTGAGTGTTATAGTGTTGTCGATCACGAGTCACCCATAGTCTATAGCATCATCATTTTATGTGGAAAAACCTTTGCTTGTTCAATATTTTGTCAGAAGTCGTTTCTCACAAAGTTAATAGTCCGTCGAATTGAACGAGTTGCCTAGTTACATTAGCACATGTCTTAGGATCAACTGGTCGATCCTGTAAGTAACCCTTAGTTTTAGGCTTAGGGAGGACCAGCGATTCTTTACCAATTTCCACAGTAAACAGGTCATTATGAAGTCCTTTGATGGCCCAAGGAAGACTGTAATTGGGGAGGTTGATCTCCCAATGAAGATAGGCCCGTGCTTATTTCAAATCACTTTTCAAGTGATGGATATTCATACCGCCTACAGTTGTCTCTTAAGACGTCCATAGATTCATGAGGTTGGGGCAGTGACATCAACTCTCCATCAGAAGCTGAAGTTTGTGAAGAATGGGAAGTTAGTCTTCATGGGTGGCGAGCAGGCCATGTTGGTGAGTCGTCTTTCTTCATTTTCGTACATTGGTTTCGACGAAGATAGGGAAACATCATTTTAATCTCTTTCTGTTAATGATATTGTTTCTAGGAAGAATGGGGAATCCATGGCATCTTTGAGAGATGCCCAACATGTGGTGGAGAATGCTCAATCTGCTAGGTGGGGACAAGTTGTTGAGCTTTCCGAGAACAAGAACAGGGCTGGTTTGGGCTTTTCACCCGGTTCATCCCAAAGAGATTTAAAGCGAATTCAGGAAGTGTTTTACAGTGTTGGCTTTGTTCATTCTTGTAAGACCCCAATTTTGACCCTAAGATCCCTCATGCAATTTCATCATAAGCATTAGCATTGGGATCATACCTTGGCATCCTCCTTACCCCTCTTTCATTGGGTTTGTTTTGGGAAAGATCACCAAGCATCTTTGTGATTATATCATACTTATATTTTATCATTTCACTAACCAAAATACCAAAAATATATCTTTGCATTTGTCTAACTCTTTTGTAGGAAGGGCATGATTTCATTGATTCATCAAGTGCACATCTAGGGTTTGAGACCCTCATGAACAAAGGACACAACCATGAATTGATTCAAGAATGGTTATGAACATCATATATGAGTCCCAATGTCCTCTACATATTATATTGATCAAGTTTTCTTCAAGAGTTTGAGGGTGATTTGCCTTGGAAACCCTAGTTTGACTAGGTATCTTGAGTAACTTCTCCAACAAGCTATCTCACCAATTGATCAAATTTCTTAAGGGACACTTCAAAATTCATCATCTTATGCATATATGATCTACCATGAGCCAAGAAAGTCAAGAGAATTGGAAGTTAGCAAGTTGGTTGATGGTGGTTGGCCAGATGGATTCATCTGATCAAAACTAGGTCTCCCTAGACCCTATCTCCTACAATATTCACCATATGAAAATTATTCCAAGCGAAAACTTACTCTAAATGACATTTCAAACAACTTTCATGTTGAGACCTAGAGCTAGTTTTGCTTGGAAAATCATTTTCTATGTTGAAACATTATAGGTCATTTTGTCTAAACCCTAATTTGATAGTCAACTTCCCAAGGCCATAACTTGCTCAATTTTTATGATATGAAATATTTCCAAGTTTCACAATCAAATTCAATGTGTTTACTTAAACTTTGATGTTTTGAGTGGGAGCTAATTCAACTTTTTTGAGCATGTGATATGAGGTTACATTATAGGTCACTTTTTGACCTATACCATTTGATCAAGTGATTTTTCCAAACTTCAAAAATGCATAACTCTGTCATTTCAAATCCAAATGACATGAAATTGGTGACCATTTTTAAGGTCTTTCAGGTAGATACAACTTTGATGAAGAAACTTTTCTCATTTGAAGCTCACATAAAAAGTTAAGCAAGGTGGAATATTGAGACATATGGCTTGACACTTAGAAAAAATTTGATATGTCAAAAATTTCCAAACTTCCACCTCAAATTTCTCCAAGTTCCAAGCTCTAAATGAAAAAGTGTTAAACATGAAAGTTGTTCCTCTTGATCTCACCTTTCCAAAGAGCTCAAATTCATTCATTTTGGACAAGAAATGCATAGGATGCGTATGGCAAGAACATGGTGACATCACTTGGAAAGGATCAAACTTCAAACATCAATGCACACTTGCCTTGCAATCCAAGCTTAATTCAGACCATCCAACATTCATTTGTGGACCTCAAGCAATGATTTCATGGGCCTGTGCGCGCCCATGCACCCTTGCATCACCATTTTCCAAAATTGGAAAGTGATTTGAAGTGTGCAATTTTCAACTGTTTCAGCTATAAATAGAGCTTCAGTTGCTCAGAAATGAAGACACATTCGTGCTAACTTTGATGCCCCATCTCAAACCCTCACTTTGAAAAGGATAAGCCTGAGAAATTCTTTTGAATTTGAGGTTGAATTTCCATTGTTTTGAAATTCAAATCTCCAGGAATCCATAGCATTTCAGGCATCTAATCCTTCTTCTGCAAGCAAGTGGAGTGAGATCAAGCATAAGCAAGATCAAGATCAGTTGAATCCAGACCTCCATTGAAGGTATTTTCCAGAAATGTTGAACTCTTCGATTCTCTCAAATTCTTGCTCAATTCTATTGATTCTTTGGTTGTCTGAAGTCCTACCAATGTAGGCAAGAAGATTGAGTTACTTTGAGGCCAAATCGAAGCAACTCAGTTCATGTACCTCAAATTTCAACTCCATGTATCTCTCAATATACTTGGAGTTAGAGTGAATTGAGGCCAGATTCGAGCTCAGTGCCATTTTTTCTTTAAGATCATGTCCTTGTTTTTAATTTTGGTGATGGTTGATGGTGGACCAGTCCGATGAGGTCCACCGGAGAAGATGACCGGAGCTCTGGCTCCGGCGATGCGTTGGCAAGTCTCTGAACCACATGATCCATTCATTTTGTTTTAATCCTAGGTGTTGGTTTTGATTACCAAAGTTGTCACGCGCTGACTAAGGACTAAGGTAGATAACGTGCTCCCGACCACTTGATCTGCCACCTTAATTAATGAGGGAGATCAAGTGGTCCACATTTTTTCTGATATTTTAATTTTCATTTTATTTGCTTTATTTTCAATAATTCATATTAAATTCAATATTGATCCAAAAAATATGGGACTTTCACCAAAAAAATTCAAATATTTTTCTCTTTCACATTCTGAAATAAAATTACCTTTTGGATCATTATTAATATTTTCATGAATTAATTGATTTTGCATTTGTTTTTAATTGTTTAAAAAGATTTTTAAATGTCCAAAAATTATGAAATTTTTTCTCCAAGGTCCTTTGACCTTGTTTGACCTATGATAAATCTCATGGCCATTTATTTGGTGTTTTGATGAGATTTTAGGAATTGGACAAACCATATTTAATTTAAATGCACTATTTTAGTATTTTTTAAATTGAATAAATGCCAATTAAATTTGTTGACCAACTGTGATGACTTTGTTTATGTTTGACTCTTGTTGTTGGGCCTTGGTCAAGGTTGATTTGACTTTGTCAAATGAATATCATTGGATTTAGGGGATTGAGGGAATGTACATTCCATCTTCCAAAATGAATGAATGATATTAATTTGGTAAAAGTCCTCCTTTGACCAATTTGTGATTTCATTCATCCCCCTCCCACTTCATCTTATCCCTCTTCTTCATTCATTCATTCCATTTGGCCTATGATATCTCAAAGTCCTAATGCTAGTTGATTGAAAAATTAACATGAGTATGGATGAGATTAGGCCACACCTTTTGCATATTCTTTTTGTGTGTTGTATGTTTCATGAGAATAGTCTATTATACTATGTCTCTAACATGCATTAACACCAAAATTCTATTGCCCGACCTTAAATAGTTGTGACTTTTACATAAGTCCAATTACGATTGCTTAACATAGCGCTAAATTTGTGACATAAAAGGCATAAGCATTCTAGTTAATGAGATTATAAGTCTCCCCTCTTTCATGGTATTGTGTGGAAACTTGGCCTTCTTTCTTTCCTTTTGGAAGATGTTTTGGTTCAAGGATCCATGCTTGTGATAAGTGGGTTGAATGTTCTCCAAACAATGTCTTGAAATGAAAAGAAAAAACAAAATAATACTAACTCTTAACCTATTAACTACTAACTTTTAATTTCAAGCCTTTACTTTAATGCAATTTACTTTTAGAACTCTATTTCATTTGCCATTATTCATATCATTCTAATTGTTTATGTTAATGCAATTTTCACTTTGTCCATTTGGACCATATTGTGTGATATATTTTGTTTGTGTGTACTTTGCTTGTTTGTGTGGTATTTGACCATTAATGTACATAATAATAACAAAAACCCTAAAAAACTTTTGAGTGGACTGTTGGCTTGATCTTGGAAAAATGGACTTAAAATCTAGGCAACCTTCCTATGCTAATGGACTTGGCCAATGCCAACTTGTTGAAGAACCAAGTGCTTGCAATTTGAAATTCATCTGATACATCTTTGAAGACCTCTCTAAGATCCATCTGCAACATGATCATTATGAAGCTGCTATCTTGAACCTGTGACTTGTGGATTTCACCTGTTACATGGGCTATCTTGAAGAAGATCATGGAATGGATAAGCTTGGATGAGGCCATATTTATTTGATGCCTTGCTCTTCAAGATAATATATAATTGTGCATTTGTGTATTGCTTGATTCTAAAAGTCCAAGGGAATTCTGGGTTTCTATTGACATTCTTGTCTATTGAATTGCTACCCATTCGATCAGATCTTTTCAACTCTAAACTTTTAATTTTGTGCATAGGATAGTCTCTTCATTTTATCCCCATTTCTTTAATTTCAAAATCTCTCCCTCTTGTTTTAAAAAAAACCTTCTTTGAGTGAACTACTTTTGTTCTAAACTTTGACCACTTTGCAAAAAGATAGAAACTTTGGCCTTATGCCATTGCATTTTCAAACTTCTTTTCTTAAATCAAACTTGTAAATAAACTTCACTATACTTGACCTAAACTTTAAAAAAGCCAAAAAGAACTAACTCATTCAAACCATTTTAGGCCTTTGTGCCTTTCAAACTTAATTTTTTTAAAAGCAATGTATCCATTTTGAAATTTGTATCACGAACTACGAGGTTTTGATCCCTCATTTTTATGTTGGTACGTAGGCACAAGACCGAAGGTCTTGTCAAACACAAAAATATAATTAATGAATTCTTTTCTCATCCCCCATTCTATTTGTTTGTAAACATCACTTTGTATAAAATACATATGCACACAAAAAGGGCTCCCTAGGAGTACCTAGGACACTTTGGGTGCTAACACCTTCCCTCTGTGTAACCAACCCCCTTACCTATGATCTCTGACTTTTATTAGTTTTTATTTGAAAACTTCTTACTTTTAGGTTTTGTTCGTACTTTTTCCCTTTTCCCTTGGAAACAATAAAAGTGTGGTGGCGACTCTTGTTAATTGATCTCTAGCTTGTCAATAGCTTGACGATCATGAATTTCCCACTACAATTCTAAAGACCAGTCTACTATCACCAGGATGATGAAGAACAAGAACCGCCAAACTTGGTGACGCATGGATCGATATGCCAAAATTGGATTGTTGTTGATGTTCCTTCTATTATTCACTTATCAAAGTAATATGTTTTTTTGTTATTATTTTCAAAAAAAAATCCTTTCATTATGCCCAAGGTGAAAGAGGATCTATGTGGGCTTTGTTTCAGATTTTTATCATCATTAATAAAATGTTATTTTATTTATCCATATTATGTTTTCTCTTTTCGCTTTTTTCCGAAAAAATGGTAACATAAAAAACCAAGATGATAATCACTTTTATATATGCATCACAATGTGTGTTTATCTGTTCATATCCTAAAATACAACATAAAATCATTGTGCAGATTAATTGTTAAACCCATTGAAAACAATGACATTATGCCCTCTCCCAACTTTGAATTCCCTGTGTTTGAAATGGAAGAAGAGGATGTTGAAGAGATTCCTGATGAGATTTCCCATTTACTTGAGCATGGGGAGAAGACCATTCAGCCTCATAAAGAGCCGTTGGAAGTGATTAATTTGGGTTCTGAAGAGAACAAGAAAGAAGTCAAGATTGGGGCACTATTTTGTCCAGATGTTAAGAAGAAGATGGTAGAGCTTCTTAAAGAATATGTGGATGTGTTTTCTTGGTATTATCAAGATATGCCAGGTCTTGATACTGATATTGTGGAGTATCGGTTACCATTGAAGCCAGAATGTTTGTCGGTTAAACAGAAGTTGAGAAGAAGTCACCCTGATATGGCTGTCAAGATTAAAGAGGAGGTCCAAAAGTATATTGATGTTGGGTTCCTTGTTACTTCTTAGTATCCTCAATGGGTGGCTAAAATTGTACTAGTTCTAAAGAAAGATGGAAAATTTCGGATGTGTGTTGATTATAGAGACTTGAACAAAGCTAGTCTGAAAGATGGTTTTCCTCTACCATAATTGACATGTTGGTAGATAATACAACTAGTTCAATATCTTCTCCTTTATGGATGGGTTCTCTTGCTATAATAAGATCAAGATGGCACCCGAGGATAAGGAAAATAGGACGTTTATTACACCCTGGGGAACATTCTGCTATAGAGTGATTCCTTTCAGTTAAAGAATGCTAGTGCAACGTACCAAAGAGCCATGACTACTCTTTTCCGTGACATGATGCACAAAGAGATAGAGGTTTATGTTGATGATATGATTGCTAAGTTGAAGATGGAAAAAGATCATGTTGAGTATTTATTGAAGCTGTTTCAGCGCTTGAGAAAGTTTAAACTATGTCTGAATCCTAATAAATGTACTTTTTGTGTCCGGTCAAGGAAGCTATTGGGTTTCATTGTCATCCAGAAAGGTATTGAAGTAGATCATGATAAAGTCAGAGCTATTCAAGAGATGCTTGCACCAGAGATAGAAAAGCAAGTCAAAGGGTTTCTCGGACGTCTGAATTACATATCCAGATTCATATCTCATATGAATGCCACGTGTGGGCCAATATTCAAGCTTCTTCGAAAAGATCAAGGTTGTGTTTGGATATAGGACTTCCAGAAAGCTTTTAAAAACATCAAGGAGTATCTGCTTCAACCTCCTATCTTATCTCCTCCCATGGAAGGAAGACCGCTGATTATGTTTTTAATTGTGTTAGAAGGGTCCATGGGTTGCATGCTTGGACAACTGGATGAAACTGGTAGGAAGGTACATGTTGTAGTGGTAAATTCATGACCGTCAAGCTATGGATAAACTTGACGTCAGTAAAACCAGAGTCATCACCACGCTTTTATTGTTTCCAAAGGAAAAGGGCAGAAGTACGAACGAAACCCAAAGAGAAGAAGTTTTCAAATCAAAACTAATAAAATGTCAGAGATTAGAGGTAAGGGGGTTGGTTACACAGAGGGAAGGTGTTAGCACCCAAAGTGTCCTAGGTACTCCTAGGGAGCCCTTTTTTTTGTTCAAGTGTTTTGGTCAAAATGATGTTTGATAAAAATATAGAGTGGGGGTGAGGAAAGAATTCATTAATTATATTTTTTTGTTTGAAAATACCTTCGGTCTTATGCCTATGTACCAACATAAAAATGAGGGATCAAAACCCCGTAATTCGTGGTAAAAATTTCAAAGAAGTGGGTGAATTAATTTTAACAAAAACTTAGATGAAAAGGCACAAAAGGCCAAAGACATGAATGGGGTTGTTAGTTATTTTTTATACCTTTTTTTGAAATTTTAAGTCAATATGGTTAAGTTTATCACAAGTTTGATTAAGAAAAAGATTTACAAAATTCAATGGCATAAGGCCAAAGTTTCTAACCATTAAAACATGTCTAAGTTGAAAAAACACAAACAAAGAAGGTTTTTGAAAAGAGGGAGAGATTTTGAAATTAAAGAAGTGGGAGGAGATGAAGGGACTATCCTAGACAAGAAAATTAAAAGTTAAGGGTTGAAAAGATCTGACCAATGGGATGCAATCCAATTGACAAGAATGTAATATAGAAACCCATTTTCCCTTAGCCTTTAGAAAGCAACCATCATAAGAAATATCCAAGCAAACCATATGAAGACCAAGGCATCAAATAAAGATAGCCATAATATCCAAGCAAACACTCCAATAGCTAGCAGTCTTCAATGTCTTCTAAGATATTATATGAAATATTCCTTGTGGTGAACTCATATACAATCATCAGACAACAATAATAATAACAGTATAACATTTAAGCACAAATACAAAGTGATAGATGAATCAAGGGCACTCAAGGTCTTACATCAGATGAAAGGCACAATCAAGGATAACTCAGTCTCAGATAGTGGCATTGGCCAAGTCCTTAAAGCATAGGGAAGTTGCCTATCTTAAGTCCAGAAGCTCAGATCAAGTCCAACAGTCCACCAAGATGTTTTTTTAGGGTTTTTGTTGTTATTAGGTATTTTAAAATCCTAAGACCATAAATAAAAACAAATACAAGCAAACAATATATATAACCACAAGATATGGCTCAAATGAGTAAAGTGAAAAGGACTTGAAACATAAACAAGTTGCATGAAATGTAAATGGAAGATGAATAATAAAGGTAATGAAATGTAAATTGCATTAAGTAAATGACTTGAAAATAAAGCAAAGTTAATAAGAAGTTAGTCAAATACTAGTGAAGAGTTTTGATTGATTAAGTCATTCTTTGGAGAACACTCAACCATTCATTCACAAGTATGAATTCATGAACCAAGACATCATCCATGAGAAGGGATCCAACTTGGATAAATTAACAAGTATGCCACTAACTCTCATGAATGGAAAAAAGGTCAGGTTTTCATACAATGCCATAAAAATTGGAAGACTTACAATCTCACTTACAAGAATGATATGTCTTTTTTGGACCAATTTAGCTCTATGTTAAGCAATTGTAATTGAACTTATGTATAAGTCACAACAATCTGAGGTCGGGCAATAAAAATATAGGTGTTAATGCATGTTAAAGATATGGTACAAAGAACCAAACTCCTAAAACATACCACACACTAAAAAAATTGGAGGGACCTATCTCAGTCACGTTCATGTTGATTCATCTAACATAAGGTCATTGATGAATCAACTAGCATTAGACATGAAGAGAATTCATTGGTCAATGATGGATTGGGGAAGAATAGAGATGAAGATGAAGAGGGAAGGGGAAATAGAAATCCAAATTGATCATGGGAGGAATTTCATTTGATCAATACTATCCACTCATTTTGGGAGATGAAATGTACATTTCATCAATCCCCTAAATCCAATAGTATTGGTCAAACAAAAGTCAAATCAACCATGACCAAGGCCAAACAGAAATTCAAACATCACAAGACCAATTAAATGGCTCAACACAATTTTTAAACAATTATTCAATAAAAAAATCAAATTTAAAATGAATAAAAATGCATTCTTAAATGAACAAAACCTCAAATCCCTTCAAACCACCAAATAAATGGCCAAGGGATTTATCCTAGGTCAAACAAGGTCATAGGACCTTAGACAAAAACATCGCAATTCTTGGAAAGTCAGAAGTATTTTAAAATATTTAAAAACAAGTCCAAAATCATTTAATTCGCAAAAAATATCAAAATTAATCCAAAAAAAAATTTTAATTTAGAATATGGAAGAGAAAAATATTTAAAGATTTTTGGTGAAAGTCCCATATTTTTTGGATTAAAAATGAAATTTATATGAATTAAATTAAATAAGAGGATTAAAAGAAAAATCAGAAAAGAAAAATCAGAAAAGAAAAAGAAATTCAAAAAAACAAGGGCCATCAGATCTCCCTCATTAATTGAGGTGGCAGATCTGATGCCCACGCACGCACAGTCCACCATAGATCAAAGTCAAAGCACAACAAACGTGGTAATCAAAATGGATGCCCAGGATTAAAACATTTGAATAAGATCAGAAGGTTGGGAAGGCGCCAACGCACCACCAGAGCCTTAGCTCCGGCCTCCTTCTCCGGTGGACCTCACCAGACTGGTCCACCACCAACCTTCACTAAAATAAAAAGTTAGCATACTAATTTAAAGAAAAAATGCTCAGGAGCGCGAATCTGGCCTCAATTTTACCCAATTCGAAGTATATTGAAATCTACGTGGATTTGAAGTTTGAGGTGCATGATCTGAGTTGCTTCGATTTGGCCTCAAAGCAACTCAATTTTGTTGCCTACATTGATAGGACTTCATACAACCAATAAACAATCAAAATAGTTAAGAAATGGGGGAGAATCGAAGAAGAGAAGTTTGTGAAAATTCACCTTCGGGTAGCAGTTTGGAGGCTCGATCTTGATGAAATTTCTACTTGGTCTTGCTTCTTCTTGCTTACAGGAGATGATTAGGATCAAAAGGGCTTTGAATTCTTGGAGTTTCAATTCTAAAACAGAATGAGAATCAAAACTCGATTTCAAGAGAAATATTCAAGAAATTCTATCAATGCAGGGTGAGGATGTTTGCAGTTCAAAGGTTGGGCAATGTATTTTTTCAAACTGAGGCAATGCACTTAATTATATAGGTTATGGAATTGATTTCTACACCATTTCAAATTTGAGCCAAAAATAGAAATTTCATGTGCATGGGTGCATGGGCATGTGCTAGGCCCAAAATGATGATTGAATTGAGTCCAAATTTGTGCGCAAATGCTACTGATGTCATAACATGGAGCCATGCAAAGTTAATTAGAAATTGAGTTCAAAAGTTGCCAAAACAAGCCATGATAAGAATCCATGCACAAATCCCTCTATTCTTGTCCAAATGAAGTGATCTTGGACTCTTTAGAAAGGTGACATGAAGGGCAACAACTTTGACGTTGAATACTTTTTAATTTGGAACTTGGATCATGGTGAATTTTGAGGTAGAAGTTGGATAAATCAAACATGGTTGAAATGTTTCTAAGTATAAAGTCAAATTACCACTTATTCCATCTTGAATAAATTTTGCTATGCGCTTCAAATGAACATGGTTCCTTGATAAAAGTTGTATATATTTCATTCCTATTCAATTTAGTCACAAATTTGACACCATTTGGATTTGGCATGAGGGAGTTATGGATTTTAGAAGTTGAGGAAAATTGCTTGTTCAATGATGATGACCCAAATGGACCTATAATGTTTCCTCTTGGAACATGCCCTTGCAAGTAGATTTTGAAATTTATCAAAGAATAAAAGTTAGAGAAGACATATTGAAATTTATCATTAAAATTTGATGGCCTTCATATCATTGATATTTAGCAAGTTATTGTCCTTCTAAGTCGACCTTCCATCTAGGGCACCGACAAAATGACATATAATCTTTCACCATAAAAAATGACTTTCCAAGAAAAATTAGCTCTTGATTCCAACATGAAAGTTGTTTGGAATGTAATAAAGAGTAAATTTTATATTAGAATCATTTTTCATATGACAAAAATTGTAGGAGATAGGGTCTAGGGAACCCTAGATTTGACTAGTTGACTTTCTCTGGTCAACTTCTTTGAACCAACTTGCAAACTTGAAGTTCCTTTGATATTTGGGGCTCATGGATAATAATATATGCTTAAGATGAAGTACAATGGTGTATCCTTGAAAATTTTTATCAATTGGTGAAGAAAACTTGCTGAGGAAGTCACACAAGATACTCAGATGAATTAGGGCTTCCAAGGCAAACAAGCTTTAAACTCTTGATGAACTCTTGATAAAATTGACAAATGAAGATCATGAGGATCCATATATGATTTTTAGAAATAATGTGAACCTTTCCTTGATTGATATCTTGCATTGAGGGTCTCAAACCCTAGATGTGAGCTTGATAGGGAACAGATGGACACACACACACACACCTACAAAAGAACAAAGATGTACATAGACATATTTTTGGTATTTTGGTTAGTAAACAAAGAAAAACAAAGTATGATACAATCAAAAGTGCTTGGTGATCTCTCCCAATACAAACCCAATGAATAAAGGGTGAGGAGGATACCAAGGTGTGGTCCCAAAGCCAACGCAAATGATGAGATAACATGAGGGATCTTAGGGTCAAAATTGGGGTCTTACAGCTGCTCCTATTTAAGGACATTCTAAATGAGGATGTGGCGGTTAAAATCTTCATATCAACTCAGCAGAATGGACTTAAATAACAATATCTAGAAATAAATTTTTGTCCCTAAGAGACCTCATGATGCATATGATGTGAATGCAAAAATAATCTTTGTGGAGAATATGTTGCCACAAAGGAAAAGAATCCAAGAGAGACTGAAAGTACACAGGAGCATATGTATTCCATAAGTAAAAATGCACTGGGAAGATTGAGACTCTAGGGATAAAAGTTATGCATAGGCCATACTACGACTTAAAAACTACTGGAGACACGAGAGGATTTTCCATGAAAATAAATCAGTGGAAAGACTCTACATGTATCGGGATAACACCAATACACCAAGAAACACCTGCTGAGGAAATGTGTGAGTCAGGACGAGGCTGAAATACTCAACGCAAAAGGGGAATCGATTTCTCCAAGAAATACGAAATCAAACTCAACTGGGGAAGAAAAAACTTCAACACAGGAGTAAAAGAGATATATTATCTATTACCGGTTATTGGGTGAGAAGACAATACCCTCGGACAGAGGGACATCCGTTACCGGTTAGAGTAAACATATCAAGGATGACTCACTGAGAAAAATGAGGTATATTCGTTATCGGTTACTGGGTAAAAATGACCTACTGGGAAAAAGAAATCAAATAGGATTTACAACTACCTGTTACTGGGCAGAAGACCAAAAAGAGAATATTTGTCACCGATTAATATGAACATATCAAGGATAAACTTAAAGGAAGAATATTCGTCATCGGTTAAGATGAACATATCAAGGATAAACTACCGGGGAAAATAGGAATTACAACTACTAGTTACTGGGTAGAAGACCGAAGAAAGAGAAAATTTGTCACCGGTTAAAGTGAACATATCAAGGATAGACTCAAAGGGGAGAATATGATTTATATCTACCATTTACTGGGCATAATACCACAAATAGGAATTACAACTATCGGTTACTGGGTAGAATATCAAAGAAAGAGAAAATCAATCACCGATTAAAGTAAACATATCAAGGATAAAGTCTACTAGGGAAAGTAGGAATTACAACTATCGGGTACTGGGTAGAATACCAAACAGGAAGAATATCTGTCATCAGTTAAGATGAACATATCAAGGATACACTTGTTGGGGAAACGAAAAACGAATCCACTAGGGAAAAATCAAAATAAGTAAATTACATTTTACCGGTTACTAGGTAAATTAACACAGGTAAAGTACTCAACATCAAGAAGGATATTACCGGTTACTAGGTAATAAACTCTCAGGGACCAAAATATCTATCTAGGTAAGAACTAGAAAGAAATGGTTAAACAAGACTCAACCCAATGAGGATATAAATCAAGGGGAGTGGCTCCATCCAGATAATGATCTGGGGAGGAAACTGAAATAATAATCGTCCACGAGGTAATACTTTTTCTGCTTAAGGGGCTGACACTCTACAATTGAAGGAGGACAGACACACCAAATCTGCATGGGGAAATAATATCACCAAAGCAGGGAATCAAAAAAAAAGATCAATGCGACAAAAATTCACAATGAAATATCTGATGTTGTGTTTCATGCGTGTATATGCGTGAATACGTATATGATTATGCTGAAAAACGAGCACAAAGGATACAAGCAATAAAGATCTTAATCATCACAACTAGATACTCGGTTAATCTCAACAAGATGGAAACACCAACTAGAGAACCTGCTAGGGATGAAAATAAATCATCAAGGATATAAATCCTATTCAAAGTAATATTTCAATCAACTCAGGCTGGGAAAAGGCACGAAAAACATGCGTCAACCCTAAATGCTGAGGATAAAAAGGGATCTGTTGAGGATCCTAACATGTCAACATTGAGGGGAATTTTAAGTCAACACCATATCAAATGGGAGACAACCTTGTTGGGGACACCATAAATACTGCTCAGAACCAAGCACTGATAGGGGAAGAGCTTCTATCAGAAAATGGAAGTCCGCTGGGGTCTTAAGTCACAACAAGAGGTAAAACTCTGAGTGAGGAGAACCAGACGCTCTACTGGGGATTCCAATAATCAAACTCCGTGGGGCTTCACTGGGAAATAAGAATCCTTCCAGGACAAATCAATGCCACGTGAGGATACAAAGATCAGCAAAAACTTCCTCAGAAAGGAAAACAATAGTCGTCAGACTCTTCTTAGAGATTGAGAAATAAACCAATTCCGAGGCACCAAAATATCAATCAGATCCGCAGACTCACACAGGGGAGAAACTGTCACGGCTATGCAACACACAAGTAAATGCGTTGGGGGATCTGGAGACCAAATAAAGGTTCCAAGATAAATCTAGGGTTCATTCACCAAGTCACAAACTGGGGAATGCAAAAATATGAACGCCTCAGCTGGGGAAAGATGAATTGTAAAGGGAACAAATCATCAGCTCAGCTGGGGATTATAGATTGCTTGATGAGCAACTCATCAACCATGCTAGGGATGAACGACTAACTGTTGGGGAAGATAAAGTAACTAAACAAATGATCGGGGAAAACCAAAATGCTTCACACATCAAGACTTACCGTCCTTGAGATTGTTGTTGACGTTCCTTTTTGAAATTGATTATTTTTGAAGTAAATGCCTTATTATTTTAAGAAAAATGATTATTCATTGATTTATTTATTTCAAAATTATCATCATAAAAATTCAATTTTTAAAACATAAACAAATGAGAATATGATAGAATTGGATAAAAGTTCAACTTTATTTAATAGAATGGTAGTCCGCAAATGGAGAGACTCCGTGGATCTTTACAAAGTTAGAAAATGGTAATTTACTGGAAAATGGCTACATTGAATACAACGACCACTACTCTTACTACCAACTCTTGAAATCCACTATGTATTTGTCTTCGGTTGAGAATGATGAATCAGAATAAAATGACTTCTCAAAACTACTTCAAAGATTAGGACTGGCCGAACGCAGTTACTTGCCATAATCCCTAATTTTTGCCTAGATTGCCCCAAGGTGGGGTACTCAATCTACCAGGATGGATTTTCTATTTTATGTCTCTAACTTTTGCCTGGATCTCCCTTTCAGGTTTTCAATCTGCCGAGACGTTCATCTTTGCCTGAGCCGCACTTTCGAGTTTTCAACTTAGCAAGTTGTTCTTTTCTTTTTTTAGGCGAAGTATTTCTTGACTGCATTGGCGTTCACAGGATGCGTGAACTCTTCACCGTCCATAGTTGTAAGAATCAAAGCACCGCCTGAAAAGGCTCTCTTAAGAACATATGGGCATTCATAATTAGGAGTCCATTTTCCCCTAGCATTAGGTTTGAAAGATAAAATCTTCTTGAGCACGAGTTCACCATCTCGGAACACACGAGGCTTGATCTTCTTATCAAAAGCTTTCTTCAATCTCTACTGATCTAACTGACCATGACACATGGCAGACAATCTTTTATCTTCAATCAAATTCAACTGGTCATATCTGGTTTGACACCATTCAGCTTCAGCCAACTTGGCTTCCATCATTACACACAATGATGGTATCTCAGCATCTACGGGGAGTATAGCTTCCATGCCATAAACAAGATAGAAAGGGGTTGCCCCTGTTGAAGTGCGGATGGATGTACCGTACCCATGTAAAGCAAATGGGAGCATCTCATGCCAATCCTTATATGTCACAACCATCTTCTGAATGATCTTCTTGATGTTCTTATTTGCAGCTTCAACAGCCTCATTCATCTTAGGTCTGTAGGCAGAAGAATTATGATGTGTGATCTTGAAGTCTTTGTAAAGAGCTTCCAACATATTATTATTCAAGTTCGGTCCATTATCAGTAATGATCTTACTAGGCACACCATAACGGCATATGATTTTATTCTTGATAAACTGGACCACAACTTGCTTGGTCACATTTGCATACGATGTCGCTTCAACCCACTTTGTGAAGTAATCAATAGCCACCAGAATGAAACGATGTATGTTCGAAGCTTTGGGCTCAATCATATCAATTCCCCACATGGAGAAGGGCCATGGAGAGGAAATGACATTCAACGGTGTGGGAGGAACATGAATCTTATTTGCATAAATTTGACACTTGTGGCATTTCTTCACAAACTTGCAACAGTCAGATTCCATTTTCAGCCAATAGTAACCTACTCTCAACATCTTCTTTGCCATAGCATGTCCATTGGAATGAGCACCAAAGGAGCCTTCATGGACTTTAGTTATCAACAGTTCTGCTTCATGTCTATCCACGCATCTGAGCAAAACCATATCGAAGTTTCTCTTATAAAACACATCACCATTTAGGTAGAAGTTACCAGCTAATCTTCTCAAAGTCTTCTTATCTTTCAAAGATGCCCCAGGCGGGTAAATCTGACTTTGGGGGAAACCTTTGATATCATAATACCATGGCTTTTCATCTTTAACTTCTTCAATAGAAAACACATGAGCTGGCCTATCAAGATGCATCACAGTTAAATTGGGAATTTCACTCTAAAACTTCACCACAATCATTGAAGCTAACGTTGCAAGAGCATCTGCCATTCGATTTTCATCTCGAGGGATATGATGAAACATAACCTTTGTAAAGAAAGTTGATATCCTTCTCGCATAATCTCTATATGGTATCAAACCAGGTTGATTCGTCTCCCATTCACCTTTGATCTGATTCACAACCAAAGTTAAATCTCCATAGACGTCAAGATATTTAATTCTGAGATCAATGGCTTCTTTAAGTTCCATAATACAAGCTTCATACTCAACCATATTGTTTGTATATTTGAAATTCAATTTAGCTGTAAACGGAAAATGAGTTCCTTGAGGAGTAATAATCATTGCCCTAATGCCATTACCATGCGAATTAACAACTCCATCAAATACCATGCCCCAACGGGAACCAGATTCTGGACCTTCTTCAGCAATGGTTCATCACAATCTCTCATCTTCAAGTACAAAATCTCTTCTTCAGGAAAATCAGATTGCACTGACTAATAATCTTCAATAGGTTGGTGAGCCAAATGGTCAGCCAAGACACTACTTTAATAGCCTTTTGAGATCGTTATTCAATATCATACTTAGATAACAACATCTGCCAATGAGCTATCCTCCCAGTTAAAGAAGGCTTCTCAAAAATGTACTTGATTGGATCCATTTTGGATATAAACCAAGTAGTATGATTCAACATATACTGGCGCAGACGCTTAACATCCCAAGCCAATGTGCAACATGTCTTCTCAAACATAAAATACCGAGTCTCACAATTGGTTAATTTCTTACTGAGGTAGTAAATTGCATAATCTTTCTTTCCAGATTCATCTTGCTGACCAAGAACACAACCCATACTCTCTTCAAGCACAGTCAAATACATGATCAACGATCTTCCTTCAACAGGCGGGGACAGAATCGAAGGCTCAAGCAAATATTCTTTGATACTGTCAAAAGCTTTCTGGAAATCCTCGGTCCAATCACAAGACTGATCTTTCTAAAGGAGCTTGAATATAGGTGCACATGTGGCAGTCATGTGCGAAATAAATCTTGAGATATAGTTCAAGCGGCCGAGAAAACCTCTGACTTGCTTCTCAGTTTTGGGTGTCAGCATCTCTTGTATTGCTTTGACCTTGGCAAGATTAACATTAATACCCTTCTTGCTGACAATAAAGCCCAACAATTTACCATAACGAACACCAAAAGTACATTTATTGGTATTCAAGCAGAGTTTATATTTCCTCAAATTTTGGAGTAACTTCAACAAATGCTCAACATGTTCTTCTTCTTCACTCGATTTAGCAATCATACCATTAACATACACTTCAATCTCTTGATGCATCATATCATGAAAAAGAGTGGTCATAGCTCTCTAGTACGTTGCACCAACGTTCTTTAAACCGAAGGGCATCACTCAATGATAGAATGTTCCCCAAGGTGTAATGAATTTGGTCTTCTCCATATCTTGGGGTGTCATCTTGATCTGATTATAACGGGAAAATCCATCCATAAACGAAAAGACTTTGAATTTAGTTGTATTGTCTACCAATATATTAATGTGTGGCAGAGGAAAATCATCTTTCAGACTGGCTTTATTCAAATTTCTGTAATCAACACACATACAGGATTTTCCATCTTTCTTCAGAACAGACACAATATTGGCCACCCATTGCGGATACTCGGAGGTGACAAGGAAACCAACATCAATTTGCTTATGCACTTCCTCCTTAATCTTCACTGCCATATCAGGATGGGTTATTCTTAACTTTTGCTTGACCGGTGGGTATTCTGGCTTCAAAGGAAATCTATGCTCCACAATCTGAGAATCCAACCCAGACATATCTTGATAGGACCAAGAAAACACATCAGAATATTCACGAAGAAGATCAATCAACCCCTTCTTAGATTTTGGACACAATTGAGACCCAATCTTGACTTCCTTCACATCATTTTCAGAACCTAAGTTGACTAATTCAATCTGCTCTTCAAACAACTGAATGGCCTTTTCCTCGTGCTCAAGCAAACAGGATAACTCATCATATACTTCTTCATCATCATTCTCTTCCTTAGCTTCAAACACAAGAAAATCAAAGTTTGGAGAGGGAGTTGGATCATTACATTCAATAGGTTTGAGAACCAACCTGCATAATGCTTTGATATTTTGATTTTAGAGAAGTGGAGTGCAAACAAATATTATACAGATGAAAAGATTATTATTTATGTATGTTTTTTGGTGATAACCATTTTTAGAAAAAGTATAAAAGTAAAAATAAACATCCTAGATGTGGATGAATAAAATTGTATTTTATCGATGATAATATTGAAAACGCCCAACAATGCTTCACTTCTCCCTTAGGCATAGGAGAAGGATTTTTCTTAAAATAATAAAAACAAATTACTTCAAATGGTGCATAATAAAAAGAACATCAGCAGCAACCTAATTTTCAAATTTATGCATATAAGATTCATGTTCCTCTGACACTGTTGAATGTCATTTCCTCTCCATGGCCCTTCTCATGTGGTGAATTGATATGATTGGTATGATTGAGCCCAAAGCTTCGAACGAATCTCATTTTATTCTGGTGGCCATTGATTACTTCACAAAGTGGGTTGAAGTGGCATCGTACGCAAATGTAACCAAGCAAGTTGTTGTAAGGTTTATCAAGAATCAGATTATATGTCGTTATGGTGTGCCAAGTAAGATCATTACTGATAATGGATCTAACTTAAATAATAATATGGTGGAAGCTCTTTGCAAAGACTTAAAGATTGCACATCATAATTCTTCTCCTTAAGACCTAAGATGAATGGGGTTGTTGAAGCTACAAATAAGAATATTAAATAGATCATTCAGAAGATGGTTGTGACGTACAAAGATTGGCATGAGATGCTCCCATTTTCTTTGCATGGGTATCGCACATCCATCCGTACTTCAACAGGGGCAACCCCTTTCTCTCTTGTTTATAGAATTGAAGCTATGCTCCCAGTAGAGGTTGAGATCCCGTCAATGCGTGTGCTAATGGAAGCCAAGTTGACAGAAGCTGAATGGTGCCAGACCAAATATGATCAGTTGAACTTAATTGAAGAAAAGAGATTGACTGCCATGTGTCATGGTTAGTTGTATCAACAAAGAATTAATAAAGCATTTGATAAGAAGGTCAAGCCTCGTGTGTTCAGAGAAGGCGACCTTATGCTCAAGAAGATTTTATCTTTCAAACCTGATGCTAGGGGAAAATTGACTCTTAATTATGAAGGCCCATATGTTGTTAAGAGAGCCTTTTCAGGCGGTGCTTTGATTCTTACAACTATGGATGGTCAAGAGTTCACGCGTCCTGTGAACGACGATACAGTCAAGAAATACTTCGCCTAAAAATAAAAGAACAACTCACTAAGTTGAAAACCCGAAAGGGCGGCTTAGGCAAAAATGAGCGTCTCAGGGGATTGAAAACCCGAAAGGGAGATCCAAGCAAAAGTTAGAGACATAAAATAGAAAATTTATCCTGGTAGATTGAGTACTCCACCTTGGGGAAATCTAGGCAAAAATTAGGGATTTTGGCAAGTAACTGCATTCGGTTGGTCCTAATCCTATAAGCAATTTTGAGCAAGTCATTTGGTTATGATTCATTATTCTCAACCAAAGCCAAGAGCACAACAGATTTCAAAGTTGGTTGGGAGAGTAGTGATCATTGTATTCAATGTAGCCCTTTTCCATGTAACTTACCATTCTCAAACTTTGTAAAAGATCTATGGAGTCTCGCCATTTACGAACTACCATTCTTTTAAATAAAGTTGAGCTTTTATCCAATTATTTCTATTCTTATTTACTTCTGCTAAATAAAATTGAATTTTTATGATGATAATTTCGAAATAAATTAATGAATGATTATTTTTCTTAAAATAATAAAAACAATCACTTTAAGAAAAAAATCGATTTCAGTAAGGAACGTCAACAACAATCTGAGAACAGGTAAGTCTTGAAGTATGAAATGTTGTTGGTCTTCCTCAAGCATTTAGTTTGGTGACTATGCTCCTCCCCAACAGTTCGTCGTCTATCGCCAGCTGAGTTAGTAGGTCACATCCCTAGTAGAGTCAAGCTGATGATCGGTTTCCTTTACAAACTCACATTCCCCAAATGAGGTGCTCATATTTTGTATCCTCCTAGTTTGTGATTAGACCCTAGAGATCCGAAACCTTTATTTGGTTTTCGTTTGCATAATTGTGTTGCATAACCTCGACGGTTTCTCCTAGGTGAGTCAGATCCGGCTATCTTTGCCTTGGAATTGGTTTATTTCGCAATTCCCAAGAAGAATTCGATGATTATTGAGGAATGTGACGATTCTGGTCATGGCATCCTCAACAATTTGCTTAGATCCTCCTGCATAGTTTTATCTCTTGTGTTCCCCGGCAGAGTTCATCTTCCGATATGAAGTTCCCTCTTTCCCGACAGTATTTGATTCAGAGCAGTATTTGATTTCGTCTCCTGCAAGGTTGTCTCCCATTTAACATGGTATTGACCTAAACTTCCCCGCAGTGTTGACAATTTGGATCCTCTTCAGATCTTTTATCTATCCTCGGCATGTTCAGTTGATATTCCTTCAGCAACGCCCTTTTCTCCCCACGAAGTTTGCAATGATTGATTGGAAGCATGTTCTCCATGATTTTCCCAGCCATAATTGATTTATGCAGAGCTAGATGATTTATTTTCATCCATAGCATTTTCTCTAGTTGGTGTTTCCATCTTGTCGATATTAGTCGAGTGTTGCAACAGTGATCAAATCTTTGATATTTGTATCCTTTGTGTTGTTTCGTCAGCATAATCATACTCATATACATGCATGTTCATGCATAGAACACGACATTAGATATTTCATTATGCATTTTATCACATTTGATTCATTTATTCTGATCCCTTGCTTCGGTGTTATCATTTACCTATGCAGATTTGGTGCGTCTGTCCTCCCTCAATTATAGAGTGTCAGCCCCTTAAGCAGAAAGAGTTTAACCTTTCTCATTTCCCCACTGAGTTATTTCCTCATGGATAATTATTATTTCAATTTCCTCCCCATACAATTATCTGGAGAGAGCCACTCCCTTTGAGTTATATCCTCATTGGGTCGAGTCTTTGTTTGACAGTTTCTTTCTAGCTATTACCTAGATAGATATTTTAGTCCCCTGAGAGTCTGTTACCCAGTAACTGGTAATATTCTTCTCAATTGCTGAGTATTTTACTTTTTCCCAATACCCGGTAAATGTAATTTACTTCCTTTGTTTTCCCCAGCGAATTCGTTTTCACGTTTCCCCCAAGCAGTCTATCCTTGATATGTTTATCCTAACCGGTGACGGATATTCTTCCTTTTGTGGTTTTCTACCCAGTAAAAAGGTAGTTGTAATCCCTTCTTCTATTCCCCAGAGAGTTAATCCTTGATATGTTCATCTTAACCGATGACGTATTTTCTCCTCTTTGCGGTCTTCTGCCCAGTAACCGGTAGATATAAATCCTACCTTTTTCTTTGAGTTTATCCTTGATATATTCACTTTAATAGGTGACAGATACTCTCTCTTTGGTCTTCTACCCAGTGACTGGTAGTTGTAATTTCTATTCTATTTTTTCCCTCTGAGTCTATCCTTGATATGTTCATCCTAACCGGTGACAAATATTCTCTCTTTGGTATTCTATCTAGTAACTGATAGATATAACTCCTATTTTCTCCCCAAGATTCTATCCTTTATATGTTCATCTTAACCAATGACAGATGTTCTTCCTTTGAGTTTATCCTTGATATGTTCACTTTAATTAGGTGACACTCTCTTTTTGGTCTTCTGCCCAGTAACCGGAAGTTATAAATCCTATTTGAGTTCTCTCGCCAATAGGTTATTCTTACCCAGTAACAGGTAACGAATATACCTTTTTCCCCCCAGCGAGTCATCCTTGATATGTTTACCCTAACCGGTAACGAATGTCCCTTTGTCAGAGTGTATTATCTTCCTACCCAGTAACCGATAATAGATAATATATCTCGGGTACTCATGTGTTGAAGGTTATTCTTCCCCAGTTGAGTTGGAGTGCGTGTTTCCTCAGTGGAATCGCATTTTCCTGTTTGATTTGAGTACTTCAGTTTTGTTCTAATTTACCTGTTTCCCCTGCAGATTTTCATGGTTCCCCAGACCGAGTCATTCCATTGATTTATTTTCATGGAAATCCCCTTGTCTCTCCAGCAGTTTTTAAGTTGTAGCTTGGCATACACATAACTTTTATTCCCCCCAGAGTCTTTGTCTCCCCAATGAGTTTTCCTTATGAAATGCATTATGCTCCTGTGGACTTTCGGTCTCTCCGAATTCTTTTCCTTTGTGACAATATATTCCCCATAAATATTATTTTAACATTCATATCATATGCATCCTGAGGTCTCTTAGGGACCAAAATTCATTTCTAGATATTGTTATTTAATTCCATTCTACTGAGTTGATATGAAGATTTTAACCTTCATATCCTTAGTTAGAATGTCCTTAAATAGGGGCAACTGTAAGACCCTAATTTTGACATTATGATCCCTCATGATATCTCATCATTTGCATTGGCTTTGGGATGACACCTTGGCATCCTCCTCACCCCTTATTCATTGGGTTTGCATTGGGAGAGATCACCAAGCACATTTGATTATATCATACTCTATTTTTCTTTATTTACTAACCAAAATACCAAAAATATGTATATGTATAGTTTTACTTCTTTTGTAGGTAGTGTGTGCATCCACCAATGCCTCATCAAGCTCATATCTAGGGTTTGAGGCCCTCAATACAAGGAGATCAATCAAGAGATGGTTCACATTGGTTCTAGACATCATACATGGATCCCCATGTTCTTCATTTATCATTTTGATCATGAATTCATCAAGAATTTGAAGCTTGTTTGCCTTGGAAGCCCTAATTCATATGGGTATCTTGTGTAACTTCCTCAGTAAGTTTCTTCAACATTTGATAAAATATATCAAGGTATACTTCCTCCATTAGTCAAATAGATCAAGAGAACTTCAAGTTTGCAAGTTGGTTCATGGTGGTTGACCAAAGAAAGTCAACTGGTCAAAACTAGGGTTCCCTAGACCCTATCTCCTACAATTTTTATCATATAAAATGATTCCAAGAGAAACGTTACTCATTATTACATTCCAAGAAACTTTCATGTTGAGGTCAAGAGCTAGTTTTTCTTGGAAATTCAATTTTTATGGTGAAAGACTATAGGTCATTTTGTCTGAACCCTAGTTAGGAGGTCAACTTCCAAGGACCATAACTTGCTCAATTTTTATGAGATGACGGCCATCTAAGTTTCATGATAAATTTCAAGATGTCCACTCCAAATTTTATTCTTTTAATAATTTAAAATTCAACTTACAAGGGCATGTTCCAAGAGGAAATATTATAGGTCATTTTGGGCCATTACCATTGAACAAGAGATTTTCCTCAACTTCTAAAATGCATAACTCCTTCATTCCAAATCCGAATTAGGTCAAATTTGTGACCAAATTTAAGAGGTTTGAAAGAGATACGATTTTGATGAAGGAACGTTTTCCTTTTGAAGCCCATAGAAAAAGTTATTCAAGGTGGAAGAAGTGAACATTTGACTAGGTACTTAGAAAAATTTCAAATTTGTTTGATTTTCCAAACTTCCACCTTAAAATTCATCATGATCCAAACTTCAAATGGAAAAGTGTTCAACATGAAATTTATTCCCCTTGATCTCACTTTTCCAAAAAGTCTAAGATCACCTCATTTGGCCCAAGATCACCTCATTGCGCATGGATTTTTTTCAAGGTTTCATTTGGATGAATCTCATGACCACTTTTCATTTCCAATTGCATGACTCCATGACACACTTTCAGCATTGCTCAGGATCAATTTTGGACCTTTTAACATCATTTGATGGGTCTATCACACTACCATGCATCCATGTAAGTGAGAATTAATATTTTTGGAATTTTGATGGAAGTGTGTGGAAATCAATTGCCTTGCCTATAAATACAACCCCTTCTGCTCAAAATTAGGGACACCTGGCTTAAGCTTTGACCCTACAACCATACCCCTCACCATTAGAGGATAAACTTGAAGGTTTTCAATTGAAAATCGAGTTTCAATATCACTTCTGGTTTAAAGTTGAAACTCCAAGAATCCAAGCCCTTCCTTGATCCAATTCACTTCCTACAAGCATCTGAAGTCAAGCCAAGACCAATTGGAAGCAAGATCAAGCAAGATTCAAGCTCCCTCGAAGGTGATCTTTTAGAATCTTCATCTCTTCTATTCTCCCTCAATTCTTCATCATCTATTTGATTTTTGGTTGGCTGAAGTCCTACCAATATAGGCAACAAGATTGAGTTGCTTTGAGGTGAAATCGAAGCAACTCAGTTCATGATCCTCAAAATTCAAATCCCTGTATCTTTTGATATACTTGGAATTGGAGAAAATTGAGGTCAGATTCGAGCTCCTGAGCATTTTTTTCTTTGAGATAGTGTCCTCGTTTTTCATTTTCCATTGAGATGAAGGTGGACCAGTCTCGTGAGGTTCACCGGAGAAGATGACCGGAGCCGTAACTCTGATGGTGTGTTGGCACGCCTCCTAACCATCTGATCATGTTTGAATGTTTTAATCTGAGTCATTCCTTTGAATTAACACGCGTACATTGGTTTGACTTTAGTCCATCAAGGATAGCACGTGCATGGCCATCAGATTTGCCACCTCAATTAATGAGGGAGATCTGATGACCCTTGTTTTTTCTAATTTCTTTTTAATTTTTGATTTTTTATTTAATCCATTTATTTTGTTTAATTCATAAAAAATTGATTTTTAATCCAAAAAATATGGGACTTTCACCAAAAATCTTTAAATATTTTTCTCTTCCATATTCTGAATTAAAATTATTTTTTGGATTAACTTTGATATTTTTCATGAATTAAATGTTTTTGTGCATATTTTTAATTGTTTAAAAATACTTCTGACTTTTCAAAAATAATGAATTTTTTTGTCTAAGGTCATTTGACCTTGTTTGACCTAGGATAAATCCCTTGGTCATTTATTTGGTGTTTTGAAGGGATTTTAGATTTTGACCAAATTAAAATGTATTTTAATTCATTTTTAATGTCATTTTTAATTGATTAAATTTTTGAAAATTATGTTGAGCCATTTTTATGGTCTTGTGATGTTTGACTTTTGTTGGATCAAAACCATTAGATTTAGGGGATTGATGGAATGTACATTTCATCTCCCAAAATGAATGGATGGTTTTGATTTGATGAAATTCCTCCCTTGACCAATTTATGTTTCTATCTTCCCCTCCCTCTTCATCTTCATCCCTATTCTTCCAATTCCCTCATTTGACCAATGAAATCTCTAATGTATAAAGGCTAATTGGTTCATTAATGACCTTGTGTCAAATGAATTAATACAAGTATGACTGAGATATGTCCCTCCCTCTTGATATTTTCTTTTAGTGTGTGGTATATTTTAGGAGTTTGGTTCTTCATACCAAATCTCTAACATGCATTAACACCTAAGTTTTTATTGCCCGACCTCAGATAGTTGTGACTTCTACATAAGTCCAATTATGATTGCTTAGCATAGAGCTAAATTTGACCCAAAAGGCATAACATTCTAGTAAGTGAGATTGTAAGTCTCCCATTCTTCATGGGATTGTGTGGAGACTTGACCTTTTTTCCTTTCATGAGAGCTAGTGGCATACTTGTTGAATTATCCAAGTTGGAACCCATCTCATGGAAGATGTCTGGGTTTAAGGATTCATACTTGTGAATGAATGGTTGAGTGTTCTCCAAAGAATGACTTAATCAATTAAGAAAACACTACTAACATTTGACTAACTTTTATTAATATTTCTTTACCTTCAAGTCATTTACTTTATGCAATTTAAATTTCAGTCATTTATAATTCATTGTCATTTACATTTTATTTAACTTGTTTATGTTTATGCCATTTTCACTCTGCTCACTTGAGCCATATCTTGTGATTATATATATTGTTTGTGTACTTTGATTTTGTTTGTGGTATTAGGAACTTAAAACATCTAATAACAACAAAAACCCTAAAAAACATATGATGGACTGTTGATCTTGATCGGAACTTTTGGACTTAGGATCAGGCAACATTCCCTGTGCAAAAAGGACTTGGCCAATGCCAACATTCTGAGACTGAGCTATTGTGAAGTGTGCTTTCATCTGATATAAGCCTTGGGATTTGTTTGAATTCATCTGCTACTCTATCTTTTGCTTAATTATTATTTTGATCTTGTGTCTGATGTTTTGCTCTGAGTTGATCAAGGAACATTTCATCTGATACCTGAGAAGACAAAAAAGATTGCTAGCTATTGGGATTGCTTACTTGGACATGGCTATCTTTATTTGATGCCTTGATCTTCATGATGTATGGATATTACTCATTTGCTTATTGATTATTGCTTGATTAAAGTCCAAGGGAAAATTGGTTTCTATATGACATTCTTGTCTGTTGGATTGCATCTCATTGGTTAGATCTTTTCAACTCTTAACTTTTAATTTTGTGCTTAGGATAGCCTCTTCATCTCCTCCCACTTCTTAAATTTCAAAATCTTTCCCCCTTTTCAAAACCTTCTTTGACTTGCGATTTCAAACTTAGACTTTGTTTTAATGATTAGAAACTTTGGCCTTATACCATTGAATTTTCAAACTCTTTTCTTAAATCAAGCTTGTAAATAAACTTAATCATATTGACTTAAAATTTCAAAAGACAAAAATAACTAACAACTTCATTCAAATTCTTGGCCTTTTGTTCCCTTTTCATTTAAACTTTTGTTAAAAGCAATTAACCTATTTTGAAATTTTTACCATGAACTACAAGGTTTTGATCCCTCATTTTTATGTTGGTACGTAGGCACAAGACCGAAAGTCTTGTCAAACACAAAAATATAATCAATAAATTCTTTCCTCATCCCTACACTCCATTTTATCAAACATCATTTATACCAAAGACATATGCACACATAAAAAAGGGTTCCCTAAGAGTACCTAGGACACTATGGGTGCTAACACCTTCCATCTGTGTAACCAACCCCCTTACCTGTAATCCCTGGCATTTTCTTAGTTTTGATTTGAAAACTTCTTATCTTTGGGTTTTGTTTGTACCTTTTCCTTTTCCTTTGGAAATAATAAAAGCGCGGTGGCGACTCTGGTTTTATTGACGTCAAGTTTATCCATAGCTTGATGGTCATGAGTTTACCGCTACACCCTTAAATAGGGGGATATCATTGTTTTTCACTTTAAGCTTGTAGTGAGTTATAAACAAAAATGGGATAAATAGGCTCAAAGGGGCTTCAAACAAGGGGTGATAATTTCAAGGTTGGCTTTCTGGCTAAGTAGCTAAAAATAAAATAAAAATGTATTTATTATATCAGTATGCACAAGTAAACAAATAGTTTTAACAAGAGTCAAGTCAAGTTCTAGAGTAAGTAACAAACATGAGTGAAATCACACAAGAAAGAAAAAATAAATAGATTTTTGTATTTCATCCATCATAAGGCTCAAATTCTCACTAAGAATAATGATCTACCACGAATGATGCATGATTTAGAATTAAGTCTTGCTTATAATACTAAGAATGCAAACAAAATAACCTGCATCATGATGCGTTGGAAAACTTGATGCGGTGTTCGCAAGTATACGAACGCGTCAGAGTAATATAAAAGATTATCGTATCCACAGAGACCAAGTGTCAAGCTATCGTTATCTGTTGTTATGGTGTTTATCAAAGGCGATCAAAATAAGTGTTTCTGTAGTGTGCAATAAAAAGTAAAGTATTGAAATAGAATATAATTAATAAAGACAGGGTCGAATGTAATTCACGTAATCAATTGATAATCCAATTACCTGCTAATAGAACTACTTATGGGCAATGTTTCCTACTTTGAAAAGAACTAATTTAACAGGAACTGTCGCTTTCGCGTATTCAGAACCGAGTTGTACTCCCTAATCAAACCCTCTTATTGTCACTTATAAAAAGGCGCGCATTGCGTTAGAGTAGTAAACCTATTTTTAAGAAATATAGTATCTTGACTAAGTTGAAAAGTATTATAACCTGGATTTCTTAACCAAAAGAGGTTCTCACGAACCAGACTCTAAACTTATAAACGCGTCCGAAAATAGTTTTAAAATCTCTTTTCTTCTTGATATTAAAAACTCCTAATGAACTAAACAAAGCGCTTTCGCTATTTTTGAAATAGTTAAAAACAATTAAGTTTATAAAGACGTTGGACGGCTTTCGATCTTACCCAACGGAATTGAAGTGCGGGAAAACTTAAGTTGAAAGTTAAAATAGCCCTTAAGTGTTTCTACGAACAATTGTACGGATTACTGGTTCGATTACGATCCTTACATTCTAACCTTATAAATTTAGTTAGACATGGTAAAGTAAAAGTGCATTAAAGTAAATAAAAGTAGTGCGAGTGTGGAAAGTAAATAATTTAAAGCGAGTGCGAGGAAATAAATGAAGTAAAGCGAGTGCGAGGAAATAAATAAAGTAAAGCGAGTGCGGGAAATAAACAAAGTAAAAGCGAGTGCGGGAAATAAATAAAGTAAAAGCGAGTGCGGGAAATAAATAAAGTAAAAGCGAGTGCGGGAAATAAATAAAGTAAAGGCGAGTGCGGGAAATAAATAAAGTAAAAGCGAGTGCGGGAAATAAATAAAGTAAAGGCGAGTAATAAAAACCTGCTCCAATCGGAGGGCTGAGTAAATTGCAATGCAGAAAAGAAAATGGCGGCAGGATTAACTTCCTTCCAAAGTACTCAAAACTCGATTACAGACTCTATCACAGACTTGATGACACAATTATGGTAACACTCCAATGCGAAGCGATTACCACTATAAAATACTGAATATATGCCTAAGTGAAACAAAGTTGCTTCTGAGTTTGCCTCTGCTCTAAGTTTGGATGATTGTAAAACTGAATTTGCGTTTCTATTTATAAGCAAATAAAAAAGGTGGAATTGACTTGGATGCCCTTCAACTTGAAAATAGAGGAAACCGTTTCCTTCTTGTGGCGTCCGCCACAAGGCTATGGCGCCCGCCACAAGCACAAAGTGGGGCGCCTTAGTGGATGAAGTGGGGAAACGTGGGAGTTGAGGAAGTTGGACTTGGACACGTCATGGCTTGGTCTGTGGCGCCCGCCATGGGGTAGGCCATAAGCATAAAATGCTGAATTTTAGGGTTTTTAGCCCTTTTTCACTCCTTTTCTCGATCGGGGCTCCGATTAAAGTAAAAACCTGAAAACAAAGGAAAACACAGTAATAACACAACAAAATGACAATAAAACAACTAGAATGCATGTGAAATCGGAGTCGAAAATACATAAATTTTAGTGTGATCAAACTCTCCCACACTTAAACCTTTGCTTGTCCTCAAGCAAAACATTGAAAAGTTCATAAAAGAAAATTTGTGCAAACGAGTGCTTCAGGTAAAAATTCTAAGTTCAAGTCGGGATGCAGTGATAGGTACTAACTGAGTGAACTAAGGGTATCATGATGACACTAATCCGCAAATACGGACATAAACTCCATTCCTATATTAACCAACCCATATTATCCCACAATACCTAGGCCTGCCTCTTCATCTCTTTTTGTGTCCTTTTCATTCAGGCGCAATCACATTAAGCCCGTTATCCGTACATGCTTCATAGTAGAGTGGCCTGTTAGTGATTATGATCAGAGCTTGGGGTTTCTGGCACATAAACATGTGTAAACCCTCTTATTGAACCCAACTGTAGTTGTGGGGGATCGGATCGTGATCTGCCCTACCGAGTTCAATGCCAGATACCTCTGAACCAACTAGCAGTGGGTACTGCTTTTCTTTTTTCTTTTTCTTTTTGTAGAATTTTTTTACAATTATTTGGTTTAAATGACTTTGTGAGGGTCACCTATACCGGAGTTGCCTTTTTGCTTTCTTTTGTTTTTTGTTTTTTTCTGGATCATTCACTTATTTCCATCGGTCCCCTACGTAGAGGATGCGTAGGCCGGAGCTGACTGCTGAGATAAACTACTAAAGACTTATACGGAAATGATGATTAAGGCCATGGTATATGGGGTTTCGGGAATGATTCCTATATTTACGAAGCTTATGGTGCTAAAACAGATACTGATGTTTCGCAAAGTTCTCCCAAGTCACCGCATCCTTACTCAAAACATGTCCTTAAAACCTGAAAACTTACGAAATAACACTATTTTCTTTTGCAAAAAAATTTGGTGGGGCTAAAGGTATGGGGAGGTAGGATTGTACTAAGGATCTACTATATTTGGTGACTCGTCAGACTCATGTATTATACTAAGAAGCAAAATTAAACAACTAAAAGGAAATAAACAATCTAAAAACAGCAAATAAAAACGATAAAGGAAAAGCGAGAAAAACAATAAAGAAAAGACGATAGAGTCTCCTCCCACACTTAAATCGAACATTGTCCCCAATGTTTCGAAATAAGATAAGGAAGAGTTACCTGGCAACCTATTGCTGACCACTAGTGCCCTCGCCATCCTGAGGTGGACGACGGGATTGGGTACGACGATGGTCTCTCTGATCCATCCTCGCCTGCAGGGCATTCTGAGCGGTCCTCACCTCTTGAAGGTTACCGATAATGGAACCTTGGATGGCTTCAATTAGTGTCATGTGTCTCTGGTGGTATTGTTGTTGACGGGCTTGTGTATCGGTGATCACTTGCAGGGACTGTAGAACAGTGTCATAGGACCTGTCTGTCCTCCGCTGTGATTCTTGCATGAAATTCATATTGCCCGTCATTTGTTGCTGGAGGGTAGAGAGTAGGTCGTCACGCCTTTGCTCTCTAGCCAGGTGGTCACGCCACATCTCCTCTGTAATATAGAAGCCAGGAGTGGTACCTGCAGAAGAAGAAGATGGTGCGGTGTGTGGTGGTGAAGGATGATGGGGGGACACATGTGGTACGGGAGATCTCTCTCTCCGATCATATTCATCATTAGTGTCTGGTCCCGCCTCATCAAGAATGTTAGGAGGAAGAGGACCCAAAACAGGTGGAGCATCTAAATCGTAGGTCCAATTCCTCTCATCACGTATATCTGTACGTCTAGTGCAAGGTAGAATAACAGATGGGATGGCTACACCATGAATCATAAGTGTATAACCTCCTTCTCTCCTTGAGTGACATAATTTCATGTCTCTCAGAAATTTTAAGTTAATTGTGCGAGGAGGTAAGGGGTCTAGGGTAGCCAGCTCATTGTTCAGGTTAAATGCCCGAGCAATAGACGTAATCAATCCACCAAAAGAAATCGGTCCCGCCTTATTCAGAGTTAAAATCATATGGGCGAGCATAAACGGAACCGAATTAATTCTCCTATTTGTGAGGCTTCCTTGCAAATATAGAAGCTCTCTGGCGTTAACCTTATTTGGATTCTCCCGGCCAAAAATAGTGCATGCCAACAGATATCTAAAAACTCTGATGGCCGGGTTATGGATAGTTGAGGCAAGAACTCCTTCAAAAGAGTTAATGGAAGTGTTTGATAAACGCTCCCAAAAGGAAAATACCTCAACAGACCATTCGGAATCCAAAGGGGCCTCACAAATAGCACCTTCCCCATGAGGGATCCCTAACAAACTGGCTAGTTCATCGGTACTGAATTGGTATTCAACAGCAAACATTCTAAATTGGACAGTACCGACTGTGCTAGCAGTGTTAGGGTTGACAATATAAATTAAGGAACTTAAAAATTCGATTGTCAGCCGCTCATAGGTGGGTTCTTTGTTGATAAAGAAATTATGCAAACCTAAGTTGTCTAATAAATGGAAAATGCTATGGTAGATACCTAAAGTATAGAGACAATTTTCGTCAACGTACCTTGTCGAGAGGATTTCCCGATTTTGCAACCGTTCAATGATTTTTCTTTGTCTCTCCCCCGGTTTCCCTCCTCGAAGAATGAATCCGTTGAACTCCATTTGAATGCTCTTAAAATGTGGATGAAGAAGATGAAGTGGTTGGTGAAAAGGTTGGATTTTTACAAAATCCGGCGGATGAAATCGAAAATGGAAAGTGGAACAATGATATGTGTGGTATGATGGTTAGGAAAGTATGAGCTTTTTGTGGGTTCAAGGGCTTTTTTCCAAGGTGAAAAAATGGGTTTTGGAGGTTGTAAGTTGCAAAAAATGGTGAAGAAAAGTGGTCTGCCCCGACCATTTACAGACGCTGTGGCGGGCGCCACAGGTCCTATGGCGGGCGCCACAAGGCAAAATTCGGCTGGGCCAGATTTTGGTCCTTTGGTTTGGGCTTCACTTGTCTTTTGGCTTTGAGGGGTCTGGATAGCATTTGTCTTGTAATTCTCCTAGTTTCTTTGACTTGCATAATTTTATAAAAGTAAAAACGAAAATAAAAAGTGAAACTGAAACAAAAACAAAAACAGAAATTAAATATAAATAAATAACTGAAAAATTAAAATGCAAAATAAAATAAATATAAAACATATATAGATAAAAATAGAAATACTAATGTATAGTAGTAGTTTATATAATATCCAAATGCGATAATGTAAAATGAGTAATGCAAATACGATAAATATATAAAAGAGAAATAAAGTGAAATGAAATGGTGAAATCAGGTATTAGGGGTGTCGTCTGCCTGAGTGGATCCACGGAGCACGGTTATCTCCTGCCTGAGCTCTGCGATCTCCTGATATAGACAATCGGCTTCAATAGCATGGGTGAGATCAGAGACTCATATCTGTAAAGTTAGGTCCGCCACTTCCTGTCTAAGCTCTGCAATCTCTCTACGGCACTCAACAATCTGGGTGCGTATGTCGGGTGTCTGCAATGAATGATTACTAGAGAGAACAGTGATTCTAGGAGATGGTGGTGCAGGTGTGTATTCAGCAACTGGGGGCGATCTCGGCTCCTCAACGGTCTCTCCCTGGCCCTCTAGAGCATAACTCCAATTCGCTGGATCATGCACACTGGTCATCATAGGGTCTGGCAATGTGAAGTAATGGATGGCCTCGTTGTCGACTAGCAGTCGGAACTGGCATGGATGGAAAGAGGCTCTCCTCATCAATCCTCTGGTCAAACAGAAATCGATGTCCATGGTCGTGTATCCACAGTAGGTCCGAAGATGTAACAGCTTGCGAGACAGACCTAAAGCGACAGCAATCTGTGTGATGATTCCATCAACATGGATGACTCCTTCGGTGGATCTAGAGATACCGCTGAGATTATTCAATAAAAAGTTCCCACATGCTACTGGGCGAGACTGGGATGCGCAAAATAATAGGAAGATCTCCTCTTCACTCAGTAGTGTCTCTGCATCCTGTCTTCCCAAGAAGGAATGTGCTAATATCATCTGAAAATATCTGAAGGTTGGGTTATGTATGACATAAGATAACTGCATAGATGGATCCTGGCTTCCGCCACCTGATATATCACTCCAAAACTTCTCCACTTCCTTACCCAGGAAATATCCCAAAGGTGTCTCCGGGATAGCATCAGGAGTAGTCTGGAAACCTAATAAGTCGCCGAACTCTTTCTGGCTGAAGGAGTACTCAACTCCAAAGAGCCTGAAAGCAGCATACCCATCTGGTCCAGAATATGGGTCGTAGTCGAATGAACTCAGGAACTCCAAAGTCAGGTTCCTATATGTGTTACTCAAGTCATCAGCAAATTCGTCCCAGTGGAGCTGGTGGCTAAGGAATCGGATACTAGACTCGATACCCAGTGCCTCCATACAATGCTGATCAGGGTAACGTGTGGGTGCCATAGGGCGCTGGTATAAAGCAATGTAGCGCTCCCTCTGAGCATTGTCTCTATAGGCAATATGCATGTCATCAAAACCATGCATCCTGTAAAAGTTAGGAAAGTGATCCTGAAAATACAAACCATCCAAACTTTAGTCTCAATGCAAAATAAGATAAAATAAAATAAAAATAAAAATAAATGTAAATAAATGCGAAAAAAAAGTAAAATGAAAAGAAAAACCATGGGTTGCCTCCCACGCATCGCTTGTTTAACGTCATTAGCTTGACGGTTAGAATTTATACACCTGTAGTAGTATGAATCGGTGGATCAATCAGGGTGTGGCTCGAGTAGTATGTTGGAATGTCTCCTCCTTCATAGAGCTTTAGTCTTTGTCCATTTACAATGAATGGACTACAGGTATGTTCTTGATTTCTACGACTCCGGATCTCAGAATCTTGGATACTTCGAAAGGACCAGTCCATCTTGAACGTAGCTTTCCAGGGAAGAGTCGTAACCTAGTGTTGAAAAGGAGAACAGAATCGCCTATATTGAAGTTTTTCTTTACTATTCTTTTGTCGTGATAGGCTTTTGTCCTCTCTTTATATATTTTTGCATTCTCGTAGGCAGATTGCCTAAGTTCTTCTAGTTTATGAATGTTTAAGATACGCTTCTCTCCAGCGGCTAGGTAGTCTAAATTCAAAGTTTTAATGGCCCAATAGGCTTTATGCTCTAACTCGAATGGTAAGTGACATGATTTTCCATAAACTAGCTGGTAAGGAGTAGTTCCTATAGGGGTTTTGAAAGCGGTTCTATAGGCCCATAATGCTTCTTGAAGCTTCTGAGACCAGTCTCTCCTAGAAATAGAAACAGTTTTCTCTAGGATTTGTTTTATCTCCCTATTAGATACTTCTACTTGGCCACTAGTTTGTGGATGGTATGGTGTTGCTACTCTATGCCTAACTCCATATTTTCTTAAAAGTTTATCAAATATTCTCGATATAAAGTGTGATCCCCCATCGCTTATGACTAAACGTGGTGTTCCAAATCTAGGGAATATATAGTTTTTAAATAGTTTGATTACTACCCTAGTGTCGTTTGTGGGTGCAACTATAGCTTCAATCCACTTAGACACATAGTCTACAGCTACTAAGATATACCTATTTCCTAAGGATGGTGGAAAAGGTCCCATGAAATCTATACCCCATACGTCAAAGAGTTCTACTTCCTAAATGTTTCTTAAGGGCATTTCATCACGTCTTGAAATGTTTCCAGTGCATTGGCATCTATCACATTTTACAATGTAAGCATAGACATCACACCACATGGTAGGCCAGAATAGGCCAGCTTGAAGAATCTTGGCGTATGTCTTAGAGGTGCTCGCATGTCCACCATAAGGTGCAGAATGACAATGCTTGATAATATTATTTACCTCTTCTTCTGGAACGCAACGGCGAAAGATGCCATCTTTACCCCTTTTGAAAAGGAGCGGTTCGTCCCAATAGAAGTTTCTCACATCGTGGAAGAATTTCTTCTTGCGGTGGTAGTCAAGATCAGGGGGTACTATATCAGCAGCTAGGTAATTAACGAAATCTGCATACCAGGGTACGTTACTTATTGCAAAGGAATTTTGGGAATGCTCAAAAGGATCTAGGTTATTATCTTCAATGGTTTCTACTTTAGCTATCAGTCTATCATAGGCGAAATCATCGTTTATGGGTACTAGTTCAGGTTTTAGATGTTCTAGCCTAGAAAGGTGATCAGCCACTACATTTTTAGTGCCTTTTTTATCTCTTATATCTAAATCAAACTATTGTAGTAATAGAATCCATCGGAGTAACCTGGGCTTGGCATCTTTTTTACTTAATAGGTAACGAATGGCAGCATGATCGGTGTAAACAATAATTTTTGCTCCTACTAGATAAGATCTAAATTTGTCTATAGCGAAAACTACAGTGAGTAATTCTTTTTCGGTTGTTGCGTAGTTAAGCTGGGCAGCATCTAGGGTTCTACTGGCATAATAAATGGCATGTAATTTTTTATCTTTCCTTTGTCCTAGAACGGCTCCAACTGCATAATCACTAGCATCGCACATTATCTCGAAAGGTTCCGACCAATCGGGCGGTTTCATAATGGGTGCAGATACTAATGCTTGTTTTAAAAGATTAAATGCGTCATTACATTTTTCGTCGAAAATGAATTCAGCATCTTTCATTAAAAGTCCGGTTAACGGTTTAGTTATTTTGGAGAAGTCCTTAATAAAACGCCGGTAGAATCCAGCGTGTCCAAGAAAGCTTCGGACTTCTCTGATGGTTTTTGGTGGTTTTAGGTTTTCTATAACTTCTATTTTAGCTTTATCTACCTCTATACCTTTCTCGGAAACTATATGTCCTAAAATTATTCCTTCGGTTACCATGAAATGACATTTTTCCCAATTTAGCACGAGGTTCACCTCCACGCATCTCTCCAGGATTTTCTCAAGGTTAGCAAGACAATTGTGAAAATTGAATCCGCAAATCGAGAAATCATCCATAAACACTTCCATGATACCATCTAGGTAATCTGCGAAGATTGACATCATGCAGCGTTGGAAAGTAGCTGGAGCGTTACAGAGGCCGAAAGGCATTCGTCTGTAGGCAAAAGTTCCATAGGGGCATGTAAAGGTAGTTTTTTCTTGATCTTCTGGGTGAATAGGTATTTGGAAGAATCCAGAGTATCCATTTAGATAGCAGAAGTAAGAGTGTCTGGCTAGACGCTCCAACATCTGGTCTATAAACGGTAAAGGGAAATGATCCTTCTTAGTTGCTTTATTTAATTTTCTATAATCTATACACATCCGCCATCCTCCTTCTAAACGTTTTGCTACATGTTCGCCTTTATTGTTTTGCACGACTGTGATGCCTCCCTTTTTAGGTACTACATGCACAGGGCTCACCCACTTACTATCCGAGATCTGATAGATTATACCTGCCTCAAGTAACTTAAGAACTTCCTTTTTAACAACATCACTCATTATAGGGTTTATTCTTCTCTGATGCTCCCTAGAGGGTTTTGAATCTTCTTTGAGCGAAATCCGATGCATGCATACGGATGGGCTTATACCTTTCAGGTCAGAGATATTATATCCTAAGGCTGAGGGATATCTTCGTAAAACGTCAAAAAGTTGGTTCGTTTCCTCTTGGCTCAAGGTAGCACTAATTATAACTGGACGGTTCATCTTTTCATCGAGGAACTCATATCTCGGGTTCTTAGGCAGTTCCTTAAGTTCTAAGGTTGGTTTCTTAGGGCATGGCATAGGATTTGGGGTAAGGGATAAAGATTCGTAAAGGTTATCATCGATGTAAGGTTCTTTAAAGTCATCATCTTCCTTTATGAGATTTGATGGTAACTTAATTGTTTTTATAATTTCTTTTTGTTCTAATTCTCTAACACATTCATCAATGATATCTAAGGCATAACATGAGTCTCCCATCACAGGTGCCATAAGAAATTTCGAAAGTATAAATTCTATTTTCTCGTCACCTACCTCAAATGTCAACTTTCCTTTCTTGACATCTATTATGGCTCCTGCAGTCGATAAGAATGGTCTACCTAGAAGAATTGGTATATCATTGTCCTCTTTGATGTCCATGACGACAAAATCAGTAGGGATAAATAGTTGACCTATCCTAACAGGAACATCTTCTAAAATGCCTATCGGATATTTAACAGATCTATCGGCTAACTGAAGTGACATCTTAGTGGGTTGTAATTCTCCTAAGTTTAATCTCTCACAAACTGCTAGAGGCATTAAACTCACACTAGCTCCTAAGTCTAGAAAAGCTTTTTCGATGACATGATTACCCAAAAGGCAAGGAATGGAGAAATTTCCAGGATCTTTATCTTTCTTTGCTAATTTGTCCTCGGAAATAGCATTACATTCCAAAGGCTTCGGATCGTCAAGTCTACGTTTGTTGGTAAGGATGTCTTTGAGAAACTTTGCATAAGAAGGTATTTGAGTGATGGCTTCTGTGAAAGGGATTTCTACATGAAGTTTTTCTATAACTTTAATAAATTTTTGATACTGTTTATTTATCTGGGTTTGTTTGAGTCTTTGGGGATATGGTATAGGTGGTTTATATGACGGGGGTGGTACGTAAGTTTTATCTTTAGGTTCTTCTCCTTTCTCTCGACCATCCTGGTTTTCAGATTCCTCTGGTTCCTTTACTTCGTCCGGGGGTTTGGTACATTCCTTAGAAGTTTCAAGTTCACTCAATCTTGGGTTTGGTGGCTCATCATAAGCGTTCCCACTTCTTAGGGTAATGGCATTGGCTTGTCCTCTCGGATTTTGTTGAGGTTGTCCAGGGAATTGTCCTCCAGGTGTAGTCTGAGGGGCTTGGTTTAAAGCTACTTGAGAGATCTGGGTTTCAAGCATCTTGGTATGAGTAACTATTTGGTCAACCTTGGTTCCTAACTGAGTAATCAATCCGTTAACATGAATGTTTTGGTTCATGAACTCCTTGCTTTGTTGGGTTTGAGCGGTGATAAAATTTTCCATAATTTTCTCAAGGCTCGGCTTTGGTGGTACAGGTTGCATAGGTTGATTTGATATAGGGGCTTGATAACTAGGTCTCGGAGGTGCATTATTTTGAATAGGGTTATTGTTTTTATAGGAGAAGTTAGGGTGATTCCTCCATCCAGGGTTATAGGTATTCGAATATGGGTTCCCTTGGGTGTAGTTCACTTGCTCGGAGTGGGTTTCGTTCAATAGACTGCATTCTGTGGATTGGTGTCCTTGGGTTCCACATATTTCACAATCCGACGAAACTGCGGCTACAGTATTCGAGTTTATGCACATATGCTCGACCTTAAGGGCTAATGCGTCCATTTTAGCTTGCATCATGTCTATAGAGCTTAGTTCATGCACTCCTCCTTGGGCTTCCTTCTTCTCTACTGTCGCTCGTTCGACTCCCCATGATTGATGGTTTTGAGCCATGTCTTCGATGAGGGCACTAGCTTCAGGATAAGGTTTGTTCATCAGAGCACCGCCTGTGGCAGCGTCGATGGTCATCTTTGTGTTATAATGAAGTCCATTATAGAAGGTTTGAATGATTAACCAATTTTCTAAACCATGATGTGGGCATGCTCGTAGCAACTCTTTATATCTCTCCCAAGCTTCGAACAGCGATTCTCCTTGGTTTTGGGTAAATCTAGTTATATGGTTTCGAAGAACGGCGGTCTTACTCGGGGGAAAATATCTAGCAAGAAAAACTCTTCTAAGGTTATCCCAAGTCGTAATGGAATTGGGTGGAAGGGAATCTAACCATGATAGAGCTTTATCTCTGAGGGAAAAAGGAAATAATCTTAAACGTATTGCCTCAGGAGAAGCTCCATTAGTTTTAAAAGTATCTGCTAATTGAAGAAATATTTTTAAATGTTGGTTTGGGTTCTCGGTAGCGAGACCCGCGAATTGTCTCTGTTGCACTAGTTGTAACAGGGATGGTTTAAGTTCAAAATTATTGGCTGGGATGATTGGGTTTACTATACTAGAACTAGGTTCTTCATTAGATGGTTGAGCGAAGTCCTTAAGAGGTCTTTGCTTTTGATCTTCGGCCATAGCTCTCTTAATTCTATGAAAGAATAAACGTGCGCGAGCGTAACGTTCAGGTTCCGCCAGAGGGTATACTAAGCTTAAACTTCCGGTACTGCGAGTTCTTCGCATTGACCGACGGGAAATAACCTAAGTCTAAATGATACAACAACAGGAAAATGAAATTTCACGAAATTGGTCCCCGGCAACGGCGCCAAAAACTTGATGCGTTGGAAAACATGATGCGGTGTTCGCAAGTATACGAACGCGTCAGAGTAATATAAAAGATTATCGTATCCACAGAGACCAAGTGTCAAGCTATCGTTATTTGTTGTTATGGTGTTTATCAAAGGCGATCAAAATAAGTGTTTCTGTAGTGTGCAATAAAAAGTAAAGTATTGAAATAGAATATAATTAATAAAGACAGGGTCGAATGTAATTCACGTAATCAATTGATAATCCAAGTACCTGCTAATAGAACTACTTATGGGCAATGTTTCCTACTTTGAAAAGAACTAATTTAACAGGAACTGTCGCTTTCGCGTATTCGGAACCGAGTTGTACTCCCTAATCAAACCCTCTTATTGTCACTTATAAAAAGGCGCGCATTGCGTTAGAGTAGTAAACCTATTTTTAAGAAATATAGTATCTTGACTAAGTTGAAAAGTATTATAACCTGGATTTCTTAACCAAAAGAGGTTCTCACGAACCAGACTCTAAACTTATAAACGCGTCCGAAAATAGTTTTAAAATCTCTTTTCTTCTTGATGTTAAAAACTCCTAATGAACTAAACAAAGCGCTTTCGCTGTTTTTGAAATAGTTAAAAACAATTAAGTTTATAAAGACGTTGGACGGCTTTCGATCTTACCCAACAGAATTGAAGTGCGGGAAAACTTAAGTTGAAAGTTAAAATAGCCCTTAAGTGTTTCTACGAACAATTGTACGGATTACTGGTTCGATTACGATCCTTACATTCTAACCTTATAAATTTAGTTAGACATGGTAAAGTAAAAGTGCATTAAAGTAAATAAAAGTAGTGCGAGTGCGGAAAGTAAATAATTTAAAGCGAGTGCAAGGAAATAAATGAAGTAAAGCGAGTGCGAGGAAATAAATAAAGTAAAGCGAGTGCGGGAAATAAACAAAGTAAAAGCGAGTGCGGGAAATAAATAAAGTAAAAGCGAGTGCGGGAAATAAATAAAGTAAAAGCGAGTGCGGGAAATAAATAAAGTAAAGGCGAGTGCGGGAAATAAATAAAGTAAAAGCGAGTGCGGGAAATAAATAAAGTAAAGGCGAGTAATAAAAACCTGCTCCAATCGGAGGGCTGAGTAAATTGCAATGCGGAAAAGAAAATGGCGGCAGGATTAACTTCCTTCCAAAGTGCTCAAAACTCGATTACAGACTCTATCACAGACTTGATGACACAATTGTGGTAACACTCCAATGCGAAGCGATTACCACTATAAAATACTGAATATATGCCTAAGTGAAACAAAGTTGCTTCTGATTTTGCCTCTGCTCTAAGTTTGGATGATTGTAAAACTGAATTCGCGTTTCTATTTATAAGCAAATAAAAAAGGTGGAATTGACTTGGATGCCCTTCAACTTGAAAATAGAGGAAACCGTTTCCTTCTTGTGGCGCCCGCCACAAGCACAAAGTGGGGCGCCTTAGTGGATGGAGTGGGGAAACGTGGGAGTTGAGGAAGTTGGACTTGGACACGTCATGGCTTGGTCTGTGGCGCCCGCCATGGGGTAGGCCATAAGCACAAAATGCTGAATTTTAGGGTTTTTAGCCCTTTTTCACTCCTTTTCTCGATCGGGGCTCCGATTAAAGTAAAAACCTGAAAACAAAGGAAAATACAGTAATAACACAACAAAATGACAATAAAACAACTAGAATGCATGTGAAATCGGAGTCGAAAATACGTAAATTTTAGTGTGATCACATCACACCATGATTCTTAAGTCAAGAGAAGGGAGAAATTACTTACACTTGACACCCCAAAAACCAATGAAAAAGCATTCATTTTTTATTAATATTTTAAAACAAGAAAGAAGAAAACAACAAAAATAAAGTAAGTGACGCCCATCCGCCACACTTAAAACACACAGTATCCTCAATGAAAGATACAAGTATAAAATAAGAGAGAGATGGAGAGAAAGAGAGAGAGAGAGAGAGAGAGAGAGAGAGAGAGAGAGAGAGAGAGAGAGAGAGAGAGAGAGAGAGGGAGAGAGAGAGAGAGAGAGAGAGAGAGAGAGAGAGGAAAGAACACGCCCAAGGAGTCAAGGCGGATAGATGATTGAATAAGTAGGCTTTCTCAATGAGAGTTCTTCTACAGTTTTCTATTTCAATGTGGGGCTCTCATGGAATAGCTTAAGGTGCTTTCCATTTACTTTGAAATTTTTTTCAGTGTCCACTTTTTATTCCAAGATCAAAGAACATTCTTCTATATATAAAAGTGTTGAATGGCATGTGAAAGTGATCTTCTCTTTATCCTCTGGTGCAATATAGCTCTCATTTTTCATAACATCCAAAATCAAGAGGCTTTGGGGTTGTCTCACTACTTTTGGTCCATCTTCAAGGTAAGATCCTACACATACACGTGGATGTGTTGATACTAGGAATATCAACCAAGATCCATCCAATTGCCTTCTTATTTTTCCTTTAATACCTGCAATAACTTTTATTCCTGTTCAGATTCAAATTTAGATGAAATTATTACAAGAAACTTTTCTTCCAATTCTAGAAATGCATATTTTTCAATTTGCAGGGAATAGCTTAAACACTAAAGAAGATGTTGCTCAATGGATGACAAAAACTTGGAAGCAGGAATTGTATTTACATTTACAGCATCAACTTAGTCAGTAGAAATCTCATAAGAAATATCAACCTGTAAAGCATCTTCAATTTCAACACAAACTGAACATAAGTGAGTATCAATACAAACATCACAAACATAAGTGTCACCAAAATCAGTCAAATAAGAGAAATAAGTAAAAAGTGAATCAGGTGCAGTAAGTTCTATTTTTTGAGCCATAATATGATTATCAAATTTAAAATAAGAATCAAATCAACACATAATCAGATAAAATCACTATCAAATATAACTAATACAATCACTAATAAAATCAAAATCAAAATCAAATCAACACATAATCAAATAAAATGACTATCAAATATGACTAATAAAGTCTAAAGAAAAAACAATTAAAATAAAATCTAATAATTATGAAAATATGACTAAAAAGAAAAGAAAATAATGAATCTACAATTTTTGTTGTTGATGTTTTTGCAAATATGAAAATAGAAAAAATTTAAATAAAATCGAAAACAGACGAATTTGGAATTTTGAGGGTCAAAATCTTGTTTGTCGATTTTTTTCTTCCGATTTTATAAAAAATCGAAATAATTTAAAACAGTAGCTTAAAGAGTCACCTGATAGGTTTGAATACTCACCATAATACTACAATCCTAAAAATCTACAATAAAAGGCAAAAGAAACAAAAAAAAATTATATCAACACTCTAAACTATGATTCTAAAATTGGCTAAAATAAACAAAAGTCCTCGAAAACGGCGTCAATTTGATCTGATGTCACACACGGGTCAAAAATAAGTAAATAAAATATAGTATAAATAAGTGACTATCGAGTCATATCGCAAGGACTCTAAGTTTAAATTAACCAGAATAAAGAATAGAATTTGGGGGTTAGTTTTTTCAAACAATCAAAAGTAAAAGAATTGAGATGCGATTATGATTAATAGATCAATCTACTAATTTGGTAATTTCAGACTTATCATCAGTTATTATATTGCCAATTCCCTAAGACGATTCAATTCCTATTTAATTACAATGTCGATTATACAAGCGCAATCAACATCATGTGAATTATATTCATATTTATCGCATTAAGCATAACGGCTAAAGATTATGTGAAGTTAGCACGTGATTATATTAAGGAACATGCATCGATCAAGTTTAATTAATCATATTCTATGCAACTCAAATTAAGAAAACAAGACACATAAAACAGTATTGAAAAGGAATTGAATAAAAATTAGACAAAACAGTAACCTCAAGATCTTGATGAAATCCCAAAATAGTAGATAAACCTTAGGGTTTAGTCTGCCATGAAATCCTAATGCTCTCTATTCTAATTCTTTAAATATGTGTGTTTTTTCCCTAATGATGCGAATTCACTTAAGTAATAAGGAGAATTGGACTTTTACAACCGACCCATAAAATATAAAAATTGGCGAAAAACTAATTATTTCTTAAGTCTGGAACGAAAACACAATATTTGAATCTTTTACACTCCGAATTAGCTTCTAACTTCAACCAAAAACTTGTATCGTATCCTCTCTGTAAGACCCTAATTTTGACCCTAAGATCCCTCATGGCATCATGTTATTGCACAAGTGCATTGCCTCAAGGATCATAACATGTTTGGCTCCTTAACCCTAGGGTTGGGACTTGTTTGAGTGATTTGAGATCACCAAGCATGCTTGTATTGTATGTTATGGATTTTCTTATTTGATTACTAACCAAAAGCATAAAAATATGTCACTAACTCTTTTTGTTTTGAAGCTCAAGTGATCATGTGCTCCACAATGCTCCTGGGAGGCTCCTAAGCCCAATGCAATGGCTAGATGAAGATGAGAAAAAGCATGAAAATGGTCCACAAAGTTCCTAATCATCATATATGTTTCCCAAGTATCTCAATTTCCCGATTTGATCAGGATAACCCAAAGGACTTGAAGATTGTTTCCCAAGGAAACCCTAATTTCACTATGCTTTGACTATGCCTTGCCCATGAAGCAATCTCAACCTCTGATCAAATTTAATCAAGGGAAGTTCTTTCATTTATCACTTTTATGCATATATGAGCCTATTTTAGGCCCCTCAATCATTTATTCATCAAGATTGGAAGTTTGACTTTCAAAAGTTGACCAGTCAAGTCATCTGACTAAGCTGAGGTTCAATGAGCTATAACATTTGATGTGTTTGTCAAATAAAGATGACCCCAAAAGAAATAATGTTCCTAAGAACCATATGAACAACTTTAATGTTCATCAAAAATCCATTTGAAGCTTGGAAGGTCATAATTCATTTCAAAACATCATAGGTCATTTTGGCTGAAACCCTAATTTTGGGTCAACTTGCCAAGGGCATAACTTTCTCAATTTTTATGATTTTGAGGTGGAACCAAAGGAATTGGAAATATTGAGATGTCTAATTCAAATGTTATGTTGGACAAAATTTCATAATCCTAAAGGAAACACATGTGCCATTGAAAAACATTATAGGTCATCTTTGACCTAATTCATTGAATTTGAAAAAGTACCCAACTTCAAATGCCCATAACTTTGTCATAGAAAATCCAAATGATGCAACCTTTGAGTCTAAATTGACTATCTTGAAAATATCTACAACTTTTGTGTTGTATATTTTTTCATTTGAAGCTTGTATCATGAGGTCAGAGGGGTTTGACCAAGCTTACTTTTGGTTGACTTTTTCAAAGTGATTTGAACATGTTTTACACTTGAACTTTCCAAGCCAGTTTTTATCAATTTGCACATGTCAGATGGTTTTTTTCCTAACATTACTTTTATTCCTTATTTCAAGAGCTTTCCAACCATTACTCACAATAGTCATTTGGATTTACCATTTGGGAGATTTGAATTTTTCTTCATTTATGTGTATTTTTGACATTTTATTTTAAAACTTGAGATGCAATCCTTTTCCATTCCATATGCACGACCACATGCTTTCCATATGAGCTCAACAAGTCCCTTCAACCATTCATGGGCCTCTCACACGTCCGCAAAGGCCCATGCATTCAAAATTGTAATTCCCATGCACATGAGCAAAGTGTGATTATCAGATGCATTTACCTATAAATAAGGGCTTCCTCTCCTTCATTAAAAAACCCTTTGGAGATCCCACATGCTGCTGAATTGAAACCACAACCCTCACCAAAGGAATCACTCACCATTTTTTCAATATTTTCGAGCTTGAAATTCAGCAACATTAGTTTAGTTTCAAAGCTAGATTCCTTAGCCAATCATCTTCCCTATATTCAAAGGTCAAAAAGGAGCAAAAAGCTTGAAGGATTCGTGGCCAGAAACTTACCATTTTTGAAGGTATAAGCTCAAACTGTTTGGATCTGAAACTCACGATTCAATGTAATATTCTTGTATTTTTATGGTTCTCTGAAGTCCTCATACTTGAGGTAAACTTTTGGTGCATTTAATTTTCCATTTCAAGATCAATCCGTGTGGACACCATGATTTTCTTCTTCATTTTTCTCTCAATATAGGAAGAATGAGAGGAATCTAATGATACAATGATGATCTACATCACATAAGCTTCATTTCCATGCCATTGTTTTTCATTTTTGATGAGATTCGTTTTCCTGCAATTTCTGGCCAGATTCTGCTTAGTTGATCGGAGAAGGTGGTGGTTTCCGCCACCACCACGTGTATTGATCACAGCCATTGGATCTCTCCCTCACGATCTAATCTCATGCATCCATTCTAATTACTTTTTTAATTCATTGTGTTTCGCTGCTGACTTGAGTACATCATGCACCCTCAGATCAAGGCCGTGTAACACGCCACATCATTTAATGAGACGGATCCGGTGGCTCAGCTTTTTTCGCTTTATTTCATTTTCTCTTTATTTTCTTTTAATTCATTCTATTTTCAATAATTCATAAAAAAATTATATGAGGTCAGAAAAATATGAGACCAACTTTAATATTTTTCTTGAAAAATCTAGTTTCATCTTATGACTTTTAATTATTTTTGTGACCTCATTTGATATTTTTCATGAATTATTTGGTTTTTAATGATTTTAATTCATTTTAAAATGCTTTCTGACTTTAGAAAAATACAAAAATATTTTCATAGCATCTATGGATCATGATAAGTCAATGAAAAATAGTCTCAATAATTTCTTGTTTGTTTTGAGATTATTTGAGATTGTAATTCATATTATGCTATTTTTGGTTGTTTTTAATTGACTTTGATTGCTTTCTTTTAATTCAAAAATTACCAAAAAAATATTATTGACTTCTTGACTTGTTATATTCATTCATCTTCTGTTTGGTGTTGATCAAGGTTGAATTGATTCAACTTTGATCAAATTCATTGGATCTTGTGGTTTGAGAATCCTTAAGGATCATCACCTAGAGAGATGAATGAATTTGATCAAGGATGAGTTATCCCTTGATCAATTGGGATTGGTTGCTGTCTTCTTACCCCCCTCCCTTTCATCTTCATCCTTTTCTTTCCCTCAATGGCCAATGAGTTAAAGTCTTGAGGTTGGTCTTGACAAATAGAAGTTTAATCTTCTTTGATCCAAACCAAACTCAACTTGATCCATGATCAAGTGAGTTATTTTGTGTCAAAGATAGGTTACTTCTTGGTCAAGCAAATAACCAAAAGTCAATACAAGGCCCTTCCCCTCTTGTTTGGCATGGCAAATTTATGGAGCTTGGCTTACTAGTCATGACCTCTAACTTGTGTTCTTTGCCTATATTCTTATTAACCGGCCTCAGATAGGTGTGGCTACTATATTAGTCCACTTACGATTGCTTAACATAGCGCTACATTGTCTTATGACAAGCTAACATAACTCTACTAACTACTAAGTTTAATTTGAGCTTTTAAATTCTTGTCATTTACTTTTAATGTCATTTATTTCTTGCTCATTATTCATCTTGATTTTCATTTTGCTCACTTGAGCACATATTTTATGTTTAAGTCATTTTTCTTTTGCTCATTTGAGCCCATTATTGTATATAAATATATTGCTATTTTATGCTGTTTTGTGTTTGTTTTGATGTGAACCAAAATACAAAAGGAGAAAGGACTTAGAATTAGGATTCACCCATGCTTAAAGGAGTTCAAGAGCAACTAGGCCTCATGCCTTTAGAATGCAAAATGTGTTGAAGAGCAACTAGGCCTCATGCCTTTAGAATGCTAAAATTCAAAGTTGACCTCAATGGACTTCTCCTCAAACTTATTCTTTGTCCATTCCCTTTATTATGTTGTGAGCTTTTTAATGTGTGATTTTGTGTGATAGGAATCTCATCTTAAGATTGGGAAAAGAGAACCATTGCCATGAGTAGCCAAGTTAAGAGTCAAGCCAAATGGAGATCCTAGGAGCTTGAATTCAAATTATTTATTGCTTGCTTTATGTGCTAAATCCAAAGGAAATGAGCATCTTGAGTCATCTCTATGACTCCAAGAAAAGGAACTCCAAGGGTTATCTCTCCCCTCTTATCTTTGTATGCTTTAGGAATAGCCCTTCTCTCCTCTCCCCCCTCTAACCAAGCCAAAAATCATTTTTAAAACTTTGACTTTATTTCAAATTAGAAACCTAGGCCTTAGGCCTTTGACTTTTCAAAACCATTTTCATAAATACTCATTGTAAATAAACTTTAATCCAACTTTGACCTCATTTTGTAAATAAATTTAACTTGTAAATATAACCCATTTCAAGTTGTTTTGTGGTTCCAATGGCCACTTGTTAAACTCTTTTCAAAAACATTAGTCATAGGTTTGAGTTATCATAGTGGTTGATGTAAATCTCACATCATCCTTAGTGTTGGATTATAAGCCTTCCATGCTTATTATAGGGTCAACCCCTCACTAGCATGTTGAAGCCTTCCTCGCATGGTGGATTGTTGGTTTAGGTTGAGTTCTCTCCCTTTGATAACAAAAGACCTTAAGGCTTTTGATTAAAATTAATTCACCAATCTTTGAAATTTTTACCACGAACTACAAGGTTTTGATCCTCCTTTGTGATGGTACGTAGGTAATGGGTTCATCCATTCAAACAATAAAATTTGTAAATATAATCTATTCTCTTCTCATCCCTCCAATCTTTTGCATAAATCTTTTCACAAATACCAACCTACAACACATATTTGCAAAAAGGGTTCCCTTAGAGTACTAAGGATGTTTTGGGTGTAACACCCTTCTACCCCAAACGACATATTTAAATAGATTATCAGAGTACAACATGTAGAAGAGTTTACATTTCTTACAACATAACAATTATCGCATCACAACATAAAACATATTGTTTATTTTATTTAAAACTTCGCAGCGGACAGCAACACAAATATTATCATTCATCATATAACAATTCATAATAAAGTTTCAACATTATCTCAACAAAACATCTCAACATGTTAGTCATCATAAACAACGTAAATAATAACCAATTATCTATCGAATCCCATAACCCCGGTGTCACATGACCAGAGCATTTGACTCGACTCTGTAGAATAACTCTACACTTATTCTTCAAACCTCAACAATAGCTACTCTTCTTTATCTGCACATTGCTCATCATAGATGAACATAAACACATGCAGAAGGGGTGAGAATTACATTATTAAATAATAATATAACGACAGAAATATAAACATAAATATATTTCACATATACCAACACAGCTCATCATAATCATCATAATCAACATACTCATGAACATCAACAAAACAACATATCAAATGCAATGCACACACCCATGCATGACTCAACACGACTCGGTATACCCATTTTGTGACCAACTACAGGATCACCACTCCCAGATTCATCACCATAGAATCCGAGTTCCCCGCAAGGAACCAAGCCTCTCAACAAGCCCGGAGTCAACAACGTCATTGGAACTCAGTCCGTTCATCACTAGGCATCGGCCTTTCATGAATGCATGCACACCAAGCATGCATCATAATCAACATAGCAACAACAGCATCATATAGTCATGTTATCATCATCATTAACACATTCTATCACAAAAACATATCACATCATGCCACACAATCAAACACAGTATTAGCACGCTCTACTAATATCTATACCATTCAAAGCAACGGGAAATGATCCCTCGTATACCATGCATCAGCTAAGTTACCTCGCTCAGCCTAAACAACCAAAAACTGCACAACACAGCCCAGGAAAGACCACCAGTCTGCCCATACGCGTATTGCCTATGCCCATACGCGTATTGCCCAAACCTGACCAAGCCCATACGCGTACTGCCCACTCTCATACGCGTATTGCGCATTTCCTCGCCCAGCCCATACGCGTATCACCTGTCTCATACGCGTATGCTACGCGTACCACATCCTCATACGCGTACCAACAGAGACGCTTTCACGCTCAAAACATCATCTCTTTCACTCATACGCGTATGGCATACACCATACGCGTACCACTCCAGGGATACGCGTATCACACGCGTATGGCGCGTACCAGCGCCAAAACCCCCATTTTCAAGCCATCCCATACGCGTATTGCCTAGTGCCATACGCGTATGACCAGAATCCAGTTTTCCAGATCTGCTATGGGTTTTCTCTGCTACGAGATCCTTTAGATCCAACCTCTCACAGTCCAATTTTCATACACGTTCGTTCGTTTTATCAATTACAACTCAGATACATTCAATTTCTCAAACCGCTAACCTTACTACCTCTAATTCCTACGATTTCATCAATTATCATCCAAATTTCGTTCATCAATATATTTCACAAATTCATCACATTATTGTTTAATAAGGTTCAGACCCCTTACCTCTTTGGATTGAAGGAAGTTCTGAGCAATCTTTGGCCTTTTCCGCTTCCTTCTCTTTCTCTTCAGCGTTTCTCCCTTTTTCTGACTCTGAGGCAAAAACACGTGAAAAACTCTGAGTTCTCCCTTTTGCCTCTTTTACCCAATTCCACTTTTACCCTTCCACTCTTCATATTCCATTTATTTTATTTATTTAATTATTATTAAAATAAATAACATCTATAATAATAATAATAATAATAATTCCCAATATTATTTAATAATTCCTTTTTCCTTCAAATAATCATATTAAAATAATATTTAAATTATTCTAACAATATTCGGGGTGTTACAACTCTCCCCCACTTTAAAAGTTTTCGTCCTCGAAAACATACCTCAAACAAATAGAGCCGGATACGACTCCTTCATCTGATCTTCACGCTCCCAAGTCAAGCTCTCACCAGCTGGACCTCCCCAAACAACTTTCACTAGAGCAATCTTCTTACCTCTCAGGGTCTTCTCTTCTCGGTCATCTATCCGAATTGGCAACACCTCAACGGTCAAATTATCCCTCACCTGGATATCATCCAACTGAACAACATGCGAAGGATCCGCAATATATTTTCTCAACTGAGATACATGAAACACATCATGCAGATTAGAAAGCGACGGCGGTAAAGCTATCCGATACGCCACTTCCCCAACCCTCTTCAAAATCTGATACGGACCCACAAACCTCGGAGTAAGCTTTTTAGACTTTAAAGCTCTACCCACACCTGTCGTCGGAGTAACCCTCAAGAACACATGGTCTCCCTCTTGGAACTCAAGTGCCTTTCTCCTCTTATCATGATAACTCCTCTGACGACTCTGAGAAATCTTCATTTTCTCCTGAATCATCTTAACTCTTTCAGTCGTCTGCTGCACAATCTCAGGTCCGAGTACAACACTCTCACCTGATTCATACCAACACAATGGAGTTCTACACCTCCGACCATGCAATGCTTCATAGGGAGCCATACCGATACTAGCATGAAAACTATTATTATAAGTAAACTCCACCAACGGCAAATAACTATCCCAAGAACCACTCTGCTCCAACACACAAGCTCTCAACAAGTCCTCCAAGGATTGGATAGTTCTTTCAGTCTGACCATCAGTCTGAGGATGATAAGCTGAACTCAACCTCAACTTAGTCCCCAACGCTTTCTGCAAACTTTCCCAAAATCTAGAAGTAAATCTGGGATCTCTATCAGACACAATACTGGATGGAATACCATGCAGCCTCACTATCTCCTCAATATACAACTCTGCCAACTTCTCTAAAGAGTGATTAATCTTCATCGGCAAGAAATGCGCCGACTTAGTCAATCGATCCACAATCACCCAAATAGAATCATTACCTTTCACCGTCCTCGGCAATCCCGTCACAAAATCCATGGAAATGCTATCCCACTTCCATTCAGGAATCTTCAAAGGTTGCATCATACCTGTCGGTTTCTGATGTTCAATCTTTGACTTCTGACAAGTCAAACAGGCATACACAAACTTAGCAACATCTCTTTTCATACCAGCCCACCAAAACAACTTCTTCAAATCTTGATACATTTTAGTTGCACCTGGATGGATACTCAATCCACTCCTATGGCCCTCTTCAAGAATACTCTTTTTCAATTCAGACACCTCAGGAACACAAACTCTACCTTTAAATCGCAGGATGCCATTCTCATCAATTTCAAAATTACCATCATTACCCTGGTTAACCATAGTAATATGTTCAACTAGAGCAACATCAACTTGCTGACCATTCCGAATATCTTCCAGAATTCCACTCGTCAACTTCAGCATACCCAACTTTACACTATCAGCGGAAACTTCACAACCCAAACTCATATCACGGAACTGTTCAATTAACTCAAGCTCCCGAACCATCATCATAGACATATGTAGAGATTTTCTACTCAGCGCATCTGCAACTACATTAGCCTTACTGGGATGATAACTCAATTCGAAGTCAAAATCCTTCAGTAATTCTAACCACCTTCTCTGCCTCATATTTAACTCTTTCTGATCAAACAGATACTTCAGACTCTTGTGATCACTGAACACTTCGAATCTGGAACCATACAGATAATGCCTCCACATTTTCAACACAAATACAACAGCTGCAAGTTCTAGATCATGCGTAGGATAATTCCTCTCATGAACTTTCAACTGTCTAGAAGCATAAGCTACAACTTTACCATTCTGCATCAAAACACCACCAAGACCCATCAAAGAAGCATCACAATAGACAACGAAGGACTCACCAGGATTAGGCAAGATCAACACTGGAGCACTGGTCAACCGCCTCTTCAACTCCACAAAACTCGCTTCACAAGCTGCATCCCACACATATACTTGACCCTTCTTAGTCAACTGCGTCAACGGCAATGCCAACTTAGAGAAGCCCTCAATAAATCTGCGATAATAACCAGCTAACCCCAGAAAACTGCGTATCTCAGTAGCAGACTTCGGAGTCTCCCACTGTAATACAGCAACAACTTTAGCAGGATCAACAGAAATTCCACCACTCGAAATCACATGGCCAAGGAAACTCACTTCCTTCAACCAGAACTCACATTTAGATAACTTTGCATATAATTTCTTTTCTCTTAACACCTGCAAAACAATTCTCAGATGTCCTGCATGCTCTTCTTCTGTCTTAGAATATATCAATATATCATCTATGAACACCACAACAAAATTATCAAGGTACAGATGAAATATACGATTCATATATTCCATAAACACACCTGGAGCGTTAGACACACCGAACGGCATCACAGTGTATTCATAATGACCATACCTCGTACGGAAAGCAGTCTTCGCAATATCATCTGACTTCACTCGGATCTGATGATAACCCGACCGCAAATCAATCTTACTGAAAACATGAGCTCCAACCAACTGGTCCATCAAATCATCAATCCTCGGCAATGGATACCGATTCTTGATAGTCACCTTATTCAACTGCCGATAATCGACACACAACCTCATCGTACCTTCCTTCTTCTTCACTAACAATACTGGTGCACCCCAAGGAGAAACACTTGGACGCACAAACTTCTTCTCAAGCAATTCTTCAAGTTGCTTCTTCAATTCAGCTAATTCAGTTGCCGACATTCTATAAGGAGACATCGACACTGGACTCGTACCTGGTACTAAGTCAATGGCAAATTCGACTTCACGTTCTGGAGGTAAATCACTTACATCCTCCGGAAATACATCCTGAAATTCACAGACAACAGGCAAATCTACACTTACCACTTTCTTATCCGCTTGCAGAGACGCAAATAAAGCGAATACCTGAGCTTCATCTTTCACAAAATCCCCCACCTGCCTAGCAGATAGAAATCTTGCCTCATCATTCTCACCAACTTCAGAAAACCGCACCGTCTTCCTATAGCAGTTGATAAACACGCCATAGACTTCTAGCCAATTCATTCCCAGAATAATATCAATTTGGTGCAAGGGTAAGCACACCAAATCAACCACGAACTCTCTCTCAAAGATCGTCAAATGACAACCTCGACAGACAACAGAAGTCTTCACAGAACCATTAGCAGGAGTATCTATCACCATACTTCCGCCTAGGGACGACATAATCACACCAATCCTGGTCGCACACTCATACGAAATAAACGAATGAGTAGCACCAGTGTCAACAATAGCAAGCAATTCAACATTATTAATCAAGCAAGTACCTTTAATCAGATTATCTTCTTTAGGAGCTTCAGTCCCACTCAGAGCAAACACCCTACCAGTAGTATGAGCTGCAGTAGCCGCCTTCTTCGGTTTCGAGCACTGCGAACTGATATGGCCTTTCTCGCCACAATTAAAACATGTCAGACCAGCATCCTTACATTCAGTAACTCTATGACCAGCCTGACCGCATCGGAAACATCTCAGCACTTTCTTAGTACAGCTATCAGCACGGTGGCCTGGCTCGCCACACTTGAAACATTTACCAGCTATGGGAGATCCTCCCCCACTTGGCTTCTTCTCATCTACTACTTTCTGCTTACCTTTACCATTCGGGGATGCATAAGGACTACCACGATCCTTATTCTTCTTCTCACTAAGACTCTTGTAGTGGGCAGTCCTAGCCTTGCTATCTTCATCAAATATCCTGCACTTGTTAACCAGTGTAGGAAACCTACGAATCTCCTGGTAACCAATGCCTTGTTTGATCTCGGGACGCAACCCGTTCTCAAACTTAACACACTTGGATTCCTCAGCATCAGCATCATTATAATGAGGACAATACTGCACCAGCTCCTCAAACTTCGAAGCGTAATCAGCAACAGACATGTTACCCTGCTTCAGTTCTAGAAATTCCATCTCCTTCTTACATCGCACATCAGCAGGAAAATATTTCTCCAGAAAGACCGTCTTGAACCTTTCCCAAGTCGTCTCAGCACCTGGTACTTCAATTCTCTGGCGAGTGTTATCCCACCAGTTTTCAGCCTCTTCAGATAACATATGCGTACCAAACTGCACCTCCTGTGCTTCAGTACACGTCATCACCCGGAAAATCTTCTCAATTTCCTTCAGCCAAATCTGAGCACCATCTGGATCATAGCGTCCTTTGAATGTAGGAGGGTTATTCTTCAGAAACCTTCCCAAATTCCTAAACTCGTCGACCGGCGGATTCTGCTGCGCCTGCATAGCCTGCGCCATAGTAGCCAAAGCCTCAGCAATCGCACGGTCATTTTCTCCAGCCATACTCTGCACAACCCAACCACAACCGTTAAATATCGACAGTGTCATTTACACTAATCGACCAACAGGGAAAACATCACATTATGACTCGACTGGACTGACAATGCTCTGATACCACTAATGTAACACCCTTCTACCCCAAACGACATATTTAAATAGATTATCAGAGTACAACATGTAGAAGAGTTTACATTTCTTACAACATAACAATTATCGCATCACAACATAAAACATATTGTTTATTTTATTTAAAACTTCGCAGCGGACAGCAACACAAATATTATCATTCATCATATAACAATTCATAATAAAGTTTCAACATTATCTCAACAAAACATCTCAACATGTTAGTCATCATAAACAACGTAAATAATAACCAATTATCTATCGAATCCCATAACCCCGGTGTCACATGACCAGAGCATTTGACTCGACTCTGTAGAATAACTCTACACTTATTCTTCAAACCTCAACAATAGCTACTCTTCTTTATCTGCACATTGCTCATCATAGATGAACATAAACACATGCAGAAGGGGTGAGAATTACATTATTAAATAATAATATAACGACAGAAATATAAACATAAATATATTTCACATATACCAACACAGCTCATCATAATCATCATAATCAACATACTCATGAACATCAACAAAACAACATATCAAATGCAATGCACACACCCATGCATGACTCAACACGACTCGGTATACCCATTTTGTGACCAACTACAGGATCACCACTCCCAGATTCATCACCATAGAATCCGAGTTCCCCGCAAGGAACCAAGCCTCTCAACAAGCCCGGAGTCAACAACGTCATTGGAACTCAGTCCGTTCATCACTAGGCATCGGCCTTTCATGAATGCATGCACACCAAGCATGCATCATAATCAACATAGCAACAACAGCATCATATAGTCATGTTATCATCATCATTAACACATTCTATCACAAAAACATATCACATCATGCCACACAATCAAACACAGTATTAGCACGCTCTACTAATATCTATACCATTCAAAGCAACGGGAAATGATCCCTCGTATACCATGCATCAGCTAAGTTACCTCGCTCAGCCTAAACAACCAAAAACTGCACAACACAGCCCAGGAAAGACCACCAGTCTGCCCATACGCGTATTGCCTATGCCCATACGCGTATTGCCCAAACCTGACCAAGCCCATACGCGTACTGCCCACTCTCATACGCGTATTGCGCATTTCCTCGCCCAGCCCATACGCGTATCACCTGTCTCATACGCGTATGCTACGTGTACCACATCCTCATACGCGTACCAACAGAGACGCTTTCACGCTCAAAACATCATCTCTTTCACTCATACGCGTATGGCATACACCATACGCGTACCACTCCAGGGATACGCGTATCACACGCGTATGGCGCGTACCAGCGCCAAAACCCCCATTTTCAAGCCATCCCATACGCGTATTGCCTAGTGCCATACGCGTATGACCAGAATCCAGTTTTCCAGATCTGCTATGGGTTTTCTCTGCTACGAGATCCTTTAGATCCAACCTCTCACAGTCCAATTTTCATACACGTTCGTTCGTTTTATCAATTACAACTCAGATACATTCAATTTCTCAAACCGCTAACCTTACTACCTCTAATTCCTACGATTTCATCAATTATCATCCAAATTTTCGTTCATCAATATATTTCACAAATTCATCACATTATTGTTTAATAAGGTTCAGACCCCTTACCTCTTTGGATTGAAGGAAGTTCTGAGCAATCTTTGGCCTTTTCCGCTTCCTTCTCTTTCTCTTCAGCGTTTCTCCCTTTTTCTGACTCTGAGGCAAAAACACGTGAAAAACTCTGAGTTCTCCCTTTTGCCTCTTTTACCCAATTCCACTTTTACCCTTCCACTCTTCATATTCCATTTATTTTATTTATTTAATTATTATTAAAATAAATAACATCTATAATAATAATAATAATAATAATTCCCAATATTATTTAATAATTCCTTTTTCCTTCAAATAATCATATTAAAATAATATTTAAATTATTCTAACAATATTCGGGGTGTTACATTGGGTGCGTAAAACCTTCCCATTTCATAACCAACCCCCTTACCTAGATCTCTGACATTTTTATTAGTTTTTGATTTGAAAAACTTCTTACTTGGTTTTTGTTCGCTTTTTAGCCTTTCCTTTGGATAAATAAAAGTGCGGTGGCGACTTGAATTGTATGTTGACTTTTGGTTTAGTCAATAAACCTAAAGGTAACGAAAACCCCGCTACACTCTCAACTTTCCAACGCATATTCGAACGTGCTAAATGACATCTTGTAGCTCAAGTTATGATATGCACAACGAGAAAGTGTCAAATTACTGTTGCTTAGAAAATAAACGATTGAATTAAAATAAGAGCAAAATTAAATTAAAATTGTAAAATACGATAAAAGCACTAAAATAAAAACAAAAAAGTTATAGAATTCTCGTAGCACAAAGTAAAATGTGGCGTATTAAAATACACTGATCAACCTCATAATGGGCGTTAGTTGTACTTTATAAAAGTACAATGTGGGACAATTCCTAGTTGTGTAGGATTGTTTGAGTATTTTTGGGTTGTTGTTAGTGTTAGATCATGCTCACATAGGGATGGTGAGAAGTTTTATATTTAAGTGGTTTCTGAGTGAATTGAATGTCCCTCTCAACTTTGTAGTTGAGGTATTTATAGAGGTTTGTTGAGCATGGGTTCTTGGTGCCATGTAATGGTTATCCTGCCCCTCTTGGGAGAGTTAGATTATTATTCCCCATATTTATTTGGGAGAATGTGGCTTTCCTCTTTGATTGGGCTTCCATACCGTTAATTCCTAAGGACATGCAACTCCCCACGTTTAATAAGGGGCAAAGGTGGTTCTACTTCAGTCCAACATATGGTAAGTGATATGACTCATGGGTATGTAATGCAACCAACGGACGCACATTGTGATAAATGGGAAACTAAAAGCACCACACCGTAAGAAGTGTGGTACTCATCTTCCCTTAGCAAACTTTGTAGTGCCTTGGAGATCTTTTACAATTATACCAATACAACTTTCTAATTCACTTAGATATTATTTACATTCATACAACAAGCTACACCACTAACCCCTTCTAAATGAAAAAACCAATCAGTATGCACTATCATATTTATTATTTATATCAAAGTATTTAAATATATTTAATTAAATTGGATTGAATAATTAATATAAATTTCATTTTCTTGAGTACTTTCTTGCATGTCATTCATTATTTGCAATCTCTTTAATTACTGACAACCTCAAATTGTGTCATGAAATATCTAAAATTAGAAATATATAGTATTATTATGTTCAACTAGAGAAAATAAATTTGAAAATATCATTGTCATTTATTGACTTTGAATTCACCTCACCCCTTCCCTATTTTAGTTTCTTCTTCCAAAATGCATCAATTTTAGATTTTTTTTTTAAAGAAGGACATCATTTTCTTCAAACTCCTACAAGATTAAGAATTCTAGACACTTGATTCGGAAGGAACTATCTTCTTCTATAATTCTTTGAGACATTTCTTTATAATTTAATGCAATTTTTACGCCTTTAATCCAATTCATAACTTTTAATAAATCTTCTTCAGTGTTTATCTTCGTAGAAAGAACTTTGTAAAAGGTATAACCAACGCATTGAAATTGAGCATTTTCAGTCAAACTATCAAACCCAATATTAATAAGGGCATATCTACATCTTATATTTTTCCTCCAATATGAAAAAAATATAATAAGGTGGCATTGAATCTGCTTTACCTAAAAATAAAATTAAGCATACAAAAGATGTGTCCATGCAAAATGCCTCTAAATTCAAATAAGTAACATGTTTATTGTATTTCAAAATCTTTTTCATTGAATTACACCTTGAACACCACAACCTTAAATTTTTTTAATATTTTTTTTTAAAATGTTTGACGTCACGATCTTTAATCTAACACCACAAAACATTGTTTGATGTAAATTTTGAAATAAAAATCCTTAAATTTTTTATATACTTTCTTACTCTCCATCACACAAATATATGAAATTGGAACTCTCAAATCTCTTAATATGAAACTTCTACATGGAATTCTTTGAATTTGACATTGGCAAGTGTTCTTTGAATTTCTCACTAACCCAATGATGTAGTTCATAAGATTTGGTCATTCTTTTTCATTTCTCCGTGAAATCATTTTTACTCAATGAATCTTAAATAACAACATGCAAAAGTATTTTAATATACTCATTATTTGAATGTCTACTAAACTTTTCTAAAACTATTTTCAATAAATTCCATATGAACCATTGATGGCAATATTTCAAATAGATATCTTTAATCACGTTGTTCATTAGTTTATCCTGATAAATAATATAGATATTTAGAGCATATTCATACATGCATTCTAATCAAGTTGTCAACAACCAAGTTTATTTTATTTTCATTCTCATTTAATAAAAGCGCTATAATCAATAACAAAGATTAACCAGGTGATTTACTTTACTCCAATAAAAGAGGCAAAATGGATGTGATATTTATTTGTTAAATAAGTTGCATAAAACGTTATGACTTCGCCAAAATATTCATATGCAATTCTAAATCTTACATATACCAACAATACATTTCGTAAGCGTCTTTTATACTCAACATCCATTATATAATAAAGAGAAAATATATTTCTACACCAAAAACATACACCTACATATTTTATTGTTCACCAATATGGTGAATAGTAAAATATTATATAGTTATGTTCTCCGGTTGATCCTCCCCACACTATCTTCACCAAGGCAATCACCTTACCACACTATCTTCGGCTAGTACAAAGTAAACAAAGAATGCCAATGAAAAGACATTTGTTGTGAGAAAGAATTAGTGAAGTGTTTTAAAGACCATTAATGATGAAGCGTCGACTGGATAATAATGAGGGGTCGACCAAGTCGTCGATATAAGGAAATGTAGTTTGGTGGAATCTCAAGGATAAATCCCCAAGATCTGGATCGCTGGGAAACATGTCCAGAATATCGAAAAGGGAAGACGATAGAGGTCTTTATTTCGTCAAGAGGACTAGACGATTGAACCATGTAAGGTGAAAGACTTAGAAAATTTACAAGTCTGGAGTCCTTGATAGTCAGCATCGTCAACATGTTAGAGCAGTTACCATTGAGGGCTCGTGAGAAAAGTGGAAGCAGTTACAACTCAATGTGGGTTTCAAAACAAATAGTGTCGTGGATGACACATAAAGATACTACCATCGAGGATTCGTGAGGAAAGTGGAAGTAGTTATAACTCAACATGGGTTTCAAAATAGATAGTGTTGTGGATGACACGTAAGCACACTAGTGGGAACTTGAAGATTGAATGTGGAGTGAATGCAGTAGTTCCTTAGTGGTCATAACCGACATCGACGGTTACGTTCTAAATAGAATAAATAGTAGACTCATACATGGGATCAAGGGTCGCAAAATTTCTTATATACTATCCATACCACTTTAGTATTTGAGTTAAAGAGCGAAATAGTTGAGCGGGAAACATGTATGCGTCTGCGTCTAGTCTTTTTCATTAGTCTTTTGTTTCCTTAAACAAAACATGTACTTTTACTTTTGCTTAGTTTAATGTCATTTGTTGCATTTTACCTTATCATTTATCACAACCTGACTTCATTTAAAGTCTTTTTTTACGCCGTTATCATTCACACGATGATTGCATTCAATTCACACGCACATGTTCACACAAATCATTTGCACAAATTGCTTTGGAGATTTTTCGAGTTAATCTTACAGACTTTTTAAATTTGTGATTGTTTACCAAAACCACAAGTAAACAAATTGGCACGCCTATTGAGACCCTTTTGTATGAATACTTTTGTAGAAAAGAGGCGTCTTACGTTATTTTATTTCTAGTGTTTCTCCATTTGTGAGGTCTTATGTTGTATGCACTTGAAGAGTGGTAAGTGACTTTTCGAAATATCTAGTAAAAGCCAAACCCCTCCAAGACTAATAATCCAAACCCAGGAGTACAACTGGAGATTACTAGTGTTGGCAGTTATATGGATACAACCTCCATCAATGAAATGCGCATTGCCATAAGACAAGTCATGGTGTATTCCATACCGCCAGATGTGGGGGTTTCATAACTGCAAGCGTCAAGCGCACCAACCTTTTCTAGGGAATTATGAAACTTAGGAGACCAGAGGCCTCCTTATCTAGATTTCTTGTTACCTTAGAAGGAACAACCGTATGGCATGCCAGCTGCAATGATGGCAATCCTACAGCCTAGTATGTCAGTATATTCAGAAAACACAATGGCAACTTCATCGCCCTTTATTCTGTATTTTGCTTCAGCGTCCACTATGGGCAACTTTAGCCAACTAGGACAACCACCAGGAGGTATGAGGTAGTTTCCTCCCTATGGTGCTTTGTCCATGACCAATAACTCTCCTCATGTCATGAGATAGTTAATGGATGAAAGCAACCATGCTATGTTCCATACGATTACATAATAGATAAGCAATGTGTTTATCCCACTTATAGAAAACATGAATATGAGTTATCAACAATTAGCACGTCAAATGGGTAGGATTGCTGATTTTTTCAGCGCACCACCGACTCTAGTGCCTAACATTCCTCAAAGGGATATCCCCCAGGAAATAGGGTTGTCGAAAACCACCAAGGACTAGAAGGCCTCGACATGGTCCTGGTTCAACGGAACCAAGATGTTTACAAAGTCCTCAAATAAGTCTGACAAGAAAATATAGAGGTACAAGATAATATCATTAACATCGTCGAATGGGTTTTGGTCCAAAATAGCCTCAACGTGGGCCTCCCCGGATCAAACTATATATCCATATTGTCTGAGTATGTAAGGAAAACCGAATTGCATAGGGGTTGGAAAGTCCCAAAGTTCACCAAGTTTGTCGGTGATACTAATGAATCCACTGTCGAACACGTCGCCCGATACTAGACCGAGGCTAGTGATTTAGTGAACAATGAGAATCTGAAAATCAAGTATTTTTCGAACTCGTTGACTAAGAATACTTTTACATGGTTCACTACCATACCCCAAATTTCCATCTTTACTTAAGCTCAGTTAGAAAGGGCATTCCATAAACAACTCTACAAGGGACCATGTAAGATTAGTCTCAAAGAATTATCCAGTGTAAGGCGAAAGGTGGATGAAAGTATCGATGATTACCTTAATAGGTTGAGAACCTTGAAAGTGATATCTTTTATCCAAGTTCTAGAACATGAATTAGTCAAACTGGAAGCAGGGGGTCTTGACTACTCCATTAGGAAGAAATTAGACACCCAATACTTAAGAGGCGTGACCCAACTAGTCGATAGAGTTTGACAAGTCAAATGATTGAAGACTGAGAAAGCTAGAACCTCTAAGTTCAATAAAAAGAAGTTGGCTTATGTCTAAGTCGACAACATAGGGAATCCATCCGACTCAGAGTATGAGTATGTGGAAGAAAATAAGGTTAATGTGACAGAACTAAAGCTATGGCCTCCTTACACATGCAAGTTGCTGAAACTCTCAAACAGGAAATATCTCATCGAGCCCAAAATTGAAAAATTTGTTGCTATAACATATACCTTAAACGTTACTAAATGTGACAAAATCATTGATTTATTGGTTGTTGATGGACATGTTGTTGTTCCTAAAGGGGCTAAGGTCCCACCATTAGACCAAAGAAATAAAAAAGGTTTTTGTAAATTCCATAATTTGTTGGGTCATAAAACTTCTCAATGTGTACTTTTCGGGGCTCTGGTGCAAAATGCTCTCAAGGATGGAAGACTCAAATTTTACGACAAGCATAAGTTGCGCCTAGAAGAGGATGTTAAAATGAAAGTTGAGGCTCTCTTTGTCAAGCTAGTAGGCATCATGGTGGTCAACATTATCGACGATGCTAGGGATGAAGACTACAAATCAAACTATGAAGATCAAGCAGCAAAGGTTTATCCCAAAGCTGAAGAGGAATTGGTTGACTTTATGAATCGTTGTAGGTTGAAAGATTTATAAGTGATGTTGTATCACAGGTACAGCTCTGTGTTTGACAAAGAAGCTTCTAAAAAGCTGAAGAAGATAAACCCTTACCGTGCTAAAAAAAATTTACCGACAGGATAAGACCAAAGAACTTCCCTCTGCAGATGCAACTCTTAGAGAATGGTTACACCCTTCCAAGAGATCGAAAACTGATAGGGGCAAATGGAAAGTAGTCAATGTTGGTTATGGTTCCCCATACAAATACAATTCTCAAGTTTTGAAGAAGTACTCTTATGTATCGCAGAACTGTATGGGAAAAAACCCTATGACTAGGACTCATTGGAGGAGACACCAGAGAAATAAGAAAGTTACACGAGAGGCTAGAAGTTCTAGTGGAAGTGATAGCATTCAAATTATTGGTAAAGGACAATCTAGTCGATGACATGTTAAGAAAAGGTTGTTTCTCCCTTTGTCCCTAATAAATGAGGAGAAAGAAACAAAGGATAAAGTAGTCGAAGACGTCGACCTAAAGACAGACGACTTAGACTCAAGGTCTGAGCCAAAATTAGATATCATTTGTAATATGATATCTGTTTTTCCTTTAGAGTACGACACAGACACATAAGTGATTGAAGAAGAAGTTCTTGATGAAGATATAGTTACGCACAAACCTTTGTGTTACTACATAACGAATGATGGTTTAGTAAATGAAGACTGCGCCATTTTTGAAAGGTCGGACATGACCATGCAGTAGCACCTGAAGCCTTTGTATATAAGGGAAAAGGTAAATGGCATAGAGATCAATAAGGTTTTGATCAAAGCAGATCAAAGTTTTTTTAGAGCGGATGTAAATCACATTGACAGACTTAACTTTGACCGGAAATTGGCGAACATTTTACCATATAAACCTACCAGGGAAGGATTTAAATTTGAAGGGCATGGGTCTACTACACAATTAACCTATATCATCATTATAGGTGTGTAGCGGGAAATTCATGATCATCAAGCTATTGACATGCTAGAGATCAAATAACAAGAGTCGCCACCGTGCTTTTATTGTTTCCAAGGGAAAAGGGAAAAAGTACGAACAAAACCCCAAAGTAAGAAGTTTTCAAATAAAAACTAATAAAAAGTCAGAGATCACAGATAAGGGGGTTGGTTACACAGAGGGAAGGTGTTAGCACCCAAAGTGTCCTAGGTACTCATAGGGAGCCCTTTCTGTGTGCATATATACTTGGTATAAAGTGATGTTTACAAACAAATAGAGTGGGGGGATGAGAAAAGAATTCATTAATTATATTTTTGTGTTTGACAAGACCTTCGATCTTGTGCCTACGTACGAACATAAAAATGAGGGATCAAAACCTCGTAATTCGTGATACAAATTTCAAAGTGGATGCATTACTTTTAACAAAAATTAAGTTTGAAAGGCACAGAGGCCTAAAAATGGTTTGAATGAGTTAGTTATTTTTGGATTTTTGAAAGTTTAAGTCAAGTATAGTTAAGTCTATTTACAAGTTTGATTTAAGAAGAGAAGTTTGAAAATGCAATGGCGTAAGGCCAAAGTTTCTATCTTTTTGTAAAAAGTGGTCAAAGTTTAGAACAAAAATAGTTCACACAAAGAAGATTTTGAAAAATTGAGGGAGAGATTTTGAAATTAAAGAAATGGGGAGAAGATGAAGAGACTATCCTATGTACAAAATTAAAAGTTTAGAGTTGAAAAGATCTGACCAAATGGGTAGCAATCCAATAGACAAGAATGTCAATAGAAACCCAGAATTCCCTTGGACTTTTAGAATCAAGCAACATACAAATGCACACTTATATTATCTTGAAGAGCAAGGCATCAAATAAAGATGGCCACATCCAAGCTTATCCATTTCATGATCTTCTCCAAAATAACCCATGTAATAGATGAATTCCACAAGTCACAGGTTCAAAATAACAGCTTCACAATGATCATGTTGCAGATGAACTTAGAGAGGTCTTCAAAGATGTATCAGATGAATTTCAAATTGCAAGCACTTGGTTCTCAACAAATTGGCATTGGCCAAGTCCTTTAGCATAGGAAGGTTGCCTAGATTCTAAGTCCATTTGTCCAAGATCAAGCCAACAGTCCACTCAAAAGTTTTTTTTAGGGTTTTTTGTTATTATTATGTACATTAATGGTCAAAGACCACACAAACAAGCAAAGTTTACACAAGCAAAATATATCACACAATATGGTCCAAATGGACAAAGTGAAAATTACATTAACATAAACAATTAGAATGATATGAACAATGGCAAATGAAATAGAGTGCTAAAAATAAATTGCATTAAAGTAAAGGCTTGAAATTAAAAGTTAGTAGTTAATAGGTTAGAAGTTAGTATTGATTTGCTTTTGCTTTTCATTTCAAGACATTCTTTGGAGAACACTCAACCCACTTATCACAAGCATGAATCCTTGAACCAAAACATCTTCCAAAGGAAGGAAAGAAGGCCAAGTTTCCACACAATACCATGAAAGAGGGGAGACTTACAATCTCACTAACTAGAATGCTTATGCCTTTTATGTCACAAATTTAGCGTTATGTTAAGCAATCGTAATTGGACTTATGTAGAAGTCACAACTATTTGAGGTCGGGCAATAGAATTTTGGTGTTAATGCATGTTAAAGACATAGTATAATGGACTATGCTCATGAAACATACCACAAACAAAAAGAATATGCAAAAGGTGTGGCCTAATCTCATCCATACTCATGTCAATTTTTCAATCAACTAGCATTAGGACTTTGAGATGTCATAGGCCAAATGGAATGAATGAATGAAGAAAGGGAATAAGATGAAGTGGGAGGGGAATGGATCAAAACACAAATTGGTCAAAGGAGGACTTTTACCAAATTAATATCATTCATTCATTTGTGGGAGATGGAATGTACATTCCATCAATCCCCTAAATCCAATTATATTAATTTGACAAAGTCAAATCAACCTTGACCAAGGCCCAACAACATGAGTCAAACATAAACAAGTCATCACAATTGGTCAACAAATTTATTTGGCATTTATTCAAATATTTTTAAACAATTAAAAACAAATGCAAAATCAATTAATTCTTGAAAAATATTAATAATGATCCAAAAAATAATTTTAATTCAGAATATGAAAGAGAAAAATATTTGAATTTTTTTGATGAAAGTCCCATATTTTTTGGATCAATATTGAATTTAATATGAATTATTGAAAATAATGCAATTAAAATGAAAATTAAAATATCAGAAAAAAACGTCGACCACTTAATCTCCCTCATTAATTGAAGTGGCAGATCAAGTGGCCAGAAACGCGCTATCCACGATGGACTTGAGTCAGCGCGCCATAATGTTGGTATTTAAAAGGGACGATCGTGATTAAAACAAATGAGATGGATCCTATGATTGTGAGAGATGCCAACACATCGTCGGAGTTATAGCTCCGGTCTTCTTCTCCGGTGGACCTCACCGGACTGGTCCACCATCAACCATCACCAAAAATAAAAACAAGGACATAATTTCAAAGTAAAAATGGCACTGAGTTCGAATCTCGCCTCAATTCACTCTAACTCCAAGTATATTGAGAGATACATGGAGTTGAAATTTGAGGTACATGAACTGAGTTGCTTCGATTTGGCCTCAAAGCAACTCAATCTTCTTGCCTACATTGGTAGGACTTCAGACAACCAAAGAATCAATAGAATTGAGCAAGAATTTGAGAGAATCGAAGAGCTCAAAATTTCTAGAAAATACCTTCAATGGAGGTCTGGATTTAACTGATCTTGATCTTGCTTGTGCTTGATCTCACTCCACTTGCTTGTAGAAGAAGAATTGGATGCTTAAAAGGTTGTGGATTCCTGGAGATTTGAATTTCAAAATAGTGGAAATTCAACCTCAAATTCAAATGAATTTCTCAGGTTTATCCTTTGCAAAGTGAGGGTTAGAGATGGGGAATCAAAGCTAGCACGAATGTGTGTTGATTGCTGAGCATATGAGGCTCTATTTATAGCTGAAACCATTGATATTTGCACACTTGAAATCACTTTCCAATTTTGGTCATTGATGATGCATGGGTGCATGGGCGCGCATAGGCCCATAAAATCATTGCCATAAGTCCACAAATGAATGTTAGATAGTTTGAATTCAGCTTGGATTGCAAGGCAAGTATGAATTTGGATTTGAAGTTTGATCCTTGCCAAGTGATGACATCATGTTCATGCCATGCGCAGCCTATGCATTCCTTGTCCAAAATGAATGAATTTGAGCTCTTCGGAAAGGTGAGATCAAGAGGAATAACTTTCATGTTCAACACTTTTTCGTTTGGAGCTTTGAACTTGGAGAAATTTGAGGTGGAAGTTTGGAAATTTTTGACATATCAAAATTTTTCTAAGTGTCAAGCCATATGTCTCAACATTCCACCTTGCTTAACTTTTTATATGAGCTTCAAATGAGAAAAGTGTACTCATCAAAGTTGTATCTCTCTCAAAGACCTTCAAAATGGTCACCAATTTCATGTAATTTGGATTTGAAATGATAGAGTTACGCATTTTTGAAGTTTGGAAAAATCACTTGATCAATGGTATAGGTCAAAAGTGACTTATAATGTAACCTCATATCACATGCTCAAAAAGTTGAATTAGCTCCCACTCCAAACATCAAAGTTAAAGTAGACACATTAAATTTGATTTTGAAACTTGGAAATCTTTCATCTCATAAAAATTGAGCAAGTTATGGCCTTGGGAAATTGACTTTCAAATTAGGGTTTAGACAAAATGACCTATAATGTTTCAACATAGAAAATGATTTTCCAAGCAAAAATATCTCTAGGTCTCAACATGGAAGTTGTTTGTAATGTCATTTAGAGTAAGTTTTCTCTTGGAATCATTTTTATATGGTGAAAATTGTAGGAGATAGTATCTAGGGAGACCCAGTTTTGATCAGATGAATCCATCTGGCCAACCACCATCAACCAACTTGCTAACTTCCAATTCTCTTGACTTTCTGGGCTAATGGTAGATCATATATGAATAAGATGATGAATTTTGAAGTGTCCCTTGAGAAATTTGATCAATTGGTGAGATAGCTTGTTGGAGAAGTTACTCAAGATACCCAGTCAAACTAGGGTTTCCAAGGCAAATCACCCTCAAACTCTTGAAGAAAACTTGATCAATATAACATGTAGAGAACATTGGGACTCATATATGATGTTAATAGCCATTCTTGAATCAATTCTTGGTTGTGCTCTTTGTTCATGGGGGTCTTAAACCCTAGATATGAACTTGATGAATCAATGGAATCATGCCCTTCCTAAAAAAGAGTTAGACAAATGCAAAGACATATTTTTGGTATTTTGGTTAGTGAAATGATAAAATACAAGTATGGTACAATCACAAAGTGCTTGGTGATCTCTCCCAAAATAAACCCAATGAAAGAGGGGTAAGGAGGATGCCAAGGTATGATCCCAATGCTAATGCTTATGATGGAATTGCATGAGGGATCTTAGGGTCAAAATTGGGGTCTTAAAGGGTGTACTTGGGAATATGAAATTGTTAGAGGGTACAATCGATGGTATCAATTTGATGAAGATCATGATTGAGTCAAGTGTGTTGGCTCGAATTTCTGCCTATGTGGCTGAAAACAAGATACTATCAGCCTTAGATATCGAATCTCAACAAATATTGGTTGTCAAAGTCATTAAGTCTGAGAACTCTCAGGAAAATCAATCTGGCCCTACCGACCAAACAACAACTTTAGAAATCCGGAGGCTGGATTGCATCTATGATGATAAGCCTTTGGAGTTCGAGAAAGAACCAGTGATCTCGACCAAGAAAATGCAGGCACATGATCCTTTAGAAGAGATAGACTTGAAAGTAGAAGTAATCAAAGTGCTGAAGGAGTTCATAGATTGCTTCACTTGGGACTATGATTAAATTCCTGGACTTAGTTGTGATTTAGTAGAATTAAAGCTACCGATCAGACCTGATAAGAAGTCAGTGAAGCAGACCCCAAGAAGGTTCTCACCAGAAATCATGTCCAAGATTAAAGCTGAAACTGAGAGATTGCTCTGAAACAAGTTCATCAGACCTGTCAGGCATGTCAAATGGCTAGCTAATATTGTTCCAGTTATTAAGAAAAATGGCACCCCTAGAGTCTGCATAGACTTTAGAGATCTTAATGTTTCCACTCCTAAAGACGAATATCAAATTCCAATGGCTGAGAAGTTAGTCGATTTGGGGGTTGGATTCAAATTCCTTAGTCTGCTTGATAGATACTCTAGTTACAACCAGATTTTCATTACAGAGGAAGACATATCAAAGATGGAGTTTCGATGCCTAGGGGCCTTAGGCACGTATGAATGGGTAATGATGCCTTTTGGACTAAAGAACACTAGTGCCACTTACCTGAGAGTAATAAACTCGATGTCTATGTCTTCATTGAAACATTCATGCAAGTATACATTGATGACATAGTTATCAAATCTTCATCTGATAATGGCCACCTTGACCATCTCCAGCAATCATTTGAAAGGATAAGGAAACATGTGTAGTGGTAAACTCATGACCACTGAGCTATTGGTTAACTTAACATCAATAAAACCAGAATCACCATCGCGCTTTTATTATTTCCAAAGGAAAAGGTAGAAAATACGAACAAAACCCAAAGATAAGAAGTTTTTAAATCAAAACTAATAAAATGTCAGAGATTACAGGTAAGGGGGTTGGTTACACAGAGGGAAGGTATTAGCATCCAAAGTGTCCTAGGTACTCCTAAGGAGTCCTTTTTGTGTGTACTTGTTTTGGTTGAAAAGATGTTTGTTTTAAAAATAGAATGAGGGGATGAGAAAAGAATTCATTATTTATATTTTGTGTTTGATAAGACTTTTGGTCTTATGCATATGTACCAACATTAATGAGGGATCAAAACCTTGTAGTTCGTGGTAAAAATTTCAAAGATGGGTGGATTAATTTTAACAAAAGCTTAAACATCTTTTGTTATCAATGGGAGAATACTCAACCAAACATCCACCGATAATGCGAGCTTTACAACATTTAAGAGGGAGTGCTCCAACTCGGATTAAATCAACAAGTATGCCTCTAACCCATAGTAAATGGAAAGTCTTACACTCAACATATCATGGAATGGGAGAATTACATATCAACCAAGGATAATTCAAATCTAAATGCTTTCTTTTTGAAAAGCTTTAAAGGAAAAAGGCACCAAGTGGCCAAAATGATTAGATGAGGTTATTAGTTCTTTTTGGTCTTTTTGAAAATAAAGTCAATATGATTAAGTCTTCTTACAAGTTTGATTAAGAAAATAGTTTGAAAATCGATGGCATAAGACCAAGGTTTCCACTCATTAAAATAAGTCTAAGTTGAAAAACAACAGGCAAAGAAGTTTTGAAAATGAGAAGGAGATTTTGAAATTAAAGAAGAAGGAGGTGGAGATGAAGAGGTTATCTTAGACAAGATTAAGAGTTCTGAGTTGAAAAGATCTAACCCATGGGAAGCATCCACAAGACAATAGTGTCAGATAGAAAACCATTTCCTTTGGATTGTCAAGCAAACAAAAAAGCCATAATCATCCAAGCAATTAATAAGAAACCCAATGGTATCACATAAAGATAACCAATCACCCAAGCTAGCACTCCAAAGCAATCAATCTTCAATGTCCTTTATGTGTATCAGATGAAAAATCCATTGAAACATACTCAAAGAGAAAACATAAAATAATAACAATAAGAGAAATATAACAATTTAGAAGAGTGTATCAGATAAACCCAAGGGAGTCTCTCAAGCTTGTGTTAGATGAATGACATTGGCCATGTTTTTTGTCTTAAATTAATGGCATTGGCCAAGTTTTTGGTCTCAAATTAATGGCATTGGCCAAGTTTTTCTTCCATAACTCAGGAATGTTGCCTACTCTAAGTCCATAGGTCCAAATCAAGTCACATACAAAGATCCAACAATCCACCAATGTGTTTTTTAGTGTTTTTTGTTTTTATTATGCGTTTTAAGGTCCTAAGACCACAAACAAAATATTATCACAAGCACAAATATATCACAAGCACAAAATATAATGGCTCAAGTGAGCAAAAATGAAAAAAAACTGAAGCATAAACATAGGCCCAAGTGGGTAAAGAGAAAATGAATGAAGCATAAACAATTTGCATGAATGTAAATGACAAGGAATGATAAAGTGCAAGAATTTAAATTGCATTAAAGTAAATGACAAGAAAATTAATGTTAGTTGTCAAGTTAGTATGTTAATTTGTGCCTTGAGACAAATTTAGCAATATGTTAAGCAATCGTAAGTAGGTTTATGTAGAATCCATGCCTATCTGAGGTCGGTCAATAATAATGTTGGTGTTAATGCATGCTAGAGACAAGGTATCCAAGACCAAGCTCCTAAAGCATACCACACATAAAAACAAAAGAGGATTGGCCTATAGCATATGTTGATTCATCTGACACAAGGTCATTGATGAATCAACTAGCTAATGATCCATGAGAAGTCATTGGCCAAGAGATGATTGGGGAAGAAATGAGATGAAAATGGAGAGATGAAATAAAGGGGATCCCAAATTCGTCAAGGGATAAACCTCACTTGATCAATACCATTCATTCATCTGAGGGATGAAGTTTTAAACTGCATCAACCTCCTAAATTCAATGGTATTGACCAAGTCAAGGTCCAATTCAACCAAGACCAAGGTCAAACAGAAGTAACGTCAACATAAAGTAAATACAAAAGCTCACAAAATCATTATTTAAACTATTTTTAAAAGATTTTTTAGAATAAAGAAAAATAAGGTTTCAACGATCAAAATCCTAAAACCCCTTCAAAACACCAAAGAAATGGCCAAGGGATTTATCATAGGTCAAGTAAGGTCAAAGGACCATTGACTAATTTTTTTGGTATTTTTCAAAAGTTAGAAGTAATTAAAAACTAATTAAAACAAGTTAAAAAAACACAATCCACCAAAAATATCAAACTTAATCCAAAAATTAATTTTAAATCATAAATGGAAGAAGAAAATATTTGTGAATTTTTGGTGTTGGTCCTATAATTTTTGATAAAAAATGAATTTATGGTGAATTTTAAAATAAATGGGTATTTAAAATTCAATTTAGAAAAAATAAAATAAAATGGAAAATCAAGAGCCATTAGATCACCCCTCATTACTTGAGGTGGAAGATCTGATGATCCAAAACGCGTGTTCCATGTGTTCCCTCAATCAACGTATCACACACATGGTAAAAGCAACCAAAGGCTCAGATTAAAAGAGGGGAGAGAGATCCAAGGGTGAGGGCATTGCCACACCACCACCGGGGCCCTAGCTCCGGTTGTCTTCTCCGGTGAGGGTCACCGGACTGTCAAGAACAAACTTGCCCATAAATTGATGGATCTAACATCATTTGAAAGGAAAAATTGCAAGGATCACGAATATGACCTCTGTTTGTTTCATCTCTTACTCTATAATTAGAAAAGTGAAGATAAAACCAGAGGTGTTCGACCTGAGTTGCTTTGAATCAAGCCTAAAACAACTCAGTCATGTTGCCTATATTGGTAGGACTTCAGCCATCACAAAATTCAGCTTAGATCTAGATTATTGAGGGAGAATCGGAGAGATGAAGTTTTGTGAAATTCACCTTCTCTGAGCTTCTTCTGAGCTTTGTTATTAATGTAATTCTTCGTGCTTTCTCTTCCTCTTGCTTGCAGAAACTCAATGAAGTGGAAAAGGGAATAAATCTTTGGAGTTTTTGTTTAGAAACTTGAGTTGAACAAAAACTCGATTTCTCAAGAAATATTCAAAGAATTCTATGGTGTGAAGTTATGGAAATGTCTAGTAGAGCTTGTGCAGTCTCCTCTTTTATTTTTGAGCAAATGGTGTTTGATTTATAGGCCAAGCAATTGATATGTGCACCTTTCCAATTTTGAATGAAAAATGAGCAATTCTTGGTGCATGGATGCATAGGTAATAGTACAGGCCCAATTAATGATTAGAATATACTCTAAATCTTGCAAGGAGGTTGCTAAAATCATCACACAAGGCCATCCAAAGTTGTGCATTGCTTGGAGCTCAAAACTTGCCAAAACAAGCCATGGAAGGACCTCATGCGCAAGTCCCTCATTTCTCATCCAAATGATGTTATATTTAACTTTTTGGAAATATATCATCATAAGGAACAACTTTTATGTTGTGAATTTTTCAATTTAAAGTTTGGAAAATGGAGAAAAATGGCCTTGAAGGTGGAGGTATCAAACATACTTAGAAATTTTTCTAAGTTATAAGCCAAATGACCTCTCTTTCTACCTTGAATAAATTTTGATGTGAGCTTCGAATGAACTTGTCTCCTTCTACAAGGTTGTATCTCTTTCAATTAAATTCAATTTGACCACATATTTGGCACCATTTGGATTTTGGATGATGGAGTTATAGATTTTAGAAGTTGAGGAAATTTGCTTGTTCCATGATGAGGACCAAAATGGACCTATAATGTTTCCTCATGGTACATGACTTTGAAAGTAGAATTTTATATTTATTAAAGAATAAAAGTTTAATAAGACATATTTAAAATAATTATGGAACTTGTATCATCTTCATATCATGAAAAATTAGGAAGTTATGTCTCTTGGAAGTTGACCTTTTATCTAGGGCATCGACAAAATGACCTATAATCTTTCACCATAAAAAATGACTTTACAAGCAAAATTAGATCTTTAGGCCAACATGAAAGATTTTTTTAATGTCATAAAGAGTAAAGTTTATCTTGGAATCATTTTCATATGACAATAAGTGTAAGAGATAAGGTCTTGGAAACCCTAGATTTGACTAGTTGACTTTTCTGGTCAACTTACTTGAATCAACATGAAAACTTGAAGTTACTTTGCTCTTAGGGGATCATGGAGGATAATATATGCTTATTATTATGTAAAATAAAGTATACCTTGATATCTTTTACCGACTGTTAAAGAAACTTGCTGAGGAAGGCACACAAGATACCTAGATGAATTATGGATTCCTTGACAAACAAGATTCAAACTCTTGATGAACTATTGCTCAAAATGACAAATAAAGAACATGGGGTTCCATATATGATATTTAGAACCAATGTGGACCTTTTATTGCTTGATCTCTTGCATTGAGGGTCTCAAACCCTAGTTGTAGGCTTGGTGGGGGACAAATGGATACACACACTACCTACAAAAGAAACAAAGCTATACTAGACATATTTTTGTATTTTGGTTAGTAAACAAAGAAAATAAAATATGATACAATCATATATTCTTGGTTATCTCTCCCAATGTAAACCCAATGAATGATAGGTGAGGAGAATACCAAGGTGTGGTCCCAATGCCAATGCAAACCTATGAGATGGCATGAGGGATCTTAGGGATCAAAATTGGGGTCTTACAACATGTGCTTAAAATGAACCCATTAAAATGTGCTTTTTGTGTTCATGAAACTATGGATATTGAACATGTACCACGAATAAAAAATAAAGAGGCCAACTATTTGGCCCAAGTAGCCTCAGACTATAATGTAGCAAAGAGAAAGTTAAAGAACTTGACTGAAGTAAAAGACAAACTAGTATCGGCTAGCGTTATCCGACCAGAGTTATCAACGCCAAAACTGGTGGGAGCAGAGAAGCCACCTGGAAATTTTGAAACTTTTTACATCGACAACATAACAAATGATGACTCGCGAAGGAAAATTATTGAGTTCCTTAGAAACCTAACAGAATCGAAGAATCGAAAAACGAAATACAAGGCGCTAAGTTATGTCATTATTGGGAATAAGTTGTTAAAAAAGACTCCACAAGAGGTGCTACTCAAATGTATTAGTGAAAGTGAAGCTTACTTGGCAATTTTTGACACCCACAACGATCATGTGGTGCTCACCAAGAAGGCCAAAAAATGAAATGGTTGTTATGTCGACAAGGGGTATAGTGGTCCACCATGTTGAAAGATTGCATTGAGTTTACTCAAAGATGTCAAGAATGTCAGAAACATGGAGAAATACAACATGTACCCGCCAATGGATTACATTCAATCATCAAGCCATGGTCATTCAGGGGATGGGCATTAGACCTAATAGGTGAGATAAAACTTGTGACTTCTAAAACCCATAGATATATCCTAGTGGGCATTGATTGCTTTAGAATTTGTGTTATTGGTATGAAGTCCATGTATCCTATGCATGCATATGTTTGTTTGATATTGTTGAAGATGTTATGCCATTGATTGATGTTTGAAGGTTTTAACCTTGATTTATGTTATTGTGTGAATTTTGTTGCTATTATATATGCATTATTTTTTGTTTTTAGATGTCAAATGTTTTCCACCATGTTTAAGGGTTTGAATGTTTGGGGTAAACATGAATTGATGAGATTAAATGATTTTGTTGATGCCAATATGTGAATTATTGTGAAATTGTTGTTTTAATCACTGAATAACTTTAGTATGTCGAATTCTGAGATCGGGGGTTTTTACGGAATTGAAATCGGAGGTCCGGAAGGCCTCCAACAATGAAAATTACTTCTTTTTTTCGTTCTTGTATAGTGGTAACCGGTTAACACATTGGTGTAATCGGTTAAAACTAAACTAATAAGTTTTTTCTTAAATTTCCGTGCCTGTAACCGGTTACGTGTTTTGGTGTAACGGTTATAGCTATTGTGTATTGATTTTCGGTCCCAACGGTTTTTGTCATAACTTGAGTTTCGTGACTCGGATTGAGACACGGTTCGGAATGTTGGAAAGATAGTGCAAAATAATATCAAATGGTAATGTTTTTAGAGTCTTAATATGGGGGAATGACCTGAACAATTGACGAAAATTACATGTATATTGTGTCCGACGATTTACGCCATAACTTTTTATTCGTATACCCAAATGACGTGCTGTTTGAAGCGTTAGAAAGCTAACGCTCAGATATATAACGTGATAGTGGTAGGTGAATTGTTTTAGTATTATTACTATGACTAATGTGTTGGTGAAGTTTTTGTTCATAAGTTTGGTTAATGAATTATTGACATATCTCGACGATTTTGGTCATGACTTTCATTCTGTAAGTTTGATTTTGATGTTGTTTGAAGCGTTAGAAAGCTAACGGTCAGACGTATAACATGGTAGTGATTGTTGAACTGTTTAAATATTATTCATGTGCCTACTATATTGATAAATATATTATTTTTTATGTTTGGTTGATGAATCATTGCATTATTGTAATATCATGGTGGGATAATGGTGTTGTCATGTCGATGATGTTATGATAATGATGTTATGGAGTTGATGAGTTATTGTTGTTTGTTGATACTATTGATGTGGTAACATGAATTGATTGTTGCATGATGAATGATGTGATGCATACATGATGAGATGTGTGTGGGGATCATTTTGGTGAACCTTGTTGTGTTAATGCATGTTAGTTGAGAGTCATGCATCATGTTGTACAGGCTTCGATCCAGTTTTGGTGAGCCTCGATCGGGTGCGAGCAACTAATTCCTATTATAGGGGGATTAGTGAAGCATTACCTATGGTGATGGTAACAAGTTTTTGTGAGCCTTGATCCCATTGCGATGGATCGGGTGCGAGTAACTAATTCCTATTATGGGGGATTAGTGAAATGTTACCTATGGTGATGGTAGCGATTTTGGTGTGCTCCAGTTCCAAGAAAGAATAGATCCTATGGAGGGGATCGTGGAGTGAGATGAACCGGAGTGTTCATATTTGGTACCACATGCATGTCGAGCCGTTGTTGAGTATATTGCATAAGTATTGCATTTATATTGATTATTGTTGAGGTGTTGTTGGATGAGATGTTGTTGCATATGATGTTAATGATAATTAAGATGTTTTTGCATATGATGTTAATCATAATTGAGATGTGGTTGCGTATGTTGTAATGACAATTGAGATATGGTTATGTATGATGTAATGATAATTGAGATATGGTTATGTGTGACACCTTTGTGGTTGTGAATTTTAATTGAATTATGCAATAATTGTATGTGGGGTTTAAAAGGGTGTTACCAAAAATGGTAAGAGTGTTGATGTCAAAAGGTTTTGTGGAACGTTTTGCATTTATTTCAACTTTCGTTCAAGAGTTCCTTGTGGAATGCAAGTGGATCCTCCATCATTCATATGGTGAGGTAATATCATTTCAATTTTCGCTTTGTAAGTAATTCCTTTCTTTTACCTGTTTATTATTCAAAAGTATATTATTTACTTTATGTATGATTTGTGTTATGAGTGTTCATTTTTCATAAATTTCAATTGATAACCATGGTATGTTTCAATTTACATGTTTTAGTGACCTCATCTTAATATCTTCACATGTAGTCTATACCGTTAATATTTTATGCTTGCTCCAAAGATTTCTTCTAGTTCAATTTTATGTTTATGATATCATATTTGATTCCACTAACATGCAATTAGTTAAGGATTTTTCTAAGCTAATGTAGGGTGAGTTTAATATGAGTCTCATGAGGGAGTTGAATTACTTCCTTGGTCTTAAAATCAAGTAACTCAAGGAAGAGACATTCGCGTGTCAAACAAAATATTGCAACGAATTGCTAAAGATATTTGGTATGGAAGATGCAAAATCGATTGACACAATCCAATGCCCATAAATGGAAACTTGGAAAGGAATGAAAATGGTAAGGATGTTGATATCAAGAAGTATAGAGGTATGATTGGTTCTCTTATATATCTTACTGCATCTAGGCTGGATATTATGTTTAGCGTGTGTATGTGCGTTCATAATCAATCGGCTCCTAAGGAATCTAATTTAAAATTCATAAAACACATTCTTAGATATCTTCATGGTACATCTAAGTATGGGCTTTGGTATTCCAAGGGAAGCGATTGTAATTTGGTTAGTTATAACGATTCCAATTTTCCGGTTGCCAATCGGATAGGAAAAGTACTAGTGGAACTTCCCACATATTTTCAAACTCCTTAGTAAGTTGGCATAGCAAGAAATAGGTTTTCGTTCCTTTGCTAACTACCGAGGTGGAATACATAACAGTAGGTAGTTGTTGTGCTAAAATTTTGTGGCTCAAATAACAACTACTTGGTTTCAATTTTAAACTACAACATATTCATATTATGTGCGACAACACTAGTGCTATTAATATAACCAAAAATCTGGTGTTACACTCTCGCACTAAACATATTGAGATACGTCACCACTTCCTACGTGACCATGTTGAAAAAGGAGACGTCGTATTTGAGTATGTTGATAGCAAAAATCAACTTGCAAATATCTTTACAAAACCTCTTGCGACTAAACTGTTTTTCAACATTCGAAGGGAATTGGACATACTTGATATCTCAAATCTTGCCTAAATATGATTTGTTGCATGCATTTTATATACTTTTGCTCTAAATTTCCTTGTAAGTTCAATCACGTATGAGGAAGTGTATGTAGCTCAACCTCCGGTTTTGAAAATCACGAGTATCCTAATCATGTTTACAAACTAAAATGAGCTTTGTATGGTCTCAAACAAGCACCCAGGGTTTGGTATGAGGGACTTAGTACGTTTTTAATCGATCAAGGATGCTCTAGGGGGAAGTAGATACTACACTTTTCATTAAGCGTCAAGGAAAACATACTTTTCTAGTTCAAGTTTATATCGATGATATCATTTTTGGTTCCACTAACATGCAACTTGTCAAGGAGTTTTCTAAGCTTATGCAGGGTGAGTTTGAGATGAGTCTCATGCGGGAGTTGAATTACTTCCTTAGACTTTAAGTCAAGCAACTCAGTGAAGGGACATTTGTGTGTCAAACCAAATATTGCAACGAATTACTAAAGAGATTTGGTATGGAAGATGCAAAATTGATTGACACTCCAATGCCCACAAATGGAAACTTGGAAAGGAATGAAAATATTAAGGATGTTGATATCAAGAAGTATAGAGGTATGGTTGGTTCTCTTATATATCTTACTGCATCTAGGCTGGATATTATGTTTAGCGCGTGTATGTGCATTTGTTATCAATCGGCTCCTAAGGAATCTAATTTAAAAGTCGTAAAACACATTCTTAGATATCTTAATGGTACTTCAAAGTATGGGATTTTGTATTCTAAGGGAAGCGATTGTAATTTTGTTGGTTATACTGATTCTGATTTTTCCAGTTACAAATTGGATAGAAAGAGTACTAGTGGAACTTGCCACATGTTTTCAAATTCCTTAGTAAGTTAGCATAGTAAGTGTCATACCCCAAAATTCACCCTACCCCCAAACAACTTTCATCAGATCTATGATCCTATTACACATACATTTATTCATTGCTACATCACCATAATTACATTAACATTCATAACCAAAGGCATATTACATGGGCTCAAGGCATGGATTCAAAAAAAATAGGGAAATTGATTTACCCAATTGGGTAAATCGATTTCCACTGCGCAGATACCAAAAATAAGTCTTTTTTTTGCACAAAGGGCATTTGGTTCCCCCCACTTACCCACTTGCTTTCCCTATAAATAATAGCACTATTCCCCCTCATTTTTTATGCTTTCTAGCCCCCAAAAATTCTGAAAAAATATCATCCAACCCCCCTCTTCTCCAAACCTAAATCAAAACCAAAAAAGTTTTTTCTCCCAAAAGTCACCCCCATCAACTTTTTTTCCATTTCACATTTTTTCCTTAAAATTTCTCACTCTCTAACACTCATAACTCAATCCTTTTACTAAGCTTTCACCACAAATATTTTCATCCCAAATCCCTTGCTTCACATTCAAGCTCAACACAATTTCTACCTAACTTTTTTCACATTTTTTGGGTGATGATTTTATTTTAAACTTTTTAACTTTTGGGTTCTATTTTTTTGATTAAAAATGGTTGCTTGTTCTTGGTTGGTCTTTTGAGATGGTTTAGATTCAAGCTTGCAAAAATGATTAACTTTGGTTTACTCACTTTTTTTTTGAGTTTTTTACTCTTACTATCTTTTTGTTCACCTTTTGTGGTTGCTTTGTGTGTGTTATCATTTTCTTTTATTGTGAACTTGTTGTTGTATTTGTTTGGTTGATGAGGTCTATTAGATCATGGCCATGGTTGTTTAGAGTTGATTAAATCTTCAATGTTTCAAACCTATTAATGGTTGATCAATAGATCACTCATGATAGTTTGAGGCATTGATAGATTGCCTCTATTTTAACCATATTTGGGTCATTTGATGCATAGATGAAACCATGTTTTTACATTAACTTGCTAATCCATTTGCTTATTGTTACTAACTACTAATTACTAACTCCTAACATTTATATTATTGCACTTTAATTCCTTGGAATTTATTTTATTGTTCATTTTATTTCATTTACTTTATGTTTATGTTCACTAACTACTAACTTCTAACATTTATATTATTGCACTTTATTTATTTTTAAAATTTTTTGCAATTTAGTTTATTGTTCACTTTATTTCAAGTATTTTATGTTTATGTTTATTGTTGTCTAACTATATCATTTACATTATACTAATTTATTTACTGCCTTATTATCTTGCTAAATAAAAGAGGAGTAAAAATAAAAGGAAGAGAACAAATCACTTTTTTTTAAAATATTAATAGATGGACTTAAGGTTGCATAACTTTCTTTGTTACAAATCTATTGTTAGTTGATTTTTTAATCATCTTTAATACTTTGCATCAATGATAAGCTATCCCTTAATGTGTCATATTTTAAGTCTTTTTGGCATAGGAAAATAGTCTTAAAAAATATTCATTTTTGTACATGTTACTAACCACTAATTATACTTTATTAATTTTGTTTATCATTAGCCTTTGTTATTGTGATTTTGGTATTATTGACTTATATTTGTTTTATATCATTTATATTCACTAGCCATTATTATTGTGATATTGTTTCTTTATCTTGTAATTTACTTTTACGTCATTACCTTGTAATTTACATTAAAGTACTCATCATCATCATTGTATAAATTCATCATGCATGTTTATTTACTTGTTATTTTTATTTTTATTGTCATCAAACATTAAAAACAACAAAAACATGATAAAATGATAAGACAAAAATATTCATTCTACTCTTAATCAACTTGGACTTAGAGGATTTCATTTTAGGACCCTTGCTTGGAGGCATTTTCCTTATCTTTGTGATACTTTATAAATATTGGATTTTATTTATAATTTAAATTCATGTTGTAAGAATGGCATCATGGCACCACCTTAGGGGGACATGTTTGTAAGACAATTATCCTTTATTTAGCTTATGTCACTTTTGCATACAAAAGGTTTTCTCTTGGGCTACCTTACAATGGGACTCTTTAATTTCGTGTTGGTTACTTTGCATTCATGTTACATAAGCCAAATTTCATAATCAAAATAAAATAAACCCTTGATTCAACGTCAAGTGGCATTTTCATAGTCATATTTAAAACATTTAATAATTACAATTATTGTTGTGCGTCACGAGCCTTAAGTGGTGGAGAATGAGTAAGAATGGAGCATTCTTACCCTTACTCTGATTATTTTGGACGCAAGACGCTTGGCTTGTTGTCTAGAATAATCACCTCCGCCCATAGACTTTAGCACGATACAATCACAAACACTCATTTCATAAAACCCTTATTCAAGGTAAAAATAATACAACTCATCAAACTCATTTTTTTGTGCCTTAGAGCATCATTCCGAAAACCCTTTTTTCAAAAGTAAAATCAACCAACACACAAATATTTTCTACTCCGAACTACGGAGCTCTGATTCCTCATCCTCGAATGAGTGATACGTAGGCACAAGGGCCCCAATCCTTGGCGAGCAATATAATAACAAAAACACCCCCCTTTTCCACACATTTTCTTTTGAAAATAAAACAATGATAGATAAATCCCATGTATGTAAAATAACCCAAATGTTTCCCATGGAGTACCATGGGCGTAAGGGGTGCTAATACTCTCCCCTTACGTAACCGACTTCCGAATCCAAATCTCGGTTGTGAGACCAATTCCTTATTCTCTTTTAGCGCTTCCCGGGCGCACCTCCTCTTTGAGGGTTTTATCGACTATTTCCCCTCTCCTCTCCGATAGAGGTAAACTAAATAAAATTCGGTGGCGACTCTTCTGACTTTGCCTCTCTTTGGCATCTCTTTAGTCCCGGTTTCGTTATCGTGAAATCCCGGTAGCTCCAGCTAGCGACTCTGTTGGGGAAAACAAAATTCCCTATGCAAGTCTAGCCTAGTTTGGGTTGTTTCTCTTTTACATACGTAGAGATTTATCTATTATTTTTTTTTTTCTGTATATACTGCTTTTGTTGCTAACTTGTACATATTTTATTTGTTTGCCTGTTGGTCCGAAACTTTAGTTTTGTGACAAAGAATTTTTGGAAGCAATAATGATTGCAAAGGAAAAAAACCTTATGTGAAGGACTCCCCGCCCGAGTCTGAGAGTTTTGCTTGAGATAGGAGAGGTTGAGTAGTACTGATCCGCGAGGTGCCTGCCTCGTTAGGTTCATATGAGAACCTCACTTAGTGGTAAATTCTCTTAAGGGGATTGATGACCGTCGTGCTTTCGACGTAAGCATCTTTTCTTTTACTAGAGTCAATGACCCTAAGACCCCTTTTAGAACCTTTAAAACTATGGCTAGCCTAGACCGATGGTCGCATAGTATAGGCCACCGAGGTGCCTTCCTCGTAAGGGTCGATACGAAGATCTCACTTAGAGTAGATGACTTTGATGGAGCAGTCGCCTGGCAAGTAAATTGACATAAGCGACTGACAGTCAAGGAAGTCCATGACTCTAGGGGCAGTGTCTTACACCCAATTTTCCAAAAGCCTTAGATCATACAAAGCGAGAACCTTGGTTTACTAAGCAGTCATTATTAACTCCATGCTTCGTCACGATGGTCCAAAACCATGAACCCATACCTAAAATCATGTGGAAATAATAAACCAATCATCCATTCATACATTCATTCATCATCAAAATAATAAGCAAAGCTCTTAAAATTTTCATTTGTTCGGACGCAGAATTACAAGACTATTTTCCGACACAATCATGGATACTTCAACAAGGAAAAGCACTTCTACTTTCCACTTCAAGAGTTCCGACATCAGTTCATTAAAGTTCCTCTGTTCAAAGGTCGTAGCTCTCAAAGAGAACAAGTTTAGAGCCAATTTTGGGAACATCGTAGATCTTCTAACCGAGAAGGTTGACTATGGTGATATCACTACAATGTCCCAATACTATGACGTCCCTTTAAGATGCTTCACTTTCCCCGACTTCCAAATCTCTCCAACCTTGGAAGACCTCGAGAGACTCCTCAATTGACCAATCAAAGAATACAACCCTTTCCCGAAGTTGGAAGAAGGCTTCTGTTTGACCGAGCTCTCACTCACCTTGGGTATCAACGCTAACAAGCTAGTGGACAATTAGGGCGTTAAAGGATCCATCAAAGGTTTAACTCAAAAGTTCCTAGAAGCCCATGCTTGGGAAATGATTAAAAAAGGAAGACCCGACTTTTGTAGTGCAACCTTGGCACTTTTGATTCATGGAATTGTCCTCTTCCCAAATATGGACAAGTTCATGGATCAGTTAGCAGTTGAAGTCTTTTTAACAAAGAATCCGGTGCCTTTTTTACTTGCTGATTTATACCATGCCTTCCATACAAGGCATGAGAAGAAGGGAGGTACTTTTCTTTGTTGCGCTCCTATGCTACATCTTTGGATGAGGGGCCGCATGCCTCAAAGTGGACCCTTCCCCGAAAACAAACTAACATGGCCGCAAAGGTCCGCATCTCTCTCTGCCAACTCAATTCTATGGTACAAGAGGGAATGGGATACAAAGGACGTCATCGCAAGATGTGGAGAGTTCTCTAACATACCCTTAATAGGAACACAAGGTTGCATCAACTACAACCCTGCTATACTCAAGAGACAACTAGGATACGCCATGACGAGTCCCCCCGAGGAAAGAGATTTCATTCCATTTTTCATCAATACCATGGATCCGCTTGATTCAAATGTGAAAAGAGTGAGAAAAGCTTGGACAAGCATAGTCAGTATTGACCATGAATGAGGTAAGAAAAACATCCTAGCCAAGGAACCCTACTATGTGTAGGTAAAAGATAGGGCTAGGGTGGTTAAGATGCCGTTTCTGTTTGATCCTTCTTCATTCCCGTTGATGCCCGAGCCCGAGCCTATCCTACAAGAGGACATGGACAAACTTACCTGCCAAATCAAAGAGCTCGAGTTGGAAAACACTCAACTACGAGTCCAACTCAATCGTGCCAAGGAACGTAACCACGTCTTGGAGGATAAGGGTAAGCAAGTCTGTGAAAAATTTGAAGATAGCAAGAAAAGGCTCCGATTAGCCGAGGGACAAAGAGTTTGGGTTGGTGGAGCTCTACAAGGAGCTAATTCTAAGTTAGACTTCCGCAACGAAGAGTTGGATCGAGCGTCTTGAATCATCAAGGACCTTGAAAATACTGTCGAGAGGTCTAATGCCATGAAGAAAGAAGTGAGGGAAGATTATGAGGCCCAGATTCTCGAACTGAGGACCACTCTAAAAGAGTATAAGGACTTTCTAGCCAAGGAGCAACTAGAGAAAGAAAAGATTCACCGAATCTTCATGCGTGAGCAGTTCAACCTTGGACAAGCTTGCGAGCAAATCAAGAACTTGAAGAGGGGAATCTATGACCAAGCCTATGTAGAGTTGCAAAACAACTGCAGACATTGGGAGGAGCGTTGCCATGGATTCGAAGCTGCCATTGCTCAAAGGGACGAAATCATCCATAATCTCCAAGCCCTTTACGAAGAATGGAGGGACAAGTACACCAACATGACAGTATTAACTAATTATGCCCTTCAAGACTTTCCCGACAAGTTGAAGGAGGCAGATCTGATCATGTACCCAGATAATACCCCTGAAGAGGTCTACCACTTCGTCAAGCTCTGTAAAAGAACAATGGCCGAACTCATCACCGACATTGAGGCTCTCCGCAAGTCTCAAGGGGTCATTTGCATCCTTCGAAACACAAAAACATACAAAACTCATCCATCCACCTTTTTCTTCTCACTAGAACCACTCTCTAAAGCTGACTTTTTGGTAGGATACACGAGGATGTCAACAAGCTGTCATGGAGAAACTTCAAGAGAACCAAGTTGTCCTTCAGGAAGAAGTATCCCATATGCGGTCCCAAATACGGAAGTTGATGGAGACTATTCAAGCAGTCGCAAGAGGCCAAGAGGTTATGGCAAAAATGCAAGAAGAAATAAACCAACGTGCTAGTACTACCAATCCTCATACCCCTCTAGCGGTCGACACTCCGACTCCAGTTCCTCAAGTTGATCCTCCAATTAACATTAATGCACCCGACGGTGTTCCAAACGATAATCCTTGTCCTCATGTTTTTGAGATAGACGACCAACACGATGCATTCTTCAGACCAAGGGATGCTTCTCAGGATGACGCCTTCGGTTCAGCAACCAACAAGGTGGAGAGGAAGGTGAAGGCTATCAAGGAAAAGCTCAAGGCAATGGGGAACATTGATGTTTTAGGCCTTGATGCGGCAGTAATATGCTTGGTACCTGGGGTCATCATTCCGGCCAAGTTCAAAGTTCCGGACTTTGAAAAATATAAGGGAAATAGCGACCCTAGGATGCACATTAGGGCATACTGTCGAAAGATGGCTGCTTATTCCAGCGATGATCAACTTTTAATGCATTTTTTACAGGATTCCCTCAGTGGGGTATCTTTGGATTGGTACATGCAACTTGAGGGCAACCATATTCACACATGGAGGGGAATGGTCGAGGCATTCCTCAAGCACTATCAGTACAAACTTGATATGGCACCTAATCGCACGCAGTTGCAAAATCTGACTCAGAGGTCCGAGGAGTCCTTCAAAGAGTATGCCCAACGGTGGAGGGAATTAGTTGCTAGGGTACAACCCTCATTGCTAGAAAGATAACTGGTAGACATGTTTATGGGAAACCTGCAAGGTCTATACCTTGATAGAATGGTAGGGAGCACCTCTTCGGGCTTTTCCGACCTGGTCTTAGCCGGTGAAAGGATAGAAAATATGATTAAAATAGGAAAGACCCAGAACTCTGCAAGTACTTCTAGTGCATCGAAGAAACCTTTTGTTCCCTACGGTAAAAAATGAGAAGGAGAGACCAATGTCGCCTCCATCATTAGAACAAGAAATCCCACTTATCCACAAGTAGCCGCCATATCTCCCATCCAACCAAGTCAACAACAACCATTTGCAATTCCTGTTCAAACTCAACAACAACAACGGTATCAACAACAACCGTAACGTCAGCAACCACAGTATCAACAACAACAACAAAGGATGTGAAGGCCCGAGAGAAGATTTGACACAGTTCCCATGCCTTATAGCCATATTCTACCATATTTATTGAGGGGATCACTTGTACAACTAAGGGAGCTAGGACCCCCACCAGCGGTTCTTCCTCCCGGTTATGATGCAAATGCCCGCTGTGAATTTCATTCTGGCGCTCCTGGGCATTCGATCGAGAATTGTAAAGCATTAAAGTACAAGGTTCAAGATCTTATTGATTCTAAGGCAATCACGTTCTCCCCCAAGGGGCCGGATGTAAATAATAACCCGATGCCCCCTCACAACAATACATCCGTAAATATGATGGAAGCTGACAATGGAAGGAGATTGATGTCCTGTGTGGACGAGTTAAAAACATCACTCATCGAGATCAAGAATGCTTTAATGAGGGATAATGCCTTTCCCATCTGTAGTAATGACTGTGAACATTGTCTGATTAACCCGCAACAGTGTAGGACGTTGAAGTCTTCCATACAATAATTAATGGACCAAGGGATCTTAGTGGTAGACTGCCCGTCCACAAAAGAATATGTGTCTACCCTCGAGATACCATACGATGAAGTCCCTCCTCTACAAATTCCATATGACTTCTCTCAGTTAACTCTGTCAACAAACCATGTTACTCCGATCATAATAAGGTTCCCACACCATTCCCGTATGTTGACACCAAGGAAGTCCCATGGGTGTATGAGACCTCAGTCTACATTCATGGCCAGAAAATTCAAGAAGAACCGTTGAAGTCTAGTGATCCAATGATCAATATCACCGGCACTGGCGGAATTACAAGAAGTGGAAGGATATTTGCACCGATACTCACTCCAATTGAAACTATCAATCCTTCAACTTCAGACAAAGGCAAACAAATTGATGGCGCTAATCAAAGACAAGACCCTGCACCTTCTAATGAAGTAGACGAGTTCTTATGCATCATCAAGAAGAGCGATTATCGAGTAGTTGATCAGCTTAACCAGACACCCTCGAAGATCTCAATGTTGTCTTTATTAATATGCTCAGAGGCCCATATGGATGCTTTGGTAAAATTTCTAAGGACAACTCACGTACCGCAAGAGATCTCTGTTTGTCAGTTTGAAGGAGTAGTTAACAATATCGCTACTAGCGAGCTTGGGTTTCAGTGATGACGAGCTTCCTGCCGAGGGGAGGAATCATAACAAGGCTCTCCATATTTCTACTAAGTGTGTGGACACAGTCCTATCAAGAGTTTTGGTAGACACTGGGTCTTCCCTCAATGTGATGCCTAAGAGCTCCTTTGCTAAACTAACTGTTGAAGGACTCGTAATGAAGCCGAGTGAGCTTATAGTAAGAGAATTTGATGGGACTAGAAGGACTGTGATCGGTGAGGTGAATTTTCCTATGAAGATTGGTCCCCATACTTTCCTTATCACTTTCTTCGTAATGGACATCTATCTAGCCTACAGTTGTCTGCTTGGGAGGCCTTGGATCCATTCAGCTGGTGCAGTCACTTCAACGCTCCACCAAAAATTGAAATTCTTAGCTGATGATAAACTAGTTGTTGTCGAGGGTGAGGAAGACATTGTGGTAAGTCACCTCGCATCTTTCCGATACGTTGAAGGAGAAGGGGAGATGAGGGAAATCCCATTCCAATCATTTGAAGTTATCAATGTTGAAATGGTTTTCCCAGCAAGGGATGAATCAAAAGATATCGAATCTCCAATGGCATCTCTTAAAGACGCCCTGACAATCATAAAGGATGGACACCCCCAAGGATGGGGAAGATTGCTTGAACTTCCTGCCAACAAGGACCGTACCGGTTTAGGATACAACTCCCAGAATTTGAAGAAGCCCGCGTCGATAGCTACAAGGGGATCAGTGCTCCCGCTATCCAAAAACTTCTCAAGCGCTGGTTACCTTGATGAGAACCGTATATGTGTCGTGGAAGAAGAAGAAGAAGAAGAAAATGTTGGGTTGATCTTCACAAAGACTGATGGAAAGGGTGCCACCAAATGGACTAAGATTCAAATACCTAAAGTGACCTTGATTGAAATGTAATTCCCAATGTTGTTTTCCTTCCTTTTTATCAAAAGAACCCATGTCAAGCCCAAAGCATAGGGGAATCATTTGTAGGGCCTCATCAAATTTCCTTATTAATCATTAATGAAAAAGGTTCATGTTCGCAATCAATTTTGAGATCCTTGCCTTTCATTTATTTATTTCACCTTTTTCATAATGACATTTTTTTAAAATATTTTCAAATCATCCTTTCTTTCATACCAATAAAAGCGTGGACCTTAAATCATGCAGATCATCCTCGACAACCACCAATGACAATTCTGCTACGGTTTCATATGACTTTGACAACCCTATTAATCAAGCCGGTGAAGAGTGTGAGGAAGAGGCCGAACTCCCAGAAGAATTGGCAAGGCTGCTCAAGCAAGAGGAAAAAGACATCCAACCGCATGAAGAATCAGTGGAAGTGATTAACCTTGGGACAGATGAGGAAGCGAAAGAAGTCCGAGTCGGCTCCGCTCTACAAGACGAGGTGAAGGCAAAATTGATTGAGCTCTTGAAGGAATACAAAGATGTGTTTGCATGGTCATACCAAGATATGCCTGACCTTGATACTGACATTGTGGTTCACCATCTACCCCTTAAGAAGATGCCCTCCAATAAAGCAAAAGCTACGAAGGACCCATCCCGACATGGCTATGAAAATCAAGGAGGAGGTACAAAAGCAGCTCAACGCCGGCTTCCTAGTGGCCTCGAATTATCCTCAATGGATAGCTAACATTGTACATGTACCTAAGAAGGATGGCAAAGTAAGAATGTGCGTATATTATAGAGATCTAAATAGAGCAAGTCCCAAAGATGACTTTCCACTGCCACACATTGACGTGCTAGTAGATAATACCGCTTAGTTCTCTGTTTTCTCTTTTATGGATGGTTTCTCCGGTTATAACCAGATCCGCATGGCTCAAGAAGATATGGAGAAAACCAATTTCATAACACCATTGGGCACCTTCTGCTACAAGGTGATGCCTTTTGAATTGAAGAACGCTGACGCCATATACCAACGAGCCATGGTCACTCTCTTTCATGATATGATCCATAAAGAGATTGAGGTCTACGTCGATGACATGATAGCCAAGTCTCAAACCGAAGAAGAACACCTTGTCAATCTAGAAAAACTGTTTGAGAGGATGAGGAAGTCCAAATTGAGGCTTAATCCCAACAAATGCACATTTGGGGTAAGATCCGGCAAATTGCTAGGTTTTATTGTCAGTCAACGTGGCATCGAAGTAGATCCCGAGAAAGTAAAGGTCATACAAGCTATGCATGCACCCAAAATCGAGAAGGAAGTCTGAGGATTCCTAGGTAGATTGAACTACATTGCTAGGTTCATATCTCACCTCATTACCACTTGTGATCCAATCTTCAAACTTCTTCGAAAGGATCAAGCCATCATTTGGGGCGATGATTGCCAAGACGCATTTGAGAAAATAAAGGAATATTTGCAAGAACCTCCTGTGTTGATGCCTCCTGTACCTGGTAGACCATTAATCATGTTTCTCACTGTTCTCGAAGGATCAATGGGTTGTGTCCTCGGCCAACATGACGAGACTGGTAGAAAAGAGCATGCAATATACTACTTGAGCAAGAAGTTCACTGATTGCGAGAGTAGGTATTCGATGCTTGAAAAGACTTGTTGCGCACTAGCATGGGCTGCCAAACGTTTAAGACAGTACATGCTCACTCATACAACATTGTTGATCTCTAAGATGGATCCTGTCAAATACATCTTTGAGAAGCCGACTCTAACCGGTAGAGTAGCCCGATGGCAAATGGCTTTAACCGAGTACAATATCCAACATGTCACTCAAAAGGCCATCAAAGGGAGTGTATTGTCTGATTATCTTGCACAACAGCCCTTGGAGGACTATCAATCTATGCGTTTTGAATTCCCCGACGAGGATATCATGTTGATTAGGGATTGCAACATCCCAGGTCCCGAGGAAGGACCCGAGCCTAGATCCCGATGGACCATGGTTTTTGATGGAGCTTCTAATGCTCATGGAAATGGTGTTGGGGAAGTAATCACTTCTCCAACTAATTTCCACCTCCCCTTCACCGCCCGATTATGTTTTGAATGTACAAACAATATGGCCGAATACGAGGCTTGTATCTTTGATATTGAAGCTGCTATCGATCTTAGAATCAAAATCCTGGAAGTCTATGGAGATTCAACCTTGGTAATCAGCCAAGTCAAAGGAGATTGGGATACTAGAGATCATAAGCTCATTCCTTACAAAGAGCATGTCTTGAAACTAGTCCCCTACTTTGATGAAATTACATTCCACCACATCCCTCGAGAAGAGAATCAGCTAGCTGACGCTTTGGCAACTTTGTCGTCCATATTTAAAGTTAAGTGGAAGAATGAAGCGTCGTCCTTTCACCTGAACTACTTAGACGAACCTGCTTACTGTCTGGCAACAGAAGATGAAACTGACGGTCATCCTTGGTTCTATGACATCATGAAATTCTTAGAGAACCAAGAGTATCCTGCGGACGCGTCCATCACCGACAAGAAGTATCTTCGAAAACTATCATCCAAATTCTTCTTAAGTGGAAGGGTATTATACAAGAGAAATTATGATTCAGTTTTGCTTAGATGTGTGAATAAGCAAGAAGCAAACCAGATTATAATGGAAATTCATGAAGGATCCTTTGGGACGCATGCCAGTGGGATCACTATGGTAAAGAAAATTTTAAGGGCCGGATACTACTGGATGACTATGGAGATTGACTGTCATCGCCACGTCCAAATCTGCCACAAGTGCCAGATATACGCCGATAAGATCCATGTGTCGCTAACACCTCTCAATGTCCTAACATCACCTTGGCCTTTTGCCATATGGGGCATTAACGTGATCGGAAGCATAGAGCCAACTGCCTCGAATGGACACCACTTCATCCTTGTAGCCATTGACTATTTCACGAAATGGGTAGAAGCAGCCTCGTACGCCAACATTACCAGACAAGTGGTAACTCGATTCCTCAGGAAAGAAATTATCTGCCGTTATGGGGTCCCCAACAAGATCATTACTGATAATGGATCTAACCTCAATAATAAAATAATGAAAGAGTTATGCCAAAATTTCAAGATCGACCACCACAACTCATTGCCTTATAGGCCTAAGATGAATGACGTTGTTGAGGCAGCTAACAAAAACATCAAGAAGATCGTGCAAAAGATGGTGGAAACCTATAAAGATTGGCATGAAATGCTCCCATTCGCATTACACGGCTATCGTACTTCCGTACGCACTTCCACTAGGGCAACTCCCTTCTCCCTTGTGTACGGCATGGATGCAGTCTTATCGGTCGAAGTAGAAATTCCTTCCTTAAGGATTTTGACAGATGTTAAGCTTGATGAGTCTGAGTGGGTACGAGCTCTATTTGACCAACGAAACCTCATTGATGAGAAGTGCTTAGCAGCCATCTGCCATGGCTAACTCTATCAAAAGCGCATCAAGATGGCACATGACAAAAAGGTTTTTCCCCGCAGCCTAAAGGTTGGAGACCTCGTATTGAAGAAGATTCTTCCAATCCATACTGACCCCAGGGGAAATGGACGCCAAACTATGAAAGCCTGTATGTTGTAAGAAAGGTCTTCTCCCGAGGAGTCTTGATCCTTGCAACTATGGATGGTGAAGATCTTCCATCCCCGGTGAATGCGGATGCAGTCAAAAAATACTATGCTTAATATTAGGGATTTAATAAGAGCAAGAGGCTGCATCCCACAAGGAATCCTTCTTCATTCCTTGGCGAGTCAATTATGTGGGTCCCCCAACAAGTCAATCCTATTACCCTCCTTCAAAAAGCAAGATCAAAGGGCGACCAAAGGCATAAAGGCTATAGCAGAGTTGGAATTTGGTGGAAACCCGAGATGTTTCATTGCCATTACAATTATCGTTTTCTTTTCACAATCACCTCTTTTAGGAATTGCTTCCTTTGTACAAAATCCCCATTTTTTTGGGGATCACTTATCAATAAAATCAGTTCCCTCACATGTGTTCCATATTTTTACTTTTCTTGCTTTGTCTGTGAAATATGACTTTTTTCCTAAATAATATTACATTGGAAAAATTTTCGATTAAAAGACCCTTTTCAAAAAAAAACTATAAGGGAGACAACATCGAATTACAATTCTTTCCGAAATTTTCTAAAGGTAACCAAAACGCATTTGGAATTTCCAACCCGAGGGTGTCACACAGTCCCTTGGAAATTCCAAATGCCTTTTGGTTACCTTTAGAAAATTTCGGAAAGAATTGTAATTTGATGTTGTCTCCCTTTAGAGAATTCCTACTGGGGGAGAATCCCCAAGCCGAGTCAGACATTCATAGTCGAGAATCATCCTTGAATTCATTTTCTCCAGTAGATGTCAGGTATTCCAGCCATTGCTAGGAATCGTCGCTTGACATCTGTATTCTCCTCAGCAGAGTCAGGTATTCTAGCCGTTGTTAAGAATCGTCACTGAACTGTTTGATCTTTCCGGCGAATTTCGGGTATTCTAGTCGTCGCTAAGGATCATCATTGTACCGTCATGAAGTTGTATCTTTAGTCGAGTCGAGTATTCTAGTCGTTTCTATGAATCACCATTGAACAACCCCTTTTCCCCCCTCAAGAGTCGGGTATTCTAGTTGTCGCTAGGAATCGTCACTGTACCTTGTCTTTTCTCCCCAACCGGTTTAAATGGGACAGCCGTTGCCAAGCATCATCATTTGAAATCATTTATCATCCCCACTAAGTCGGGTATCCTAGCCATTGCTAAAAATCATCACTGAATTCGTTTGTTTGACCCCCAATACATGTTAGGTGTTCCAGTCGTTGCTAAGAAACACCATGTTGTTTTTCCCTGGCCGTTGCTAGGAGCGGTCACCATTGTTCTCATTCCCTAGTGAAGTTTAATTCCCTTAATTTTTTTCTTGGGATTTTCACATAAAATTTTTCTCATTAAGAAGATACTTAAGGTGCATACATCACATTGCATGCATAATCATCATAACCACACATAATCCCCAACAAATTCTAACATTCTCCGGCAGGGCAAATTTCTGGTTACTCCCATTAGTATTTAATCCTCTCTTACCTTAAACACATTGGAAGTCGTCGCTATCCATATATTCAGGTCCGAGAAAATTAAATAGGGGCAGTTGTCATACCCCAAAATTCACCCTACCCCCAAATAACTTTCATCAGATCTATGATCCTATTACATATACATTTATTCATTGCTTCATCACCATAATTACATTAACATTCATAACCAAAGGCATATTTCACGTACTCAAGGCATGGACTTAAAAAAAAATAAAAAATAAAAATAGGGAAATCGATTTACCCAATTGGGTAAATCGATTTCCACTGCGCAGATACCAAAAATAAGTCTTTTTTTTGCACAAAGGGCATTTGGTTCCCCCCACTTACCCACTTGCTTTCCCTATAAATAGATGCATTATTCCCCCTCATTTTTTTATGCTTTCTAGCCCCCCAAAATTCTGAAAAAATATCATCCAACCCCCCTCTTCTCCAAACCTAAATCAAAACCAAAAAACATTTCTCTCCTAAAAGTCACCCCCACCAACTTTTTTTCCATTTCACATTTTTTCCTCAAAATTTCTCACTCTCTAACACTCATAACTCAACCCTTTTACTAAGCTTTCACCACAAATATTTTCATCCCAAACCCCTTGCTTCACATTCAAGCCCAACAACATTTCTACCTAGCTTTTTTCACATTTTAAGGGTAATGATTTTAACTTAAACTTTTTAACTTTTAGGTTCTGTTTTTTTGATTAAAAGTGGTTGCTTGTTATTGGTTGGTCTTTTGAGATGGTTTAGATTCAAGCTTGCAAAAATGATTAACTTTGGTTTACTCACTTCTTTTTGAGATTTTTTACTCTTACTATCTTTTTGTTCACCTTTTTGTGGTTGCTTTGTGTGTGTTATCATTTTCTTTTATTGTGGACTTGTTGTTGTATTTGTTTGGTTGATGAGGTCTATTAGATCATGACCATGATTGTTTAGAGTTGATTAAATCTTCAATGTTTCAAACCTATTAATGGTTGATCAATAGATCACTCATGATACTTTGAGGCATTGATATATTGCCTCTATTTTAACCATATTTGGGTCATTTGATGCATAGATGAAACCATGTTTTTACATTAACTTGCTAATCCATTTGCTTATTGTTACTAACTACTAATTACTAACTCCTAACATTTATATTATTGCATTTTAATTCCTTGCAATTTATTTTATTGTTCATTTTATTTCATTTACTTTATGTTTATGTTCACTAACTACTAACTTCTTACATTTATATTATTACACTTTATTTATTTATTTTTGCAATTTATTTTATTGTTCACTTTATTTCAAGTATTTTATGTTTATGTTTATTGTTGTCTAACTATATCATTTACATTATGCTAATTTATTTACTACCTTATTATCTTGCTAAATAAAAGAGGAGTAAAAATAAAAGGAAGAGAACAAATCACTTTTTTTAAAAAATATTAATAGATGGACTTAAGGTTGCATAACTTTTTTTGTTACAAATCTATTGTTAGTTGATTTTTTAATCATCTTCAATACTTTGCATCAATGATAAGCTATCCCTTAATGTGTCATATTTTAAGTCTTTTTGACCTTGGAAAATAGTCTTAAAAACTATTCATTTTGTACATGTTACTAACCACTAATTATACTTCATTAATTTTGTTTATCATTAACCTTTGCTATTGTGATTTTGGTATTATTGACTTATATTTGTTTTATATCATTTATATTCACTAACCATTATTATTGTGATATTGTTTCTTTATCTTGTAATTTACTCTTACGTCATTACCTTGTAATTTACATTAAAGTACTTATCATCATCATCATTGTACAAATCATCATGCATATTTATTTACTTGTTATTTTTTTATTGTCATCAAACATTAAAAACAACATGATCCGCTGTCGCACACGGGTCAAAAACGAGTTTAAAAGTGTAGTAAAACGGAAGCGACACTCGAATATCATATCACAAGGACTCTTGAATGTTATAACCAAACAAATGAAAAGAAGGGGGTTTTTAAGGTTCAAAACTTAAATCGAAGATGATTAAAGGTAAAAGCAAAATTGATAAATAAGCTAATCTATTGTATCGATTTCTGACTTATCATCGATTCTTATAATTCCAATTCCCTAGAGGATTCAATCCTATTCGATTACATTACCCACTGACAAGCGCAAATTGGTATTATATGATGTATGCTCCTAATTTCCGAATTAAACAAACGGATTTAAGCAGACGCGAATTAAGCAAACGCGACTTAATTAAACACGATAACGAAAAAGCTGAAGGAGAATTGCGACCCAAAGCGCAGCGGAAATTAAAATTTTCTCCTTTAGAGATCCTTACGAATGGTCATGATCAGTGATAGAATATTTACCTCTTGTGACGGTTGAAACCTTTGGTGCAGATCTCTTGTGACAATCAAAACCTTTGATGCAGATCCACAAAGCGATCACGAACGTTGAACGATGACAACGTCTCTACTCAGTCCACACGAACGGATTCCTTCAATCTCAGTGCTAGCTGGTACGAGTGAAGGCTTTGAGTGAGAGAGAGAGAGATAGAAAACGAAAATAATGCAACCGCAAATTTTTGCTTCTGCACAAGGGTTCTATTTATAGAACCACTTGTGTGGGCTTCAAGCTAAAAGCCCACTTAAGTGTATTTTGGCCCATATCTTATAATATGCCCAAAATCACTTAAGCCCATGGTACCTTACCATATTTCGTATTCTACTCAAGTACACCGTACCTTACGATGTTCTATAACTCACTTAAGGGCACCGTACCTTACGGTATTCCTTAGTTACTCTATCTCTCATCAATCCGTCCTTTGTGTGTGACCCTGTAGGTTTTCGTGACGTTGGCAATTATACTAAATCACGCATTTAATATAATAAACAGTGAGCGGTATCTAGCAACACATCACTGCTACCCAAGACACGAAAATGTCATGTGATCTGACAAAACCATCTGTGATAATAATTATGTGTATAATTACCCTTTTGCCCCTATGTCTATATTGAACACAAGGCATAGACCGTGTCATCCTTGTCCAGTTCAATATTGGGCCCATAGACATTTATCCTGTTATGCAGGATGGGCAAATTCCATCTAGGTCACTCATGTCCCTCAGCATGCTTCGTGGAGTACCCATCAACTGTCTTTATGGTTATCCAGTTACGGACAACGTTGGATCAGCAATAAAGCACTCGACTCTACATCTAGGATCCATAGTGGTTTCAGGTCGAAGAGTGGAATACACTATTATCACCATGAGAATAACTTATGACACCTTGCATAACTTTCTATATAGTATTCTCATAGCGGGTCGATCCGGTATAAATATTACTCCTAATATTCATACCTACGTTTAAGACTTGATAACTCTTTATCCATGATCCATGAGATGTAATCATCAGTCTACAAACATAATAGTCTTAATGCTTTAATGTTATCCCACTTCACACTAAAGCTCGACTACGGATACTTTAAGAATAGTGTCCTTATGTTTAATGTGTTCTCATGATTAAGTCACACTTAATACATTAAACGGGCTATCTATTCCAGGGACTTTATTAATCAAACATAATAAAGAAAATGCCTTTTATTATTAATAAATAATTCGATACAAGTACCAAAAAGTATTGGCCTCTAGGGCTTACACCAACAAAAGCTACGCTAACGTGATTATAGTTAAGGATCATACAAACAATCAAATTTAATCAACTCTATCCTATAAGAAACAATCGAATTAAGCAAACGAAACTAATCGAATTAAACAAACGAGTTTATAGGAAGAATTGAAAAGAAATTGAAATTAATAAAAACCTCAAAGTAGAATTCGAATACAACAGATCAACTCTTTGGAAATTAGCTCTCCATGAAATCTTCTAAGAAATATTATATCATCAAAATTCAGAATTAGGATTACTATAGTAGTGAAAGACCTAATATAATAAAAGGAAAATTCAGGCCCTTATAGGATCCGACCCGAAAATTACAAAAACTGGCCCAAACTAACTATTTTAATTAAGTCTGAAACTTCAACGAATTATTTGGCCATTCTTCACTCCGAATCTGATTTTGTCTTCAACATGAAACTTTTAGCTTTTCTTCTTAGCTTTCCAATGCATATCAGAACGCGTTAATCCGACTTCTATAGCTCAAGTTATGATCTGCATAGTGATAATGTATCAAATAATTGTTTATGCTGAAAATAAAGTAAAAAAATAAACTTAAATCTAAAAGCATAATAAAATAGTAAAATAAGTAAAATAAACTAAGTAAATGCCTAAGTACAATTATAGAAGAATGTGCATCCAAATGCACTGATCACAACAAAAACATGATAAAATGATAAGACAAAAATATTCATTCCACTCTTAATCAACTTGGACTTAGAGGATTTCATTTTAGGATCCTTGCTTGGAGGCCTTTTCCTTATCTTTGTGATACTTTGTAAATGTTGAATTTTATTTGTAATTTACATTCATGTTGTAAGAATGACATCATGACACCACCTTAGGGGGACATGTGTTGTAAGACCATTATCCTTTGTTTAGCTTAGGTTACTTTTGCACACAAAAGACTTTCTCCTGGACTACCTTACAATGTGAGTCTTTAATTTCTTGTTGGTTACTTTACATTCATGTTGCATAAGCCAAATTTCATAATCAAAATAAAATAAATCCTTGATTCAACGTCAAGTGGCATTTTCATAGTCAAATTCAAAACATTTAATAATTACGATTATTATTGTGCGCCACGAGCCTTAAGTGGTGGAGAATGAGTAAGAATGGAGCATTCCTACCCTTACTCTAATTATTTTGGACGCAAGACGCTTGACTTGTTGTCTAGAATAATCACCTCCGCCATAGACTTTAGTACGATACAATCACAAACACTCATTTCATAAAACCCTTATTCAAGGTAAAAATAATACAACTCATCAAACTCATTTTTTTATGCCTTAGAGCATCATCCCGAAAACCCTTTTTTCAAAGGTAAAATCAACCAACACACAAACATTTTCTACTCCGAACTACGGAGCTCTGATTCCTCATCCCCGAATGAGTGATACGTAGGCACAAGGGCTTCAATCCCTGGCGAGCACTATAATAACAAAAACACTCCCCTTTTCCCCATATTTTCGTTTGAAAATAAAACAAGGATAGATAAATCCCATGTATGTAAAACAACCCAAATGGTTCCCATGGAGTACCATGGACGTAAGGGGTGTTAATACCCTCCCCTTACGTAACCGACTTCCGAACCCAAATCTCGGTTGCGAGACCGATTCCTTATTCTCTTTTAGCGCTTCCCGCGCGCGCCTCCTTTCCGAGGGTTTTATTGACTATTTCCCCTCTCCTCTCCGATAGAGGTAAACTAAATAAAATTCGGTGGTGACTCTTCTGACTTTGCCCCTCTTTGGCATCTCTTTAGTCCCGGTTTCGTTATCGTGAAATCCCGGTAGCAACAGTAAGAAACAGGTTTTTGTTGCTTTGTTAACTACCAGGCAAAATACTTAGCAGCTGATAGTTGGTTTGCTCAAATTTTGTGGCTCAAACAACAACTACTTGATTTTGATATTAGACTACAATGTATTCCTATTATGTGCGATAATACTAGTGCTATTAATCTAACCAAAAATTCAGTGTTACATTCTCGCACTAAGCATATTGAGACACGTCACCAGTTCCTATGTGACCATGTTGAAAAAGGAGATGTTGCATTTGAGCATGTTGATAGCAAAAATCAACTTGCAGATATATTTACAAAACCTCTTGCGATCGAGCCATTTTCAACATTCAAAGGGAATTAGGGATACTTGATATCTCAAATCTTGCCTAAATATGATTTGTTGTTTGCATTTTATATATGTTTGCTTTAACTTTCCTTGGAATTTCAATCACATATTAGTGCATCCTTCATCAATTCATACGCGAGGTAACATTGTTCCATTTTCCCTCTTTGAAAGTAAGCCTTTTGCTTTTACATGTTGTTTATGTTCTAAATGCTTAATATGCTTGATGTATGAACTAATTCATGAACGTTCACTTCAAAAAATTTCAATTGATGTATGTCAATTATATGCTTATAGTGACTTCATGATATTCTTATTCCATACTTGAAATATGTTCTTGATGTATAAGCTTGGCATCTATTATTTGTTCTTGCATGATGTATGTGAGATTGTTGTTTATCTATTCCGGCATAAAATATGTTTGAACATGTTATAATGTAAATGAAATTCTTGTAGTGTGTCATGGTTATGATAACATTTCTGTTTTTGGTTTGAGTGGTGATAAATCTAATATTTTTCTTGCTAGAGCACATGCGTGTGCAACATTCGAGAGCACCAAAGGTATATGTCACGTAAGTGTGTCGCTTTTGTAGCAACTCAAGAGTTTTTGATTGCATTGTATCCGTAATTTTTCATATTTATTGCATATGTTATTTGGCATGAGTTGTGGCAAACATGTTATATCAAAAATTCTAAAAACGTCACCTTGGTAAAAACGATCATTCAGTTCACGCCACATCTTAGTTGTGCTATCCATCCACATAATGCTTTGAGCAATCTCAGTTTCTACTGAGTTGTTGATCCATGACATGATCATGGTGTTACAATGATCCTATGCAATGAATTTGTGATCTTCATTAGGTGCTCGTGGTAAGGAGCCATTGATGAAGTGAATCTTGGCCTTGGATCGAAGAGCCGTGGTCATGGATCGTGACCAAGAGTAATAATTATTGTTGGAAAGTAAGGGGTAAACAAGAACTAATGCAAGATTTTCATTCAGATGCATGAAATAAGGGTTAAGGATATCGGTTTGATAACCCTTATTGTGATTATTAGATGATGATCTTCCATTGATGCTGCTTGTAGAGCTAGCAACAAACAAGTTGAAGAAAAAAGAGAAAGAAACGACGAGAATGGCAAAAAACTGAAGAAGATCAAGGTGTCACAGAAATATAAGAATGGAGGATTGTGAGCAAGGGAGTAGCAGAAGAAGCTTAGATTGAAAGACCTATGTTACCATGTTAAAGCTTGAGCTAAACATGATACATGTTCATGAAAGAATGAAGAAGAATATGAAAAATGCTCTATTCATTATTCACAAAACTAGCTATTACAAGAGTACATAATTGCTTATATAACAAGTAATTAGTTAGAGATGTATTCCAACTTTTTCCAAGTGTCAAAACAAAAAGAATTGGAGTTAGTTACATCAACTAACTACCTGTCTCTCTCTTTACATTCAATCAGTCTTGAGCTCAAATCTAACTCTAAAAAATATCCCGTAATTTTTTTTTGAAAGATATTATTACTTGTAATTATTTTTACAATTGTGAAGAGAAAAATAAAAATAAAAAATTTAATTAAATACATTTACAAAAAAATAGATTTATACCATACCTATATAAAAGTTAAATCTTTTACATTTACCGACAAAATGTTCTTTTTTTACCAAAATAATAGTGTATAGGTGTAACCGTGTATGATGTAGTCTCAAAAAGGTCAAGTCTGGCTAGCCAAACTCGGTGCAAAACACGTAAAAGGAGAGAGAAAAAAGTGATATACGTATTTAATTAGTGTAATAAAAAACCACTCTATCGTATCGTATAGTACTACTTAACACAATTAGTTTTCTCACAATAATCAAAGTTCTTATTCCAACTCAAAGCGAGTCAAAAGCTTTGCTGTACCTCGCCCTCTCCTTTATTCTACGCACCCTCTCTGCTTATCCTGCGCTCCCTTCACCGTTTCGTGAACTCAAATACTCAACACTACGCATCTTCTCCTCCGTATACTTCACTATCCACCGCTTCAAGACTCTCATCTCAACAATTTCGCACTTTCGTTTCGTTTCAGGTAACGTATTCATCGATCTATCATAATCTTCATCCTCACCTACTTTACTATTGCAATTTTTTGTTGTTGAAAATCTACATGTTGTTTACGTTTTCGTAATCGAGTTTCATCGACGTTCTTATTTCAATAATTTGATTCATGGATGAGCATTTTTTTTTTTTGAATTTTGATTTTTGCTTTAGATCGATCTGTAATTACTGGCTTGAATTTTGATAGCAGTTTGGCTGATTGGCGTAAACTGATTCGATCTGGTTTCGTTTGCTTCACTGGATTTGAGTTATGTAACTGAAGCCTTGAGTTTTATCATATTGTAACAGAAAGTTACGTTAATATCACGCTGTGAAATTGTTGTTCAAGGATGATGATATTAAGAAAATAATTTAGAATAACACTTAATTTTTTTGTTTTTCATGGCATTGATTTCTGAGAGGTAGGTAAAGTTGTTGCGAATTTTAGCTAATATATGAATCCATTGAGTGGAAGCATCTTGTCTGATTAATTTATCATACCATGTGAATGAAATGAAGCTGTGTTGACTTAAAATTTAATAATAGAACTCAATGTGATTGTGCAGAAAATTCACACAACTGCAATATTCTGCAATATTTGCTTCTTTGTTTCGATCAATTTGAATTGTTCGAAGTTGTAAGATCACTAGGATGTATCTACTTTCTTGCAATGAGAATTTGCATGGAAGTGTTACTTTTTTATTTTTATTTTTAATGGACTATTCTTCAAGCTTAAAAATGAAGTATTATTAATATGATCTGACAGGCTTATGAATTGATTTTATTAGGAAAGAAGCATGAGTTGTTTCAGCTGTTGCGGAGAGGATGAGTTCCACAAGGTCGCCGAGAGTGGCGGACCATATATTGTAAAAAACCCAGCAGGTAATTTGATTCATAAGCTAGAGGGTTGCATCAAGGATGATGATATATATAGTTTGCAACTCAGGAGAATTCATGTATTTCTTTGTAATATTTCCATTTGGACTCATAATATATCATTTGGATGTTGCTTACAATACTTCACTTTGTTAATTTGTTTGATTATATTACTCTCGTTGAAATTATACTGGTAAATTCTATTATTCAGGAAATGATGGAAATTACCATGCTTCTGAGTCTACAAAACCGGGAGCTCAGACTGTTAAAGTGCAGCCCATTGAAGTTCCGGAGATACAGGCTGATGAACTAAAAGAAGTTACAGATAACTTTGGACAAGATTCTCTGATTGGAGAGGGATCGTATGGAAGAGTTTATTATGGAGTTCTTAAGAATGGCCAGGCTGCAGCAATCAAGAAGTTAGATGCCAGTAAACAGCCTGATGAGGAATTCTTGGCCCAGGTATACATGTGTTACAACCTTGGCTCAGTATTTTTTGTTGGGGCATTGAAGTTATTTTCTTACTGACACCTTGTGGTTTTCTGAGCTTTCAGGTTTCTATGGTGTCAAGGCTGAAACACGATAATTTTGTCCAGTTGCTTGGATACTGCGTTGATGGAAACTCCCGTATTCTTGCTTATGAGTTTGCATCTAATGGTTCTCTTCATGACATTTTACATGGTATATGGTTTTTTCTTTCAGTTGGTCAAGTTTGAAAAGTATTAATGTCGATAACCAGTGGTTGAATTTTTTTCTACATTAGAGGAGCTGAGAAGATTATGGATTTTAACATGTTTTTTCATTTTGTTTTTGATGCCTTAACAGACAATGTATCTCCTCCTTGAGATATCTATTAGATTAGTTTGTATTTATATTGATTGTATGTAAATGTTTCCATCGTTGATTTTTTACATGTAGGCAGAAAAGGGGTTAAAGGAGCACAACCTGGTCCGGTTTTGACATGGGCACAAAGAGTAAAAATTGCTGTAGGGGCTGCAAGAGGGCTTGAATACTTGCATGAGAAGGCTGATCCCCATATTATTCATCGGGACATCAAGTCAAGCAATGTTCTAATCTTTGAAGATGATGTTGCAAAAATTGCAGATTTTGATTTGTCAAATCAGGCTCCAGACATGGCTGCACGTCTTCATTCCACTCGTGTCCTTGGAACCTTTGGTTATCATGCACCTGAGTAAGATTTCAAGTTACATGTCAGATCACATGCTTCTTTTTATCCTTATTGGATGTGATGGAGTGAATGCTGAAGAATTATTGGAAAAGCCATATAAAATGTCCTTTATACCACAGTTGACTTGATATGCATGACCAATTCCTATGTTGTGTTTCTATATCTTAGTATCAATTTGAGAAAACTGTTTTATATTTAGTTTCCAAGCTTCAACTACTAAACATTATGCCTAATCTTGTGGATGCAGATATGCAATGACTGGACAATTGAATGCTAAAAGTGATGTATATAGTTTTGGTGTTGTCCTTCTGGAGCTTTTGACAGGAAGGAAACCTGTTGATCATACACTACCACGTGGACAGCAGAGTCTGGTTACCTGGGTACGAATTTATGCTATATCTTTACACCCTCCTTCCATTTTCCAACAGAAAAAATAAGTTTCTCTATTGTTATCTACTGTCCACTCTAAATCCTTGCTGATCTCAATTGATGTGTGTTTCAGGCTACTCCAAAACTCAGTGAGGATAAGGTCAGGCAGTGTGTTGATACAAGACTAGGAGGAGAATACCCACCAAAAGCTGTTGCGAAGGTGTTTACTGTCTTTTAGTATTTTTTGTGGGTTCCTTTATAGGAACCACACCCAGTTATTGCCTTAATTAAGAATAATGTTCTGTTATAACACCTTGATGCCTGGTTGATTACAGATGGCTGCTGTTGCTGCATTGTGTGTGCAATATGAAGCTGATTTCAGACCTAACATGAGCATTGTAGTCAAAGCTCTTCAACCTTTGTTGACTGCTAGAGCTGGACCTGCTGGTGAAACAGCAAATTAACCTCTCTTTATCTTTTTCTATATCTGTGAGTATGTTTACAAGTGTGCATGCAAAATATAAGAGACTGCTTCAGAAGCTGGTATTAAATTGGTCGAACAAGGCTTTTTGTCCCAAAGGTTACACTGCATTCATTTTGTTCATAATCCATGAGGCCGTTTGGGGTTTCTCTGTTTCCTCTATTCTTTTTTATGTTATTTGTCGGCTCTATTTTTTAATTCTTTCTACTTGTACTATTGGGATGATTGCCATCTTGGGAAAAATTGCAACATGGAAAAAGCATGCCCAAGAGGAGAGTGAGTCATTGGACTACTTCTTTGGAAGTTATCAAATGGCTGCTGTTCTTACCAGATTAAGTATTTTATTTTTGGCTGAACTACGCCTTAATATTTATAACCATTTTCTGGGGTTGGTACTTTAAGTTTGACCATTTTTCTTGAATAGGTCTTTAACTTTTTTTGTTAGTCTAGTGCACAACAATTGTTTTTTTTTCTTTTTTAAATTGATCTAATTTTTTTTAAATTTTATTGAAATACATTGACATGCAAAAGAGTTTTACACTCTCAGTTAAGCTGAGATGTTGAATATTATAAAGATGTTGAATATTATAAAGAGTTTGACTTTTATTTTAACCACCTATAAAGTAATGGAAATTGATGATGGTGATGAATTGATAGTGTAAAACTTTTATATTGATCGTGCATGTTAATTATTTATTTTAAATTGATCATTTATGTTGCATTGTATTCCAATGGTTATTATGTGTGACATTTAATATTGTTTTTATTTATTTATTTTAATTTTAAAATTTGATGATTTATGTTACCATTATACTTGCACGGACAGAATGTGTGACATTTGAAATTTATTTATTTTGGTTAATTTTGTTTAATATTTATATATTGAGATAAATAGAAATCTTATGGTTAAGTTATTTCACTCATAAGTATGAGTTGGATTCGTGAAATACAATGATTGTTTATGTGGAATAAAAATTATGGTCAACATTGTCATGAAAATGCAATATAAATGACAATAGAGCAAGTTGAGATTTTTTTTAAAAAATTAACTATTATTTTTAAATTAAATATCAAATAATCACATTTTCACACAATTTATTAAATTAATTATTTTTTAAATAAAAAAATTATACGATAAAAGCATATCACTGTCTGAGGCGCATGCTTTATTTATTTGCATTAAGATGCCACTGTCTATGGTGCATGTCAAAGGCTAATATTGTATGCATGTGTCAGTTTTTTTACATCATTGTCTATTGTTTTTTAGCAATATTGCAGGCATATGTTACTCCTCATGACACATGTTTAATAGTCTTTTGCATGTATGCACCACTCTTCGTGACGTTTCTTTTATTAAATAATTAAAAATAAAATAAAATATAGCATGCGTCATTGACGGCGACATTTACTTTTATTGTATTATGTACATGTGCGCCACTAGGATTGATTCATCACTAGTGGCGCTTAGTGTTGCCATGCAATTTTTTTATTTAAAAAAGTGGTTAGTTTGATAAATAATTAAAAATCGTAAGTTGAGTATAATTTCTAAATTAATGTGTAAATATAACATAAAAAAAATAAATCCAAAAAGTAAAATATTTAGGATCTATTTAGAAAAAAAATGTCAAACTATGAATTTTCGATTAAATTTGTCTTTGTTTTATAACTCACTCTATCTCTAAATGTATAATTTACTTTTCATATTTGTAGTTTTTTTTAATATTAATTTTGTAATAAACAAAGATAGACATAGCAAAGTCAAGCACATACTCACAATTAAAAAATTGAGATTCTATAATAGTAAGGATCGTAGTATAGATCGGTGGTTAGATGGTTTTTGATACACAAATTCCTTATTTTTAAGGTAAGTGTAGAACATATTAGCATCTTTATAGGAATATTATGGTAGAAACATAATAACTAAAACTCTACATAAACGAGATTTTAGAACATGTTTATACTTAAACACACATGTTTTATTTCATTTTCTCTTGTCTTTCATATGATACGAGACATCCCATTTTATAGTTAAGGAGATAAACAAAAGATAAGAAACACACTATTTATAAACATGCCATCCTAATCATGATTGAAATGTTTTTTTACAAATGATTGAATTTTTTTTTGATTATAGTGATACATTATTGTAGTATTTTTATACAAGAAGACAAAACACAACTATTCATAAAACACTCTTGTGACACTTAACGAACATCTGTCAAATCAGTCTTTAAAGATGAGATTAAAGACAGATTCTAATCGGACAAGTATTCTTCTGAAAAGTAACTCGGATAATGAGATGACTCGTACTGCCAATTGTCATCAAGCATTTCCTTTGGGTTTGTTCCACGGTCCTTCCGATGGCTCATCTTTCATTGGAGAATCTTGTTTCTACTTAGGAGCCTGACCCGAGCTTTCTCCAGATTCGTGTATCTTACTTAATCCTTTAATGACTTAAGCATGTCGTATCAACTTTGATTTTTTCTTGATCATGGAGATTAAAGAAGACATAATCCATCAATTTCTTTGTAACTTTTACACTTTGAGTATAATCATCAATAGTCTCCCATAGATCAGTGTAATTCCTACAAATTAGGAGCTTAGTTACATGATCTATCTCGTATGACATGGGTATGAAGCAAACAGTATTGAGTTTGCCAATAACTTCTAGGGCCCATCTTATTTCCTTGACTTCGTCTAGGACTGATTTTAATTGATTTCTCCACCATTTCAATGGAGAATTCCATCTAAGAGTAGTCAAGATTAAAGACTTGTGGTTCTTTGAGTCCATTATCTGGGCATCTTTGATGAAAACATTTAAGGAAGATGCTTTTGGAATGGGAAATTTATCATATTTAAGAAAATGATTTAGAGGTTTGTAATCAATTACTAACATCTTTTTCCCTCTTATCTTTTCAGATCTCTTCTCCATATAGAAAGATTGGCAAGTCCACTCAGATTTAGTGGGTTATATCAGACCTTGTATGAGCTACTAGTTGTATTCTTCCCTAGCCAATGTATAATCTGATGGACTCATTCCTGGATGAGTGGCCTTGGTTGGATTGACATCTTCATTAAGCTTAAAAGGAAGTTGGACAAAAAAGTCTTCATTTTTCCATAGATGTTTTGGATGGAGGAATATTTCATGGCTGTTGTCATACACCAAAAAATTCCCTCCCCTATTCCTTTTCATCTGACTTTTGGTTTGTCATTCATCTGCATATACATACCATTTGCATTCATTCACAATTGCATAATAATAACAAACTTCATTGGTTCAAAAGTTCTTGCTATTTATGACACAAAAATTGGATTCTTGTCAATTGACTTGGCTAGTCTCATGGGCTAGGATCTTCTTCCATGGCATTAAAGCTTTTGGGATTGTTTTACATCAACCTGTTTGAAACCCTAATTCTTGGACTGAGGTCTATGATTATCCCGGCTTGCATTTAAGCATTGGGTTTGATTGCAAGTTTGACCTTTGTGGGCTTGTTTCAATATATTAATCCAGGGTGGGATTCAAATCAATCCAAGTTTCATTCAAATTCATTCAAGCTCACATCGTTGGATATTCAAAAGAAAACAAGATTTGGAGGAAAATGGCATGTTTCTTAGAATATAAGTTATATTACACCATTTAAAAGCCATACTTCATTTAAAAGACCAGTTTGTATTACAGACCATCAAACATCATATTACAAAGTCCAAAATCATGAGGATTACACAAAATTACACATTTTTGCTTACATTTGACTCTGGTCAATTATTGACTTTTTGATCAATCGGTTGACCAAAGTCAACGACTAATCCTAACCCTAAATCCTACGTTTTATTTATTATAAGTTGTTCCCTTCTTTGTGCCTCCAGGTCTTCATTGGTTTGCCTTGAACATATCACAAATAAACCTTGGCCATCCCAATAATCCTACAAGGACAAAATTCCAACATATCATCAGTATACCATATACATTCATTGCATACATCACAAAATTATCATAAAGATTGTTCAACTAGTTTTCAAGTTCAGACCATACATATGCATGTTAATTCAAGTAAACTTTCCTAATGCATTAACATGACAACTTAACAAGAATCACAATTAACACATCATAACATGTGTAATACTAACACCATCAACATCAATTTATTAAACCAACTTCCTAAGCTTCATCTCAATTCACTAACTCCAAGTTCATTCGAACAAATCAATAAACCATACAAACATGATATGACAGTCACCAACTCTGGCCATACTAGTTTTGACTACAAACCAAATCCCAATCTATCACAAGCCAATGCTAATTATCATTGCACAAGCATAACATCAGTGCATATGAGCCAAATTCAAAATCACATAATTCTAACTGAGTTTCAAAACTGCTAACTCCATCCAAATAAAGTAACTCTAATAATTGCGATAATTCATTCTAGGTTTAAATGCACTTTTGATTCCCCTATGTTATTTTTTTTATAAATTTAGTCCCCCATTTTAAAAATCAGCTTTTTGGTCTCTAAAATTTACTTCCCTTGAGATTTCCATAGTCCCCCTCCATTTGGCAGTCTCATTAATGACATAGCACATGTGCCAATCTACATCATATTTAGTGAATATTTTATTTCACAGTATTTAATTTTAGTATTAAAAAATAATTTTAATTTAAATAGATAAATTTTAAAATAATAATTTTTGGTCTCTAAAATTTACTTCCCTTGGGATTTTCATAGTACCCCCCATTTGGCAGTCTCATTAATGACATAGCACATGTGCCCATCTACAACATATTTAATGAATATTTTATTTCACAATATTTAATTTTAGTATTAAAAAATGGGATTAATTACTATGTCAGTGTATTTCAATTAAATCCTTAAAAATAATTTTAATTTAAATAGATAAATTTTAAAATAATAATTTTGGGTCAATAGCCCATTTAATGTCAAAGTCTTTCCATCTTAGCTCACGATTGTATCAATTGTTTTGTTTGTTTAACCTATATAAATATCAAAAGTTTCTTCCCCTAAAACAATGTGGAACTATTCAAAATAAAGATCCAACATATTCTGAAGATGCATTGAATCCCAAAATCCCATAGCCATACACCTTTTAAACTCTTTATGTCTATTGAAACTAGCCAATTTTTTTGACTCATGTGATACTAATCACCAACTAGTTTCTGAAATCATCAAGGGTTTTCGAGACAATGTAACTGTAAATCATGCTGATTTTATTCTAAATAACATGTCAAGACCTGATAACACAATGCTTGTTTCAAATCGGTTAAGCATGTTGGTCTTTACAATATTATGATGAAACTGTTTAGGGAGAAACTGTTTGATGAAATGCTTCAGAGAATGGTGAAGCCTAATGTTATTACTTTTTCAGCCATGGTTAACTGTACTGCATTGTGTTCTATGCATCATAAGGTTGTGGAGTGGTTTGAGATGATGTCGTTGTTTGAATGTGAGCAGGATAATAAGTTTTTGTAAGGTATGATGGATGCTTGAGTGTTTACAATGACATGAAAGTTCTTAGTGTTAAGCCTAACATTGTAACATACAATAATATGTTGCATGCCATGGGAAGAGCCAAGATGGCATGGAAAGCAAATGTTGTATATGAGGAAATGATAAACGATGGGATTCCACTGAACCAGATAACCTATGGAGTTGTCTTACATGCCTATTATAGAGGACGATATAAAGAAGATGCCTTGAGTGTGTATAAGGAAATGAAAGAAAAGAGAAAGGATGTGGATAAAGTTCTATGTAACATGCTTCTTGATATGTGTGCTGATGGGATCTGGATCTTCTCCGGATTGTGTCTCCTGCTCACCATTCTGCTTCAATCCAAGTCCTTAAATTGATCTGATGATAGGAGAGAGAAAAATGATGAAAGAAAGAACAACCATTAAGTTTAAATGCAAGGGTCTGATATCACACAAGAGAGGTGGCAACAACAAAAATGTAGAAGAAGATCTTTTTCCGTGCTTTGATGTTGGTTATATAGATGAAGCTGTTGAAATATTTAAAGATATGAAATGTTCGGGAACTTGCCATCCGTGCAGTGTTACATACTCATCCTTGATTAACATGTATTCCTTCACTGGAAAAGTTTCAGAGGCTGAAGCTATGATGAATGAAATGATAGGTTGTGGATTTGAGCCTAATATTTTAGTTCTGACGTCTCTCGGCGGTTGCTATGGAAACGATGTTGTGAGGATATTTAATCAACTTTTGGATTTAGGCATTAGTCCTGATATTCGATTGTGTGATTGTCTTTTGCATGTTATGACACAAATACCAAAACAAGAACATGGTAAAATAACATAAAACTCCTTTGCATTGAATAGTCCCATGTTGTTTTTGGTGAAGAAAACTTTGGTGTTTACATAGACTAAACAAGCTTGACAATTGAAACAATTGCGGACTAAGATAGAAAGACTTTGCTATTAAATGGGCTATTGGCCCAAAATTATTATTTTAAATTTATTTTAAATAATGTTCAAAATATATTTATACGAAAAAATAATTAATAGAATAAATTTATTAATTAAAAAATATTAATTAAAAAAAATTATCCTAGTAATTATTTAAATTAAAATTATTTTTTAATACTCAAATTAAATATTATGAAATAAAATATTCATTAAATATGACGTGAATGGACAACACATGTGCCATGTCATTGATGAGACTGTCAAATGGAGGGGGACCATGGAAATATCAAGGGAAGTAAATTTCAGGGACCAAAAAACTGGCTTTTAAATTGGATGGACTAAATTTTTAAAAACTTTAAAATATGAGGATCAAAAATGTATTTAAACCTTCATTCTATTAGAAAAATCGGCAAGGAGTATAACATAGCAAACTTCGAGTCAACAAGGAACCATTCACCTGTAAAACTGTGCAATCATCCAACAAGCATTAATTCAATTGCATTGACATAATCATTTTCTTTACTGATTTCTAACAGTTAACATTTCTCTAAACATTTTATCCTATTTGTAGTAGTAAAATATCATAGATTAAGCTACTAGTTAACTTAACTCACAAATCAAAAGTCGCCACCGCACTTTATTGTTTCCAAAGGAACGCGGAAAGAGCGAATAAAATCCAAAACATGCAAAAAAAGAGAAAAGCAAAAGAGAATTAGATAAGGGGGTTGGTTATACAAAGGGAAAGTATTAGCACCCAAAGTATCCATGATACTTCATGGGAACCTCTTGCAAATCCATGCTTAATTAAAAAGGGTTTGTTTGCAAATTGAGTGCGCAGATGTGAAAAAAAGTATTTTTATTAATTTGATTCGATAAAACTTCAATGAGTTCCGTGCCTACGTATCACCAATGTGCAATGATGAAATCAAAATTCTCTAGTTGGGGTAAAAAGGACCAAAATTTGTTGCATTGATTTTAAATGAAGAGACATTTCGTTATTTTAAGGAGAATACTCAACTAAATGATTATGAATGTGAGAAAAGGTGAACCTTTGTATCTCAGATGAACGGAGGGCTCTAACTTAGATGACTCAACAAGTATGCCACTAAGCCCTTTTAAATGGTAAAGGTTCAACACTTAAATCAATCAAATTCATAATGTTAGGAATTTTATAACTCAACTAGAAATGACTTATGTTTAATCTTAAGAAAAAGTTTTAAAGATAAAAGCCAAGTGGCAAAAAGATTTGAATGAGGTGAAGTTGATTTTAAGTCTTTTGAAATTTATTCGATATGCTTAAGATGTCTTAGCATTTATTAAATAAAAGAGTTCAAAAATTCACTTGACAAAGTTAAGGTTTATTAAGAAAGCGGTTCAAGTTTGAAAACAAGAATCCTTTGAAAAAAGGAAGAAGATTTTGAAAATCAAAGAAGGGGAGGAGATGAAGGGACTATCCTAAAACTAGAAGTAAAAGATAAGTCAAGAAAGATCTAACCAAGAGGAAGCAACACTTAACTATAAGTCAACATAGCACCCCAATTCCTTTGGATTTTTAACAATTAAGCACAATACCTAAATGAATAAGAAAGCCTCAGGACAACAAGTATTAGATGAATCCAAGTAGAAGTCTCAGATAAAATAAAGATCCAAGTCAAGATATCAATGCCAAACTTATGTCTTCCTTAGATTCAAAGATCAAGCATAGTTCCATGTACCAGATGAATGTTCTAAGTTCAAAATGACAACACCTGCACTCAGAAAATTCCAAACACAATGCCTTGGAGACTCCAAGGACTTTAGACAAGAGTAATAGTCAAGAACCCATATGAAATTATAGACCTCAAATCATAACACCTACATATAAGTAATCTCAATCACAATGCCTTGGAGTAAACCCCAAGGACTTAAGACAACAGAATATCAAACAAGGTATCACAAAGGTCTCAAGAGCCCAAATCAAGGTTCTAATCCTAACGTCCACAAGTCCGAATACTCCAATATGCCAAGGATAGTCACCAATACTCCAGAGAGAGCCTTAAATCTTTTTTTATTGTTCAAGTGCTTTATTAGTGTCTTTAAAAGAAAAAGAAAGCTCAAGTGAGCAAAGAACAAACAACATAAGAATAAAATGCTCAAGTGAGCAAAAGAAAAATGACATACAAGTAAATATGAAAATGAATGATAAGGATGCTAAAATAAATTGTGAGAAAGTAAAGAGTGATAAAGTAAATGACGAGAAAGTAAACGGCGAGAAATTAAAAGCATAGAAACAAATGTTAGGAGTTAATAGTTAATGACCTCAAAGTATGATCAATGGTGATTGAATGATTATCTTAGACCAAAGATAATGAGGACTTATTGGAGGATTGGTAAAATCAAAACCTCCTAACAACAAGTCTCATAGGTATTGGCTCCAAAATAATTAGTCAACAATCCGTGGACATTCAAACATATAATTTGTGCCACTAATGATCATTTTCCGTTTCGAGACAAATGTAGCGTTATGTTAAACAATCGCAGATAGACTTATGTAGAAGTCGATACTATATGAGGCCGATCAATAAAGACTTATGAACAATACATGTTAGAGGAATGACACAAAAGTTCATCCTCCTAAAACATGAAGTCCACACAAACAAACATGGTTGATCAAGACCTAAGTCGTGGAAGATACATCATGATAAACTTTCATCAATGCCAAGCACATTGAATGATCAAAAGATCACCTAGAGGTAAGTTGGGAATGATGAAAGTTCATCAAGTATCCATAAGCTTAGATAAACTTAAAAAAAGTTCAAAATGATTTCCAAATTGATCAAAAGGAAAAATAAGAAGAAATAGATGAAGTAGAGATAAGTAAGAAAAAAATCCAAATTGAATCAAAGGATTAATCAAGTTATCATCAAAACCATTCATCCATTTTGGTGGAGTTTAAACTCAACACCCAAGATCCAATGAGTTTGATGAAACTTATGATCAAATTCCATATGATCCAAGACCAGCCATAATATATACAAAATTAAAATTGCAATTAACAAGCAAAATATGATAAGAAAAATGATTTTTAAAATAAAAATAAGAGGTAAAATAACAAAGTAAATTCAAAACATCAAAGAAAAATTAAAGGAGACCAAATAAAAATCATAAATATTCACACATATTTTTAGAAAATTGTTTGGTAATTTTTAAAATCAGAAAAGTATTTTTAAACTAATTAAAATCAGTTAAACAAGTGAAAAATGGTTAAAAATATCAAACAACAAAATTAAATTCCAGAAAAATTACACAGTAAAAAATGAGATATAATATTTTAATGATTTATTTCAGAATTTTTTAGACGAAAAATGAAATTATTATGAATTTTAGAAATTAAAATAGTAAATAGTAAAAGGAAATAAACAGAATTAATGTTAGCCACCAGATCCAGTCAACTCTGTAAAAGTAAATGCATCTAGAGGTCCAAAATCAAATGCATATGATAATATTGTGGTTGAGCATTCATGGAATCACAAATCTGATCATCTTCTTAGGTGATGACAAGTGTTTCCAGTGCCACTTGTCGCTCATCGATGCACCACACAGATCCCCAAAAAATTAATAAGAAAAAAAAAGCAAGGAAAAACAGAGAAGTCAGAAAATTGACAAATATGCTCATCGATGCGTCACCTTACTTCTTTCTTTATTATAAACAAAAACATTAAAATATTAAAAGAAATCAACACAATTATTAAATATGAAGAACACATGACGGAGAAAGAAGAACACGGTGGAGGTGGGGGTGACGCGTGCGGTGGTCTAGTGGGTGTGACACGACGGCGACCGACAGTGGTCCGCGCCGCCGCCGCCGTGAGATGTCAGGAAATGATTTTTTTTTTACATTTTCCGCTTCGTCGTGGTCTCCTCTTTCAACTTCTACGGTTAGTTTTCTCAAAAACTCATCCAATTATAGTAGACCTATAATCTTTCTTGCAACTTTTTATGTTAAAAACCAACTTTAATCAACTCAAATGTAAAAAGTAATGGTAGTTTTGTATTCTAAGCAAATAATAGCAACCTTTGGAGGAGAAAGAATGAAGAAAGGTGGTGGTTGAAGCTTTTCTGACGAATTTTCCGACGAATGAGAGGTAGCTCCGGTGAGGTATTGCTCTCTACTCTCTCTTTTATTTCTTTGTTCTTGTTTTGTGGTGTGAAAATTCAAATCCTAAAAATCCTCTTGGAAACTTGAAATTAATCTTTTATATCGAGTTTATAGTAGTTAGAGTGAGACTTTTTGTGAACAAACTTGTTTGTTAAATTTTTTTGGATTGGGTGGAAGAAATGAGGAAAATGGAGTGTCCAAATTTGAACTTGAATCACTATTTTGGTCCAATAATCACACTATTTTGTTGTTATTTTGTGAATAATTTCATGTGGAATGGCCTTTTGAAATATGGTTATGAATTTGGAATATATTTGGAGATTTTATTGAAATGAAATTTTTGGAATGACTTTATTTGTGGAGTTTATTGGAATTAAATTTTGGAATGATTTCATTTTTTTGTTGGGATTAAAAACGTTGGAGTTTATTGTTGTTGGAAATGTTGAAATCAGTTTGAATCAAATTTTGTTGTTGAGATATTTTTGGAATGAACTTAATAATTTAGAAATTTTCTTGGAATTGATGTGTGCTAATCCAACTTCTTTATTTCTTGTCTTGCTAATGCCATGGAAGGTTTAGAAATAGATTTAGAAGCTTGAGAATTTTTCGTAGCATGAGAAATGATGATGTAAAATGAAGTTTCTTGAATTCTTCTTTCCAAATCAATTTGTTATATTTGAACTCAAAATTTTCACAATTCCAAATTGTAGACATTAGAACTTGGATAGAAATTTAGTTTCTTGAATCTTGAATAACTCATGAGAAGAATTTGAATGATCTTGAAAAATAGTGTATGACAAGTGTTAAAAATCTTTGATGAATGTTGTAACTTGAATTCCAAATAATTCACTTGAATGATCTTTCTCATGAATGGAACATGAAACACCACTTGAATAAACTTGAGAAGTCTTGAAATATTCCTTTAACTTGTAATTTGCAAATCATGAAAAGTGAGAATTTTCCCCTTTCTTTGAATTTTTGAACTCATGACATAAAGTCTTTAAATTTTAAGTAACACAAATTCAAAATAAATGAATACTCCATACTTGAAACAAATAGACTTAGAAATTGGACTTTGAGAATATCATGAACCAAAATAGCTTGAAAATGGTACCTTGAATTCCAAATAATCCAATTTGCATTCTTTCTTCAACTTAAATCAAATTCTTGAACAAAATAAATGCTCAATAATTTAATTTCCTTTGATTGAATTTTAAAACCTTTAAATCAATGCTCCAAGAGAACATGAATCAATAAGGAACAAATTGATTTAGTAGAAACTCAAAATAAATCTCCACCACTTAACAAGTATTATCTCAAGAAGAAAATTCCGATTCAATCTTCTGAGCTTCCAAGCTCAAACAAAATTAATAGGGAGACCCAAATCTCACTTGAATTTCTTGATTCAAAATCCGACCCTGTCAGAGAAACAGAAATAAACAATGCATATTTTTTTTTTGAATTTTGGTTAGATGTTAGTAAAAGATAATAAAGTATATATACAAGACTAAAAATACACAAAAACAAAGGAGGCGTTTGGTGATCCACGTGTGGCAAGCAAGAGCACTTATGACCAAGAGACAACCAAAATTGTGATCTTGTATGCATTTAAGACAATGTGGATGATGCGAGACCTTAGGGGAAAAAAATTAGGGTATAACAGTTGCCCCTATTTAAGTGTATTCTATTCGGAGGAATGAAGATTGAAATCTCCGTCTCTACGTGATTGGAGACACTTAAATATAAACAAAACCCAATTTTTTTTGGCCCTAAGATGTTGTGCAATGTTTATGATTATGAATGCAGACTCAAATGATTATGTGGGGGAATACACCCTACATAGGGTAACACACAAGATAAGAACTATACTACCAACTTTTACCGAAGGTAGGAAGAATGAAGATTACACTGACATTTAATGAAGGTGGTCTACCGACTTTTACTGAAGGTATATAAGTCAAAGATACACCGACTTTTACTGAAGGCAAGCTACCGACTTTTACTAAATATAGAGAAACAAAATAGATACACCGACTTCTACTGAAGGTGGACTATCAACTTTCACTAAAGGTAGAAAAGCAATGATTGCACCAACGTTTACTGAAGGTGGTCTACCAACTTTCATTGAAGGTAGAGAAGCAAATATACACCGACTTCTACTGAAGGTGGACTACCGACTTTCACTGAAGGTAGAGAACTTCCAAAGAAAAAATAATTTCTTCCTTGACCAAGTCTTTCATCAGGAAAAAGGTAATAAACTTTTTCCAAAAATTCCAGCATTCAACTAGGGAAGGGAAATAATTTCTTCTTTCATCAAAGAAAGGAAATAAGAATCAATAACTCTACCGGGGATCTTCAAAAAGATACGAGTAGGTTGGAATGCACAACAAACTTCTCAAATAAAGAGACAATCATCTGTTGGGAAGAGAAACATAACTCAACTTAGGGGAATAAAATCCTTCAAGGAGTGTGGAATCATTGTCGAGTAAATAAATGATCCTCAAGGGTGAAAACTAAATGCACATTTATCATCCAGGTTTCACAACCTAGAAAGGTTCTTAACTTCTGCAAGGAACCAAAATTCAATCCAGGAACAAGCCAGAGAGAAACTGTCAAACAAGACTTGATTTAGTAAGGAATAATCTCAAATGAGGACTTAATCCATCCAGACAATGAACTGGGTAGGAAGACTGAACAAACCTTCTTCCACGAGGAATAAACTCAGTGGGGAATTAGAAAGGATACAATCTTTTTGCTTATGGTTGACATTCTAATGGAGAGAGAATATACACCCTATGTGGGGAAGCACCATAATAAAAAATGCATAATGAGTATGAATTTGAATACTTTTATGCATGATGTACGTATTATGCATGAATGCATGTATGCATATTATGTTTATACTGACAAAACAAGACAAACATATAACTGGAGAATGAACAATTGGGGATAAACCGTTAATCGCGACTTAGTATGTCTATCGCAATGTCTAACTACAAGTGCACAGCCGTATCACGTAGTTTTAAAAAGATATCGAACCCAAAGGACCAAAAATCAAACTATCGTTTTCTAAAGTTACTATGTAAAGCTAATGCTAATTATTGTTTTCTTTTTTTAGATTATGGGAAACTAGAAATAAGATTTAATGGGAAATAATAACATGATAAAAATATTCAATAAGGAGGCATCGGTATGTAGATTACATCATTCTTCGAGGGTTCGGTAAATAATTAGCATAAGATAAGGTAAATCACTTTTCAGTAGGAAATATCAAATTAAAAGACTTTGCCTCACACTCTCATGTTATTGACTCAGACTATGCTCTTAAGCCAAAATGTTTTTCTCTCGCTCACCCACCTGAATTAAAAGTAATTTTTGGGAATTGATAAATCCTAATTAATACTAAAGCCCTCTCGCTGTGGTTAGCATTAATTCATAGAAACCACTATCCGGCTAAAATATCAAACTCTCGCTCTGTTGATTTATAACCTTAATGACTTTTCACTCTTGAAATTCTGGTATCAGATATAAGATGTCGAAGGTAATGTTACGACACTGATATCTGCTAACACACAATGGATAAGATAAACAGAATGGTAAAGCAAATAACACAAGCAATTGTTAACCCAGTTCGGTGCAACTCACCTACGTCTGGGGGCTACCAAGCCAGGAAGGAAATTCACTAAAATAGAATTAGTTCAAAGACACTCCGTACACTTCAACAAGTTACAGTCTTTATCACCTAATCTCTACCCGTGCAATTTCTACCTAAGCACTCTTAGATATGAGAACCCACTCACTTCCCTTACAATCACACACCAGTGATTTTAAACAACAATCCCTTGTGAAAAGAAAATACTTTTCAATTACACACTCTTGATTTTACTTCACAGTTTCAATCAAGAAGACACACTCTTGATCTTGCTTCAAAGCTTTGATCAAGAAGACACACTCTTGATCTTGCTTCACAGCTTTGATCAAGAAGACACACACTCTTGCTTAACAACTTTAGAGTGACAAATTACAACCACAAATCAGTCCAATTCAATCATCAATGGATGACTTGAATGACCTACAAGTCTTACGACTAAACAGACACAAACCCTAGCTCTCTCTCTGTATTTCGCTCAGTCTTGGTTGTGTATCCAATCAGGTTTTCCAAGTCCCTTTTTATAGAAGCTTTCAGCTGGGCTTGGACATCTTGAAAACCCTAAATCTATTTTCCAATCAAATCTTTTTATAACAGCTGTATAGATCTCCTTGGAAAATAAGTGAATCTGGTTGTAATCCATGATTGAATGCGCCAGCTAGCCATATCTTCAATCATCCAAAGATTGCCATTAATTGTGCAATCACAAAACACCAGACATTCATACTGAATGTTCTGTGTACAGGATGTCATGACATCGGGTCTGACATCCTGGAAAAATCCTGCATAATCCAATAATTCCTTTTATAACTTCCAGCAAGTACAGCCATATCAGATGCCATGACATTGTGTATGTCATCTGAAACAATCCTGCATGAACATGTCTTTCATCTAAGCTCCAGCAGGTACATCCAATATCAGAAGCCTTGTCATTGTATGTGGCATTCTGAAACAATCCTGCATGCACATGTTCTTGAACTCCAGCAGGTACATATGATATCTTATGTTAAGACATCACACATGACATCTTGTGAACACTCTTTGTTTTACCAAAATTGCTGCCAACACTTAGAATCAACAAACTCCCCCTTTGGCAAATTTTGGCTAAAACATATATCTGTCCTTTTTGTTCACAAGGCAAACTATCAGCAGTTTAAACAGCTTATCAGAAGTTTAAACAGCAGCAGAAGCAAAACAATTACTAGCTATGGCTACTAGTAATACACACATGCACAAGGGTACTTCTCCTCCCCCTAAATCTGTGCAACAAACAACAGAATTACTAGTTATGGATGCAACTAGTAAGACACACAAATACACAATGCACAAGGGTACTTCTTCTCCCCCTAAATCTGTGCATTCATCAAATAACATCTACTGTAACTCCAGCACCTGTACCAGCCAGAATGTCATACTGACATCTGCTTCAACATCAACACCTGTGCACCATATCAGCACTTCTTTCAATAATAGCTGTCCTTCTGTCCAACCACATCCAACTTCCATAATAGCTTCCATATCAAGCACTTCTCCCCCTTTTTAGTCAAAATTGACCAAAGGTGACCTTATAACTTCAATCTTTCAAACATCAGCATCCGAATAGCTTCCTTGCCACAACACAGTTTTCCCAGGCAGAAATATCCTCTGGGATAACCACCCACTCCTTTGCTTGCTATAGGTTCTCATGAACACAGATTCCCAACTTCCCCCTTAAACATTCAAATTGATTGGCATCCAAAGCTTTAGTGAAAATGTCAGCTAATTGCTTTTCAGTAGTAACATGCTCCAGAGTTATGATCTTCTCTTCTACTAGTTCTCTGATAAAGTGATGACGAATGTCAATGTGCTTTGTCCTGCTATGTTGAATAGGATTTTTGGAAATATTTATGGCACTCAGGTTATCACAGTATAATGTCATGACTTCTTGTGTGACATTGTATTCAGACAACATCTGCTTCATCCATACCAGTTGAGAACAACTACTCCCAGCTGCTATGTATTCAGCTTCAGCAGTGGATAGAGATACACAGTTTTGTTTCTTGCTAAACCATGAAATCAGATTGTTCCCCAAAAAGAAGCATCCCCCAAATGTGCTTTTCCTATCATCAGCACTTCCAGCCCAGTCAACATCACAGAACCCAGTCAACATGGATCCAAATCCATGAGTATACAACATCCCATAGTCACTGGTGCCATTGACATATTTCAGTATTCTCTTCACTTGGTTTATGTGACTGACTTTTGGTTCAGCTTGATACCTAGCACAAACACCTACAACAAATGCAATGTCAGGTCTGCTTGCTGTGAGATATAGGAGACTTCCTATCATGCTTTTGTATAGACTCTGATCTACACTGACACCATTTTCGTCTTTGGAGATTTTCACATGAGTAGGAGCAGGTGTCCTTTTATGGCTTGCATTTTCCATTCCAAACTTCTTCACAATGTTCTTGGCATACTTACTTTGAGATAGAAAGATAGAGTCTTCCATCTGTTTGACTTGTAGCCCAAGAAAGTAGGTCAGTTCTCTAACAAGGCTCATCTCAAACTCAAATTGCATTTGTCTAACAAAATGTTCAACCATCTGTTCTGACATCCCACCAAAAACAATGTCATCTACATATATTTGTGCCACCATGAGCTTTCCTCCTTCATTCTTCACAAACAGAGTTTTGTCAATATCTCCCTTTTTGTATCCATTGTCAGTGAGGAACACTGTGAGTCTCTCATACCAAGCCCTGGGAGCTTGCTTCAACCCATAGAGGGCTTTCTTTAATCTGTACACATGTTGTGGAAGATTTGGATCTGTGAATCCTTTAGGTTGTTCAACATATACTTCTTCATTTAAGTAGCCATTCAGGAAGGCACTTTTCACATCCATTTGAAATAGCTTGAATTTCAGAATACATGCCACTCCAAGTAATAGTCTAATGGACTCAAGGCGAGCTACAAGAGCAAATGTTTCATCAAAGTCCACTCCTTCAACTTGAGTATATCCTTGAGCTACTAATCTAGCTTTGTTTTTAGTAACAACCCCTTGTTCATCAGATTTATTCTTATAAACCCACTTTGTTCCTATGACATTTACCCCTTCAGGTCTAGGAACCAGTTCCCATACTTCATTCCTCTTGAATTGGCCTAGCTCCTCTTGCATTGCATTGATCCAGAACTCATCAGTCAAGGCTTCCTTGATATTTCTGGGTTCAATTTTTGACACAAAGCAGCCATGTGAGATTACTTTGATCTAGTAGTGACTCCTTTATCTGGATCTCCTATGATAAGATCTTTGGGATGATCCTTCTGAATTCTGATAGAGGGTCCCTTGTTTATTTTGTCATCTTCAGGTTCAGCTTGAGGAGGTTCTTCTTCCTTATTTCTATCTGAGTGGTCAACTGGAGACTCATTCAGAGATGTCTCAACATCGTCTGTGACATCCGTCTGTTGGTCATCAACCACAACATTAATGGATTCCATCAATACATTAGTTTTGGAATTAAAGACCCTGTAGGCTCTACTGTTTGTTGAATAGCCCAGAAATATTCCTTCATCACTTTTGGGATCCATCTTCCTTCTTTGCTCACGATCAGCCAGGATATAGCATTTGCTACCAAATACATGGAAGTATTTGACTGTGGGTTTTCTTCCTTTCCAGACTTCATAAAGGGTTGTGGGAGTTCCTTTCTTCAATGTCACTCTGTTGTGAACATAGCAGGCTGTGTTCATGGCTTCAGCCCAAAAATGATAGGGCAATTTCTTAGCATGAATCATAGCTCTGGCTGATTCTTGAAGAGTCCTATTTTTTCTTTCCACCACACCATTTTGCTGGGGAGTGATGGGGGATGAGAACTCATGATGAATTCCTTCTGAAGAGCAGAATTCAGCAAATTTGCTGTTCTCAAACTCCTTCCCATGATCACTTCTAATTTTGACAACAGGACTTTCTTTTTCCCTTTGAAGTTTCAAACAAAGCTCCTTAAAGACTTCAAATACATCAAATTTTTCTCTTATGAATTTGATCCAGGTGTATCTGGAGAAGTCATCTACCACTACATATGCATATTTCTTCCCACCAAGGCTTTCTACTTGCATGGGACCCATCAAGTCCATATGAAGTAGCTCCAGGACTTTGGTAGTTGTGTCATGTCTAAGCCTCTGGTGTGACATCCTTGTTTGTTTTCCAATCTGACATTCTCCACAGATTTTTCCCTCATCAATCTTTAAGTTGGGAATTCCTCTAACTGCATCAACATATATGATCCTTTTCATACCTTTAAGGTGCAGATGGCCCAATCTTTGATGCCATATCTTCACCTCTTCTTCTTTGGCTAAGGTACACATTGAGGAGTATCCAGTTTCTTGAGAGCTCCACATGTAGCAGTTGTCTTTGGACCTAACTCCCTTCATGACTACTTTGTTTTCTTTGTTAGTAATCAGACATTCAGTTTTGGTGAAGTTTACATTCAGACCTTGATCACACAGTTGACTGATGCTTATAAGATTAGCAGTTAATCCCTTAACAAGTAGGACATCATCAAGGTCAAGAACTCCAGGGCAATCCAGCCTACCCATTCCCTTGATTTCCCCCTTTGCACCATCACCAAAGGTAACATAACTCATGGCATGAGGATGAAGTTCAGTTAGCAGATTTTTGTTCCCAGTCATATGTCTAGAGCAAGCACTGTCAAAGTACCAATCTTCTTTGGCAGAAACTCTGAGGGAAGTGTGAGCTATGAGACTTGTGACCTTTGTCTTAGGAGTCCATTGCCTTTTGTTGACAGTCTTGTGATGCTTGGACCCTGATTGGTATTGAGACTGAACAGGGCCAGGATAGCCATATAGCTTATAGCAAAAGGGCTTCAGGTGGCCAAATTTTCCACAGTATTGGCATTTCCATCTGTGATGCTTCCCTTTTTGCTGTTGTGACATCTCAGGTTTGCTTTTAACATGGCTGCAATTAGCTTTGGATTTTGGTTTGCAACCAGTGTAACTGTACTCAGCCTTGAATCCAATACCAGATTTGTTTCCTGTTATTTGGCCAGTCTGGAGAACCTTGTCTAAGATGGCAGATCCATTGTTAAGCATTCTTACATACTTAGTCATCTCATCTAGTTTGGAATTCAAGAATATAGCTTCCACCTTTAATTTTGAGATGGTTTCCACAAGCTCACACCTTTTCATTTTCCAGCTGAGCTATCACTTTTTTCTGGCTTTCCACTTGTCCGCACACTCCTGCCTTTCTGTGGCACAACTCTTTAAGGGTTCTTTCATCATCAATTGACTCTTCCTCAGACCCTCATCTTCCTGTCAATGCAGTCACATGGTTTGTGGCTTCTTCTGTTTCACTTCCATCAGACCAAGAGGCCACAAGACTCCTCTTTTGTTTCTTGAGGTAGGTCCCACATTCAGTTTTAATATGACCATACCCATTACACTCATAGCACTGAACTTCTTTGGGCTTTTCTTCAGACTTTGGTTTCTTACCAAAGCTGTTGGATTTACTGATGTCAGATGTGATGTTCTTGACATTTCCCTTTGCTCTCACATCTACCCTTTTTATCAGTCTGTTGAACTGTCTTCCCAGCATTGCTATCTCATTTGCCAGGTCTTCATCAATATCTTGACCACCTTCCTCATCTTCCTCTTCAGTGTTTGACATAAATGCTATGCTCTTGGCTTTCTTTTCAGCTCCATCACATATTCCCATCTCAAATGTTTGGAGGGATCCAATTAGCTCATCAACTCTCATATTTGAGATGTCTTGAGATTCTTCTATGGCTGTTACTTTTATAGCAAATCTCTTGGGGAGTGATCTGAGTATTTTTCTTACTAACTTTTCATCTGACATCTTCTCACCCAAGGCTCCAGAGGCATTGGCAATTTCAAGGATACTCATGTAGAATTCATGAATATTTTCATCTTCTTTCATCCTTAAGTTTTCAAACTTGGAGGTGAGCAGCTGGAGTCTAGACATCTTTACCCTAGAGGTGCCTTCATGAGTGGTCTTGAGAATGTTCCAAGCATCTTTGGCCACTTCACAGTTATTTACCAACCTGAAAATATTCTTGTCTACCCCATTGAATATTGCATTCAAGGCTTTAGAGTTTCCAAGAGCAAGATCATCCTCCTCCTTGGACCATTGTTCTTCAGGCTTCTTCTCAGTGGTGGCTTCTCCTTCTTTAGAGTTTCCAAGCCTTGTTATCAAGGGATTTCAGAAACGCTACCATTCGAGGTTTCCAATAGTCATAGTTAGAACCATCCAAAATTGGTGGCCTATGAACAAATCCTCCATCTCTCTCCATTGTACCAGAAAGTATTGCCCCTAGATCTCACCCAGAACCAGAGCAGGATGCATGCTCTGATACCAATTGAAATTCTGGTATCAGATATAAGATGTCGAAGGTAATGTTACGACACTGATATCTGCTAACACACAATGGATAAGATAAACAGAATGGTAAAGCAACTTACACAAGCAATTGTTAACCCAGTTCGGTGCAACTCACCTACGTCTGGGGGCTACCAAGCCAGGAAGGAAATTCACTAAAATAGAATTAGTTCAAAGACACTCCGTACACTTCAACAAGTTACAGTCTTTATCACCTAATCTCTACCCGTGCAATTTCTACCTAAGCACTCTTAGATATGAGAACCCACTCACTTCCCTTACAATCACACACCAGTGATTTTAAACAACAATCCCTTGTGAAAAGAAAATACTTTTCAATTACACACTCTTGATTTTACTTCACAGTTTCAATCAAGAAGACACACTCTTGATCTTGCTTCAAAGCTTTGATCAAGAAGACACACTCTTGATCTTGCTTCACAGCTTTGATCAAGAAGACACACACTCTTGCTTAACAGCTTTAGAGTGACAAATTACAACCACAAATCAGTCCAATTCAATCATCAATGGATGACTTGAATGACCTACAAGTCTTACGACTAAACAGACACAAACCCTAGCTCTCTCTCTGTATTTCGCTCAGTCTTGGTTGTGTATCCAATCAGGTTTTCCAAGTCCCTTTTTATAGAAGCTTTCAACTGGGCTTGGACATCTTGAAAACCCTAAATCTATTTTCCAATCAAATCTTTTTATAACAGCTGTATAGATCTCCTTGGAAAATAAGTGAATCTGGTTGTAATCCATGATTGAATGCGCCAGCTAGCCATATCTTCAATCATCCAAAGATTGCCATTAATTGTGCAATCACAAAACACCAGACATTCATACTGAATGTTCTGTGTACAGGATGTCATGACATCGGGTCTGACATCCTGGAAAAATCCTGCATAATCCAATAATTCCTTTTATAACTTCCAGCAGGTACAACCATATTAGATGCCATGACATTGTGTATGTCATCTGAAACAATCCTGCCTGAACATGTCTTTCATCTAAGCTCCAGCAGGTACATCCAATATCAGAAGCCTTGTCATTGTATGTGGCATTCTGAAACAATCCTGCATGCACATGTTCTTGAACTCCAGCAGGTACATATGATATCTTATGTTAAGACATCACACATGACATCTTGTGAACACTCTTTGTTTTACCAAAATTGCTGCCAACACTTAGAATCAACAAACTCCCCCTTTGGCAAATTTTGGCTAAAACATATATCTGTCCTTTTTGTTCACAAGGCAAACTATCAGCAGTTTAAACATCTTATCAGAAGTTTAAACAGCAGCAGAAGCAAAACAATTACTAGCTATGGCTACTAGTAATACACACATGCACAAGGGTACTTCTCCTCCCCCTAAATCTGTGCAACAAACAACAGAATTACTAGTTATGGATGCAACTAGTAAGACACACAAATACACAATGCACAAGGGTACTTCTTCTCCCCCTAAATCTGTGCATTCATCAAATAACATCTACTGTAACTCCAGCACCTGTACCAGCCAGAATGTCATACTGACATCTGCTTCAACATCAACACCTGTGCACCATATCAGCACTTCTTTCAATAATAGCTGTCCTTCTGTCCAACCACATCCAACTTCCATAATAGCTTCCATATCAAGCACTTCTCCCCCTTTTTAGTCAAAATTGACCAAAGGTGACCTTATAACTTCAATCTTTCAAACATCAGCATCCGAATAGCTTCCTTGCCACAACACAGTTTTCCCAGGCAGAAATATCCTCTGGGATAACCACCCACTCCTTTGCTTGCTATAGGTTCTCATGAACACAGATTCCCAACTTCCCCCTTAAACATTCAAATTGATTGGCATCCAAAGCTTTAGTGAAAATGTCAGCTAATTGCTTTTCAGTAGTAACATGCTCCAGAGTTATGATCTTCTCTTCTACTAGTTCTCTGATAAAGTGATGACGAATGTCAATGTGCTTTGTCCTGCTATGTTGAATAGGATTTTTGGAAATATTTATGGCACTCAGGTTATCATAGTATAATGTCATGACTTCTTGTGTGACATTGTATTCAGACAACATCTGCTTCATCCATACCAGTTGAGAACAACTACTCCCAGCTGCTATGTATTCAGCTTCAGCAGTGGATAGAGATACACAGTTTTGTTTCTTGCTAAACCATGAAATCAGATTGTTCCCCAAAAAGAAGCATCCCCCAAATGTGCTTTTCCTATCATCAGCACTTCCAGCCCAGTCAACATCACAGAACCCAGTCAACATGGATCCAAATCCATGAGTATACAACATCCCATAGTCACTGGTGCCATTGACATATTTCAGTATTCTCTTCACTTGGTTTATGTGACTGACTTTTGGTTCAGCTTGATACCTAGCACAAACACCTACAACAAATGCAATGTCAGGTCTGCTTGCTGTGAGATATAGGAGACTTCCTATCATGCTTTTGTATAGACTCTGATCTACACTGACACCATTTTCGTCTTTGGAGATTTTCACATGAGTAGGAGCAGGTGTCCTTTTATGGCTTGCATTTTCCATTCCAAACTTCTTCACAATGTTCTTGGCATACTTACTTTGAGATAGAAAGATAGAGTCTTCCATCTGTTTGACTTGTAGCCCAAGAAAGTAGGTCAGTTCTCTAACAAGGCTCATCTCAAACTCAGATTGCATTTGTCTAACAAAATGTTCAACCATCTGTTCTGACATCCCACCAAAAACAATGTCATCTACATATATTTGTGCCACCATGAGCTTTCCTCCTTCATTCTTCACAAACAGAGTTTTGTCAATATCTCCCTTTTTGTATCCATTGTCAGTGAGGAACACTGTGAGTCTCTCATACCAAGCCCTGGGAGCTTGCTTCAACCCATAGAGGGCTTTCTTTAATCTGTACACATGTTGTGGAAGATTTGGATCTGTGAATCCTTTAGGTTGTTCAACATATACTTCTTCATTTAAGTAGCCATTCAGGAAGGCACTTTTCACATCCATTTGAAATAGCTTGAATTTCAGAATACATGCCACTCCAAGTAATAGTCTAATGGACTCAAGGCGAGCTACAAGAGCAAATGTTTCATCAAAGTCCACTCCTTCAACTTGAGTATATCCTTGAGCTACTAATCTAGCTTTGTTTTTAGTAACAACCCCTTGTTCATCAGATTTATTCTTATAAACCCACTTTGTTCCTATGACATTTACCCCTTCAGGTCTAGGAACCAGTTCCCATACTTCATTCCTCTTGAATTGGCCTAGCTCCTCTTGCATTGCATTGATCCAGAACTCATCAGTCAAGGCTTCCTTGATATTTCTGGGTTCAATTTTTGACACAAAGCAGCCATGTGAGATTACTTCCCTTGATCTAGTAGTGACTCCTTTATCTGGATCTCCTATGATAAGATCTTTGGGATGATCCTTCTGAATTCTGATAGAGGGTCCCTTGTTTATTTTGTCATCTTCAGGTTCAGCTTGAGGAGGTTCTTCTTCCTTATTTCTATCTGAGTGGTCAACTGGAGACTCATTCAGAGATGTCTCAACATCGTCTGTGACATCCGTCTGTTGGTCATCAACCACAACATTAATGGATTCCATCAATACATTAGTTTTGGAATTAAAGACCCTGTAGGCTCTACTGTTTGTTGAATAGCCCAGAAATATTCCTTCATCACTTTTGGGATCCATCTTCCTTCTTTGCTCACGATCAGCCAGGATATAGCATTTGCTACCAAATACATGGAAGTATTTGACTGTGGGTTTTCTTCCTTTCCAGACTTCATAAAGGGTTGTGGGAGTTCCTTTCTTCAATGTCACTCTGTTGTGAACATAGCAGGCTGTGTTCATGGCTTCAGCCCAAAAATGATAGGGCAATTTCTTAGCATGAATCATAGCTCTGGCTGATTCTTGAAGAGTCCTATTTTTTCTTTCCACCACACCATTTTGCTGGGGAGTGATGGGGGATGAGAACTCATGATGAATTCCTTCTGAAGAGCAGAATTCAGCAAATTTGCTGTTCTCAAACTCCTTCCCATGATCACTTCTAATTTTGACAACAGGACTTTCTTTTTCCCTTTGAAGTTTCAAACAAAGCTCCTTAAAGACTTCAAATACATCAAATTTTTCTCTTATGAATTTGATCCAGGTGTATCTGGAGAAGTCATCTACCACTACATATGCATATTTCTTCCCACCAAGGCTTTCTACTTGCATGGGACCCATCAAGTCCATATGAAGTAGCTCCAGGACTTTGGTAGTTGTGTCATGTCTAAGCCTCTGGTGTGACATCCTTGTTTGTTTTCCAATCTGACATTCTCCACAGATTTTTCCCTCATCAATCTTTAAGTTGGGAATTCCTCTAACTGCATCAACATATATGATCCTTTTCATACCTTTAAGGTGCAGATGGCCCAATCTTTGATGCCATATCTTCACCTCTTCTTCTTTGGCTAAGGTACACATTGAGGAGTATCCAGTTTCTTGAGAGCTCCACATGTAGCAGTTGTCTTTGGACCTAACTCCCTTCATGACTACTTTGTTTTCTTTGTTAGTAATCAGACATTCAGTTTTGGTGAAGTTTACATTCAGACCTTGATCACACAGTTGACTGATGCTTATAAGATTAGCAGTTAATCCCTTAACAAGTAGGACATCATCAAGGTCAAGAACTCCAGGGCAATCCAGCCTACCCATTCCCTTGATTTCCCCCTTTGCACCATCACCAAAGGTAACATAACTCATGGCATGAGGATGAAGTTCAGTTAGCAGATTTTTGTTCCCAGTCATATGTCTAGAGCAAGCACTGTCAAAGTACCAATCTTCTTTGGCAGAAACTCTGAGGGAAGTGTGAGCTATGAGACTTGTGACCTTTGTCTTAGGAGTCCATTGCCTTTTGTTGACAGTCTTGTGATGCTTGGACCCTGATTGGTATTGAGACTGAACAGGGCCAGGATAGCCATATAGCTTATAGCAAAAGGGCTTCAGGTGGCCAAATTTTCCACAGTATTGGCATTTCCATCTGTGATGCTTCCCTTTTTGCTGTTGTGACATCTCAGGTTTGCTTTTAACATGGCTGCAATTAGGTTTGGATTTTGGTTTGCAACCAGTGTAACTGTACTCAGCCTTGAATCCAATACCAGATTTGTTTCTTGTTATTTGGCCAGTCTGGAGAACCTTGTCTAAGATGGCAGATCCATTGTTAAGCATTCTTACATACTTAGTCATCTCATCTAGTTTGGAATTCAAGAATATAGCTTCCACCTTTAATTTTGAGATGGTTTCCACAAGCTCACACCTTTTCATTTTCCAGCTGAGCTATCACTTTTTTCTGGCTTTCCACTTGTCCGCACACTCCTGCCTTTCTGTGGCACAACTCTTTAAGGGTTCTTTCATCATCAATTGACTCTTCCTCAGACCCTCATCTTCCTGTCAATGCAGTCACATGGTTTGTGGCTTCTTCTGTTTCACTTCCATCAGACCAAGAGGCCACAAGACTCCTCTTTTGTTTCTTGAGGTAGGTCCCACATTCAGTTTTAATATGACCATACCCATTACACTCATAGCACTGAACTTCTTTGGGCTTTTCTTCAGACTTTGGTTTCTTACCAAAGCTGTTGGATTTACTGATGTCAGATGTGATGTTCTTGACATTTCCCTTTGCTCTCACATCTACCCTTTTTATCAGTCTGTTGAACTGTCTTCCCAGCATTGCTATCTCATTTGCCAGGTCTTCATCAATATCTTGACCACCTTCCTCATCTTCCTCTTCAGTGTTTGACATAAATGCTATGCTCTTGGCTTTCTTTTCAGCTCCATCACATATTCCCATCTCAAATGTTTGGAGGGATCCAATTAGCTCATCAACTCTCATATTTGAGATGTCTTGAGATTCTTCTATGGCTGTTACTTTTATAGCAAATCTCTTGGGGAGTGATCTGAGTATTTTTCTTACTAACTTTTCATCTGACATCTTCTCACCCAAGGCTCCAGAGGCATTGGCAATTTCAAGGATACTCATGTAGAATTCATGAATATTTTCATCTTCTTTCATCCTTAAGTTTTCAAACTTGGAGGTGAGCAGCTGGAGTCTAGACATCTTTACCCTAGAGGTGCCTTCATGAGTGGTCTTGAGAATGTTCCAAGCATCTTTGGCCACTTCACAGTTATTTACCAACCTGAAAATATTCTTGTCTACCCCATTGAATATTGCATTCAAGGCTTTAGAGTTTCCAAGAGCAAGATCATCCTCCTCCTTGGACCATTGTTCTTCAGGCTTCTTCTCAGTGGTGGCTTCTCCTTCTTTAGAGTTTCCAAGCCTTGTTATCAAGGGATTTCAGAAACGCTACCATTCGAGGTTTCCAATAGTCATAGTTAGAACCATCCAAAATTGGTGGCCTATGAACAGATCCTCCATCTCTCTCCATTGTACCAGAAAGTATTGCCCCTAGATCTCACCCAGAACCAGAGCAGGATGCATGCTCTGATACCAATTGAAATTCTGGTATCAGATATAAGATGTCGAAGGTAATGTTACGACACTGATATCTGCTAACACACAATGGATAAGATAAACAGAATGGTAAAGCAACTTACACAAGCAATTGTTAACCCAGTTCGGTGCAACTCACCTACGTCTGGGGGCTACCAAGCCAGGAAGGAAATTCACTAAAATAGAATTAGTTCAAAGACACTCCGTACACTTCAACAAGTTACAGTCTTTATCACCTAATCTCTACCCGTGCAATTTCTACCTAAGCACTCTTAGATATGAGAACCCACTCACTTCCCTTACAATCACACACCAGTGATTTTAAACAACAATCCCTTGTGAAAAGAAAATACTTTTCAATTACACACTCTTGATTTTACTTCACAGTTTCAATCAAGAAGACACACTCTTGATCTTGCTTCAAAGCTTTGATCAAGAAGACACACTCTTGATCTTGCTTCACAGCTTTGATCAAGAAGACACACACTCTTGCTTAACAGCTTTAGAGTGACAAATTACAACCACAAATCAGTCCAATTCAATCATCAATGGATGACTTGAATGACCTACAAGTCTTACGACTAAACAGACACAAACCCTAGCTCTCTCTCTGTATTTCGCTCAGTCTTGGTTGTGTATCCAATCAGGTTTTCCAAGTCCCTTTTTATAGAAGCTTTCAACTGGGCTTGGACATCTTGAAAACCCTAAATCTATTTTCCAATCAAATCTTTTTATAACAGCTGTATAGATCTCCTTGGAAAATAAGTGAATCTGGTTGTAATCCATGATTGAATGCGCCAGCTAGCCATATCTTCAATCATCCAAAGATTGCCATTAATTGTGCAATCACAAAACACCAGACATTCATACTGAATGTTCTGTGTACAGGATGTCATGACATCGGGTCTGACATCCTGGAAAAATCCTGCATAATCCAATAATTCCTTTTATAACTTCCAGCAGGTACAACCATATTAGATGCCATGACATTGTGTATGTCATCTGAAACAATCCTGCCTGAACATGTCTTTCATCTAAGCTCCAGCAAGTACATCCAATATCAGAAGCCTTGTCATTGTATGTGGCATTCTGAAACAATCCTGCATGCACATGTTCTTGAACTCCAGCAGGTACATATGATATCTTATGTTAAGACATCACACATGACATCTTGTGAACACTCTTTGTTTTACCAAAATTGCTGCCAACACTTAGAATCAACAACTCTCGTACAAAAACCTTTTAAAATTAGAATTGGAAATCACAGCTAGAAAAATAGCTTATAAAAGTTAACATTAATTATTACTGAATCCCGTCGGGATGATGGTCCTTACATACCGATGTCAAAGACTTTAGCCAGACATGGTTTGAAACTTAATCATACAATTATAATTATTAAACATAAACATAATCATGATCAAATTTCAAAATTACAAGCATACAAATAATATTATGCAATTAGGCCAAATGAAAGTGGAAACTGAAGAAATATGCAATTAAAAGAACCTGATGAATAATGAAATATGGATTAAACTGTAGAGAATTGTTCGAGTACAAATATCAAACTGGAGATATAAATGATGCCAACACGCTTGATCCAAGAAACAAGTAAACTTAAGAACTATGGTGCAATAGCCTCCCGATGTGGAAGAACTATCACTTTTCAAGTATTTCTGCTTAAGCCTAAGAATCAAAATTACACGATAAAACTTGGATGCCTTTTTTTCTTTGAAACTGACTTCTTATACTGGTAAGAGGAGCTAAAATTAACCTAAAACCGTGTAGAAGTGGTTGAGAAAATATAGGGGGTCCTTGACCACGTTTATGCAGCTGCTGTAAAACTGCATTGCATGCCTGTGGCAAACACCATAGGGTCATGGCGAACGCCTAGGTACTTAAGCTTGGGGTGACGTGGTAGGGGGATGTGGCGAACGCCACAATCCCATGGTGAACACCACATGCCCAGAACCTGCAATTTCAACCTTTTTCTTCTTTTCTTTCATTTTTCTTCTTTTCTTCCATTTTTCTTCATTTCTTATCTTTTCTTTATCTCTTTCTCGCATATGAGTTCTGCATTGACAAATACCTGAAACAGGGCAACAACACCAGCATAATACAATAAAAACATACATAAAATTATACTAAAATACATGAGAATCAAGTCAAATAAACGGTATAGTTTCACGTTATCAAACTCCCATACTTGAAGCTTTGCTTGTCCTCAAGCAAATGCTACACTTGTGACATGAAAATTCGGAGGCTCGTAGCATATAGATCCATGAAAAAGAACATAAACAATCAAATAATCATTCTAAAGCTACAAACTTTGCTTTGGTTATTATTTCTTAAATAGGTACTAATCGGTACACTAAGGATATCGTAGTAACGCTATTCCGCAATTACGGTCACGAGTCTCCCTACATGCAAACATATATAAATGATGTCATCATATCGCAAACTTGTCAACTCACCTTTTATTTTTCCGTTCAAGTGCGATCACATTAAGCCCGTTATCTCTCACACTTATAGTAGGAAGATCTGTTAGTGACTTTGGTCTTTCTTTTACCTTCGGTTTCCCCGTTCGGGGGTTGATTATGGCATCTAAGTGGTTTAGGCCCCCTCCCAAATCCTAATCGCGGGGGATCAGACCATAGTCCGCCCTACCAAGTTTAGCGCCAAATACTACTAAAACAACTACGATTGGTATTGGTAATTCAAGTCTCAACATATTTCATTCAATATCATTTTTATTCTTTGGACCAAACACTTATTTGCATCAATATCCTACGTAACATATGAAAAAAATGGTGTTGCCCCCCTGAACTATTTTATTAGGTAAGGATACAAGGTTTTTGACATAATGAATATTCAATTTTATTCGCATGTTTAGGAGACTTAAGGCGTTAAAACGATACCGATCTTGCACACAAATTTATCAAGATTTTACAATTAAACCTCAATGTCATTTGTAACTTAGAACTTTCTAATTATGAAATGATTTTCATGGAAAAAAATTGTTATGGCTCAAGAACACGGGAATATCAATAAATAGTGGAAACTACGCATAAAGACTCGACAACACATGCATTGACTCAATTAACACTAAACAATTAAATTATAAATGGAAATGGATAAAACAATAAATCTACCTAAGAAAGCTATAAATAAAAGCAATAAAGTTCCTCCCCCATACTTAAACTGAAAATTATCCCTAATGTTTTGATAAAAGGTGGAAAAGGAAGATAGAACCTGAATGGAGTGCTCAACACGGCCTCAACCTCATGCTCGTCCATACCTACCATGATGAGGGGGTGGTATACCTACATGCTGCATGTACTCAAGCAGGTCTTCGGTTGCTACACGCATGCCTTCCATTTCTTCAATCAGGCCCGATATGTTATGATTGGTCCTTTCTGCGTAGTCGTGTTGCTGATCCTGTATCTGTTGGATCTGTTCCATCATGTCGACCTGCTTTCTCGGTATATTTCTCAACAATTGCCCGCATTCGGTGTTAACTTCATTACGGTGTCACAGCTTGCAGAGGGCATCATCAAGTGAGGTCCTGATGCCAACATAATCATACTCCTCTTGAGACTGGTGTCAGGGAGAGGTACCTACAAAAGTGTCAGAAGGTCCAGGTGCGGTGTGTGCACGTGTAGTAGGATCAGAGAAAGTGGGAGCATCTTTCTCCATCTTATCAAGTTCATCATCAGTTTGACCACCTAGGTTATCCTGCACAGATATGTCATTAGGGGAAGGATGATCGGGTTCAGGGGCGGTCAGATCATAGAGCCAATTGTTCCTGTTTCGCACATCTGTACATGTGTGGCAAGGTAAAATGATACTCATAATCTCGCGGTTACCAACCATGAGAGAGTATCTTCCGTCCCGCCTGGCCTTAATTAAACGTTGGGACCGACAGTAATCGATATCCAGGAAATGCATTTGTAGGGGCGGTAGATTTGCAAGTTCATTACCTAAGCCTAATGCGCGAGATATGGAGGTAACCAGACCTCAAATACATAAAGGGGTGGCCCCTCTTGCATAAATCAACTTCATGTGTGCCAGCATGAAATGAGTCACATTGATTCGTGTCGGTGCGAATGCAACATGTAAAAAGAATAACTCTTTAGAATTTATCCTACCATTGTTTATTTGGCCGAAAATCGTGTTATCTAATATGCGATGCGCATAGCGTATGGTCGGGTTATGGATATGCGAAGCTTTTAGCCCTTCCCAGTCAGATGTTCTCTCACCTGTCAATTGTTCTCAGAAATAGAACACTTCATATTGCCATTCTTCTTCTAAAAGACATGCATAAGCTATAGCATTCCCATGGGGGGAAATGCAACATATCCCTAGTAGTATCTTGGCTTAATTCATAATCTCTATTAAATAATCTAAACCTTACCGTTCGAGAAGAGTATTGATCAATCAAAGGCGTATAGTAAGTAAAAGAACTCAAAAACTCCAAAGTCAGTTTTTCGTACGTAGCGTCATTCAAAGAACAGAAGTGTGTTAAATCTAATATATCGAATATCCATTGCACACTATTGAGTAATCCTAACCTACATAGACAAGGTTCGTCGGCATACCTTATCAGACTGATTGAATGTTCGTAGAACTTCAAGTACCTTTCTTTTTGTAGTTTCCCGACTTCTCCCTCATTGAAGATGATGTTAGACAAATCTTCTGTTGGCCTTTTCGTTTTAGCTTGAACTCTTGGAGGCATGATGGGAAGGAAAAATATTTCTGGAGTGGGGTTGTATTTAAGGTTTGGAAATGGGGTTGGATTTGATGATAAATGAGATCATAAATAGGTGAATGAGAGTGGGAATTCGAAAGGTTGGAGATGAATGGTGTGAGTGGGGGAATTAAGGTGAGTTAGTATGGAGAAAGTGGGTCTTGGAAGTTGAAAAAGTGGGATAAAACATGGGGCTGCATGTTGAAAGCTGTGTTTTTGGGTTTCTGAGGTTTGTGGCGAACACCATAGAGTTATGGCAAACGCCACGAGCCCTAAAATATGAAAAAATTTGTTTTAGCTCTATGACGAACGCCATGAGGCATGTTGAATGCCACAGGCTTCAGAAACATGGTTTTTTTAATTATGGATATGTGTAAGACCCCAATTTTGACCCTAAGATCCCTCATGCAATTTCATCATAAGCATTAGCATTGGGATCATATCTTGGCATCCTTCTTACCCCTCTTTCATTGGGTTTGTTTTGGGAGAGATCACCAAGCACTTTGTGATTATATCATACTTGTATTTTATCATTTTTTTACTAACCAAAATACCAAAAAAATATGTCTTTGCATTGGCCTAACTCTTTTGTAGGTAGGGCATGATCTCCATTGATCTATCAAGTTAACATCTAGGTTTTGAGACCCTCATGAACAAAGAGCACAACCTTAAATTGATACAAGAATGGTTATGGGCATCATATATGAGTTCCATTGATTCCTACATGTTATATTGATCAAGTTTTCTTCAAGATTTTGAGGGTGATTTGTCTTGGAAACCCTAGTTTGACTGGGTATCTTGAGTAACTTCTTCAACAAGCTATCTCACCAATTGATCAAATTTCTCAAGGGGCACTTCAAAGTTCATCATATTATGCATATATTATATACCATAAGCCTAGAAAGTCAAGAGAATTGAGGATTGGCAAGTTGGTTGATGGTGGTTGACCAGATGAATTCATCTGATCAAAACTGGGTCTCCCTAGACCCTATCTCTTACGCTTTTCACCATATGAAAATGATTCCAAGAGAAAACTTACTCTAAATGACATTACAAACAACTTTCATGCTGATACCTAGAGCTAGTTTTGCTTGGAAAATCATTTTCTATGTTGAAACATTATAGGTCATTTTGTCTAAACCCTAATTTGAAAGTCAACTTCCCAAGGCCATAACTTGCTCAATTTTTATGATATGAAAGATTTCCAAGTTTCACAATCAAATTCAAGATGTCTAATTAAACTTTTATCTTTAGAGTGAGAGCTAATTCAACTTTTATAAGCATGTGATATGAGGCTACATTATAGGTCACTTTTGACCTATACCATTGAACAAGTGATTTTTCCAAACTTCAAAAATGCATAACCCTATCATTTCAAATCCAAATGACATAAAATTGGTGACTGTTTTGAAGTTCTTTGAAAGAGATACAACTTTCATGAATACACTCTTCTCATTTGAAGCTCACATAAAAAGTTAAGCAAGGTGGAATATTGAGATATATGGCTTGACACTTAGAAAAATTTTCAACATGTTGAAATTTCCAAACTTCCACCTCAAAATTCTTCATGATCCAAGCTCCAAATGGAAAAGTGTTGAACATGAAAGTTGTTCCTCTTGATCTGACCTTTCCAAAAAGTCCAAGTTCATCCATTTTGAACAAGAATTGCTAGGGTTGCGCATGGCATGAACATGGTATCATCATGGGGAAAAGATCAAACTTCAAATCTTCACACACACTTGCCTTGCAATCCAAGTTGATTTCAGACCCTCTTACACTCATTTGTGGACCTTAAGCAATGATCTCATGGGCCTGTACACGGCCATGCACCCATGCATCATCAATTTCCAATTTTAGAAAGTGAATTTGAAGGTGCAAATATCATGAGCTGCAACTATAAATAGAAGCCTTTATGCTCAGAATTGAATACACCTTATGCACCAATTTTGCCCCCCATTGAAACCCTCTCATTCCAAAGGAAAACCTTATAAATTTCAACTTGAAATTTGAGTTTGAATCTCAATTGTTGGAGATTCAAAAACTCCAGGATCCAAAGCCTTGCAACCTCATCAATCACTTCCTGCTAGCTTCTCAAGTGTGATCAGATCGTGTTTGGAGCAAACAACCTCAAGAATTGCACTGCATTGTAGGTAATTTTCAGAAAACTTCATCTCTTCGATTCTCTCTTAATCTTGCTCAATTCTCTTGATTCTTTGGTTGTCTGAAGTCCTACCAATGTAGGCAAGAAGATTGAGTTGCTTAGAGGTCAAATCGAAGCAACTCAGTTGATATACCTCAAATTTCAACTCCTCATATCTTTCTATATGTGAGGAGTTAGTTAAAATTGAGGTGATATTCGTGATCTACACCATTTTTCCTTTCAGATCATGTCCTTCTTTTTCATTTTTGATAAGTGTAGCACCTCAAATTTGCACCTATCATTGTACATACATTCTCATATTAGGTCATAACATAACGTGGTCCACTGCATAGCATTGCATTGTCCCATTTGCCTCAAGTGCAGGATCATCAAGAGAATTAGGTCAAACTGATCAGGAGATCAGTCAACCAAGCAAGCAAGTGGGTTTCTCAAGGAGCCAAGGCCCTAGGGTTGGTCCAACTTGTTCACATGACTTGAGGATCCATTTGAAGTGTTTAGGTCAAAGATTGGAGGCTCAGAGGTCATCAGTCCATGCACAATCAGCCAGAAACCCTAGAAAGTCAAACTTGGTCAATTGTGGTTGATTTTATGGTTTTGATGGGTGGATTTGGTTTGAGAGAGCTTATTCATGTCCCAATAGGCCTCATATATCATGGCAATCACTATCATTGAAGAATTTGAAGCCAATCAGAAAATTTCCAAAAATAGAAAGTGGACCTGTAATTTTAACTGTCAAAAATGGAAACTTCTTGATCCCAAACTTACATCATGATACAAGCTTCAAATGATTTTTTGTCCAACATGAAAGTTGAAGATCTTGTTCTCCCATTTCCAAAAAGTCCAAGAACTCTCAATTCCCATGTATGGTTGTCAAGATATGATCAATTCATTTTCACAAAATCTTGAACTTCAAAAGGCCATATCTCTCAAACCATTTGGCCAATTTTGGTGGGGTTTTTTCCTACAAACCACATTTTACCTCCTCTTTCCAAAAATGTAAATTTCATGTGCTAAAACATTGCCAATCAAAATGCCATTTTTGAACCTAGCACATTTGAATTTCAAGTGAGGTGCATTTTTGAAGTTTTGATTTAAGTGTTTTCTATCACATTAGCCATTTGGAATTGGTTCAAAACATGATTTCTGACTTGCCAAAGCCCAAACTCGGGCAGACCACACCTCCTTGTAGCAATTGGCTCAAAATTAGCAATTGTGCAAATTGGTTCATTAGAGCAGAATTTGTTTAGCACATGATTACCAAACCTTAAACAGTCCGTATTTAAGACATTTTCTGTCATTTGAGCAACCCTAGCAGCTGCCAAAACACACAGAAACTCTCATTCTCTCTCAATTTGCATTTTTACATATTGCATTTTCTGGCCAAAATCTCCAAAGCACTCGAGCAAGCCATTGTTTATTCACCATCCAAGCATCATTTCAAGCATATTTCAACTGCCATATCACATCTGGAAGGTCATTTTCGTGCACTGTTATTCCAAAGCAATTTCCATGGCAGCTCGAGTTCTGGACCAAAGCAAGCATCCATGAGCCAAGTTCCTTTTATCATTCAACTTGTGGAAGCATAATCTGCATCTGTTTGAGCATATCCAAGCCAGAAAATACCTGAATCTCCATCTGCTCTTCACTTTTGGTCAGTTTTCGATTTACTCATTTTCCTAAACCATGCCATGTTTTAAATAGAGCTTGCTATGCTGATTGTTATGAGCTTTGTCTCATGTATTTTGGTTAAGTATTTTGCAAGAAATCTGAAAATGAAAGTTGATGTTCATATGCTTTTTTTGCTCGATTCTCTCTCAATAGTCTGTTTCCATGAAAATTGATGTTGGATTTGTCTTTACCATGCTTGGATGAACATGTTGGCATGCTCTTTGATCATTTCTGGGAATGTTTGTTCTTGAGCAAAGTTTGGTGTTGATTTTTCTTTTGTGCGATTCATGCTTGTTGTTGTGTGTTAATGAAAATTGATGCTGGACCCTTGTTTGCCTTGCCATGCTGAGTGTTTCTGTGTATTCAATTTCACTTTCTGGAATTTTTGTGGAAAACACGATTTGTAGATGATGAAGATGCACTACTGTTCATGAACCCTAATTCTTTTGAAATGCCTTGCCCAGAATCTGTATGTTGAACGTGTGCATGGTCACTGTTGGGCCATGCACCAATAGAATCATTTCGTTCCATGCCCCTAAACGACTTCGTTTGGCTTAATGAATCACAAAATTACCAACGTGCCATTCTCGTTCATTTATTCAAATTAATTCCTTTTAATTTCAATAATTATTTCATTTTGATCATCAATCTTTGAAAATTCATAACTTGTTCATTTCAATTCCAAATTCAGTGGGAATTTTTGCATCATGTCCTGTTTGATGTCTATTATTTTATCATGATTTTTAATGATTTTTTGGATGGCTGGATTTTAAATGGCCTTAGGGTTTGTATAATGTGACCAAAATTTGTACCTTTTGCCAATTCTTTTGTGAAATGATGAGGATGTATCCAATGATTCTGAAAACTTTTGTGGTTATTCTACACTCATTCATGCTTATTTTGGTGTAAAGATCATGATTTTATCTTATGTGGTTTGGAAGTTGTGATTTTTTGAAGTAGGGTGTGACAACTTGTGTCACACCAATGATATGCAATTTCATGATTTTTGTTGACATGCTTCCTGACCTCCAATTGATGTGAAATTTTGCATGAATCTTCTCTCATATGTCTAGTTTATGTGTGAATTTTCTTGGAATTAATTATGCCATTTCCTAATTGTTTGAGATTTTTCTCCCCTGCCTAGTCAAATGTTGACTTTGTGTGACACATCTTGCCATTTCCTTTGGGAAATTCTCATACTTTATTGGATGATCATGAAATTTTACATGTGCATACTAGACATCTTAAGCTTTGCATTGGTGTTGATACCATTCATTTCTCATCTGTTGGCATTGAGTTATGATTTTTTGAAGTTGATACATGTTTATTTGACTTCTTTGTGCATGCTTGAAATTGTTTTGACTTTCTGATTTTAATTGACCATCTTCCCATGATCCAATTGAGCTGAAATTTTATATGCATGTCATATTATGGATTTTGATTGAGCATGAATTATTTGGTGATTTTTGGAATTGATTATGTTTGGTTTTGAGCTAAGTCTTGCTGTTGACTTCATTAAGCATGTTCAAAATTGCTTTGACTTTCTGATTTTTATTGACTGCCTTCCACTTGTCCAAATGTGATGAAATTTGACATGCTTACCATGCTATGTGTTAGGATTGATCATGATTTATTTGGTGATTTTTGGAAATGTTTGAGTTGACTTTTGATGCAAGTCTTTCTGTTGACTTCTATGAGCTCTCATTTGCCATGCTTTGACTTCTTTTGCTTATGAAATGATGATGATGCATGATATGAACATGAAACCAATTGGGTTTGCTTCCTAAATGTTTGAATTTGATTTTGATTGGACATTGCTTGCTGTTTTGACTTTCTCATTCATTTTTGACCCTAGGCTTGTCCTAGTGGTCCTGTGGCTTATGTTTGAGTTCTTGTTTTCAGGTTAAGCTACAAATGCTTCAAAGAGATCATTACAATTTGATTGAGTTCATTTGATTATCATGAGCTAACCTCTTTGTTTTGTAGGTTGATTGGCTCATGTGCCTTGAGCATTGTGCTTTGCCCATTTGTTAATTGCATTGACTGTTGATGTCTGTTTCTTTTTGCTTTGTTTGAAGTTGTATACTAATGTCTGCTTGACTATTTCAGGTGCTTTTAGTTGCTCAGTTCCTTGTGAACTTTTGCTTTGCTTTGCTTATTAAGCAATTTGCATTGAGGTATACCTTTCTATCTTCATGTAGTCTGGAAGACCTGGCCTGTTACTTGGCCAGGCAACTGTCTGAAGTCCTCCTTAAGAGGCAATGTTTGTGTATGTTTAATTTGTCCTTGTACATAGTCAAAGACCTCCTAAGTGAAGAGGCAATTGGCAGAACCAAGGGATAAGCAACCTATCCCCTGCTATTCAGTGTGTCCTCTGTTTTGCTCACACCACTGTGTTGATGCATTACAGATAAAAACCCAAGATCTTGTGCAATTGCACAGTTGAGTCAGTATCAAATGTGTAGAAGGGTTCCCACTTTCTGAACCCACACATTCTTGTCAAATGCTCTCCCTGGCCAGGGATAGAAGCAATGAGGCACACCCCTCATCTTCTTTCATTTGCTTCACCTTAGCCCCTCAATGGCAAGGTTAAGAGCTAACACTACCCCATTCCAGAGGTTTGTTTGTTGAGGTTGATGTGACCCCTCGACTAAAACCTAACCCATGTTTGAGCCCCCTCGTTGGTGTGTTTATTTTATGCTGTATGTGTTTGTATGTGCTTGTGTGGTGTGTTTGTATCCCCTAGGTTTGTTAGACTCCGCGTAGTCTCGTTTGCATGTCAATTAAGGTAGCACGGTTCCTTCGTCTAGGACTTCCTTTCTTGCTTGCTTAAAACACAAACAAACATTATCCCCTCTTAAGGATACGTTAACTCCTTCTACTACAGGTGAGTAAGTCTCCAAAGGTCGAGCATCAGGTAGATTGTGTAGTGACGTTGTCCACTTAAAAAACACAAACCAACAGTCATAGTTTAGCCGAACTACGACAACTCTGATTCTCATGTCCAGATGAGATACGTAGGCACGAGATGCGATGTCTTGTCGAGTTTGACTAACAACTAATCCTTGTTTGCTTTCGCCCTCGTTGCGATCCTTTCTCTCGCCCTCGTTGCGATCCTTTCTCTCGCCCTCGTTGCGATCCTTTCTCTCGCCCTCGTTGCGATCCTTTCTCTCGCCCTCGTTGCGATCCTTTCTCTCGCCCTCGTTGCGATTGAGACCTTCCCTTTCTCTTGCCCTAGTTGCAATCGAGACCCTTGCTTCCTGTGCAAGTTAGGTTAGGTGCGGCTTGCTTCCTGTGCAAGTCACGATTAGGATAGGCTTGCTTCCTGTGCAAGTTAGCTAGAAACCTTAACTTAGGGACGACTTTGCATGACAACATCTAGGCTCGAGTCGTAGTCTCCCTAGTGTTGTGTCTCCCTCTGTTATCTGGTTAGGCTAGTCCTTTTTCCCTGCGTAGGGGAACTACGTCGCCCTGATCCTCATACCAGATGAGGTACGTAGGCAGGAGATGAGCTGATCTCTCCGGGCGCCTTTTTTGCTTTTTCCGCCCTTTTTTCTTTTTCAACCCTTTGTGTCTTAACCACCCTTGTGTGTTTTCTGGTTGGAGTCCGACATAAGTCCAGCGATTGGCAGTTGGTTTCCTGTGTGTGTTTGTCGGTTCGGATGCTGATGTAAGTCCAGTGATTGGCATTCAGGCTCCACGTTTGCCTTTGCCAGTGTTTGTTTGTGTGCGTGTCAGCCGAGCTACGAATGCTCTGATTCTCCTTCGTCCAAAGGAGATACGTATGCATAGGATGCGACATCCTAGCGAGCATGTGTTGTTTCCCCAGTCCGAACTACTTCGACTCTGATGTCTATGCCTGATAGACTAAGTAGGCCCAGGATGCGGTATCCTGCCGAGTCAATTTCAGTCAGTTTCTTGTGTCTCTTTCAGCCAGTGTGTGTGTGTGAGCAGCGTTTTTAGCAACCATTTTCCTTCCTTTTGTGCGTGGATCCCGTCGAGTACGACGGATGCGTAGGGGTGCTAATACCTTCCCTTCGCATAACCGACTCCCGAACCCATTCTCTTTGGTCGCGAGACCATGTTCTTTCCTAGGTTTACTTCGAGCGTTTCCTTTCCCTCTTTTGGGATAAATAACGCACGGTGGCGGCTCTGTTGTTCTTCGTTTCCCGCCGGTTTTTCGCGTGATGCGACAATAAGGTGATGAATGGACCAGTCCGGCCAAGGTCGCCTTAGAAGACGACCGACGCTTTGCTCCGACAATGATGTGGCGTGGTTCTGAGCCATTGGATTGATTTAATTTGTTTTAATCACGAGCGTGCATTTTAATTACCAAGCGTGTGGACGTTTGACTCAGGCGCAGCATGGAACGCGCACTGGTGGCCACTTGATCTGCCACCTCAATTAATGAGGGAGATCAAGTGGTCCACGTTTTTTTTCTGATTATTTGAATTTCATTTTAATTGCTTTATTTTCATTAATTCATATTAATTTTAATATTGACCCAAAAAATATGAGAGTTTCACAAAAAAATTTCAAATATTTTCCTCTTTCATATTCTGAATTAAAATTATTTTTTGGATCATTATTAATATTTTTCATGATTTAATTGATTTTTCATTTGTTTTTAATTGTTTAAAAATACTTTTAAGTCTTTAAAAAATCTGAAAAAAAATTCTCCAAGGTCCTTTGACCTTGTTTGACCTATGATAAATCTCATGGCCATTTATTTGGTGTTTTGATGAGGTTTTAGGAATTTGACAAACCATATATTAATTTAAATGCATTATTTTAGTATTTTTAATTGGAATAAATGCCAAATAATTTTGTTGACCAATTGTGATGACTTGTTTATGTTTGACTCTTGTTGTTGGGACTTGATCAAGGTTGATTTGACTTTGTCAAATTAATATCATTGGATTTAGGGGATTGATGGAATGTACATTCCATCTCCCAAAATGAATGAATGATATTAATTTGGTAAAAGTCCTCCTTTGATCAATTTGAGATTTCATCTATTCCCCTCCCACTTCATCTTATTCCCCTTCTTTATGCATTCATCTCATTTGGCCTATGATATCTCAAAGTCCTAAAGCTAGTTGATTGAAAAATTAACATGAGTATGGATGAGATTAGGCCACACCTTTTGCATATTCTTTTTGTGTGTGGTATGTTTCATGAGCATAGTTCATAATACTATGTCTCTAACATGCATTAACACCAAAATTATATTGCCCGACCTCAAATAATTGTGACTTCTACATAAGTCCAATTACAATTGCTTAACATAGCGCTAAATTTGTGACATAAAAGGCATAGCATTCTAGTTAGTGAGATTGTAAGTCTCCCCTCTTTCATGGTATTGTGTGGAAACTTGGCCTTCTTTCCTTCCTTTGGAAGATGTTTTGGCTCAAGGATTCATGCTTGTGATAAGTGGGTTGAGTGTTCTCCAAAGAATTTCTTAGAATGAAAAGCAAAAACAAAACAATACTAACTTCTAACCTATTAACTACTAACTTTTAATTTCAAGCCTTTTACTTTAATGTCATTTAATTATAGATTTTATACATTTTCCATTGTTCATATCATTCTAATTGTTTATGTTAATGCAATTTTCACTTTGTCCACTTGGACCATATTGTGTGATATATTTTGTTTGTGTGTACTTGGCTTGTTTGTGTGGTCTTTGACCATTAATGTACATAATAACAGCAAAGAACCCAAAAAAACTTTTGTGTGGACTGTTGGCTTGATCTTGGACAAATGGACTTAGAATTTAGGCAACATTCCTATGCTAAAGGACTTGGCCAATGCCAACTTATTGAGAAACCAAGTGCTTGCAATTTGAAACTTCATCTGATACATCATTCAAGATCTCTCTAAGTTCATCTGCAACATGATTATTGTGAAGTTGTTATTTTGAACCTGTGACTTGTGAAATTCATCTGTTACATGGACTACCTTGAAGAAGATCATGGAATGGATAAGCTTGGATGTGACCATCTTTATTTGAGGCCCTGCTCTTCAAGATAATATAATTGTGCATTTGTGTGTTTCCTGATTCTAAAAGTCCAAGGGAATTCTGGGTTTCTATTAACATTCTTGTCTATTGGATTGCAACCCATTTGGTCAGATCTTTTCAACTCTTAACTTTTAATTTTGTACATAGGATTAGTCTCTTCATCTTCTCCCCATTTCTTTAATTTCAAAACATCTCCCTCCTTTTTCAAAACCTTCTTTGTTTGAACTTATTTTGTTCTAAACTTTGACCATTTTTGCAAAAAGATAGAAACTTTGACCTTATGCCATTGCATTTTCAAACTTATTTTCTTAAATCAAACTTGTAAATAAACCTAACTATACTTGACTTAAACTTTCTAAAAATAACAACCATATTATCTACGTTCTCAATTCCTAAAGTTAGTAGCCTGAAAGGAGACATGAAAAGAGTTAGTACTGATCAAAACAAGTAAACCGCTTATTGAAGGATTTGGGAAATTAGTAGTTAGTAATCGTGGGTTGCCTCCCACGTAGCGCTTTGTTTAATGTCGTAAGCTCGACAGAAATTAACAAATCACTAACTTATTGAAAGAGCTAACGACCGTCCTAGCTTTAGACTAGTATAATAATCTCTAATGTCAACACAATGATAATGTTTCAGAAGCTGCCCGTTCACGATAAATGCTTCATTAAATTTACCTTTTATTTCTATAGCTCCATTTTGAAACACTTTGGTAACTTCAAAAGGTACGGGCCACCTAGAACGTAATTTTCTGGGAAAAAGTCGTATTCGAGAGTTAAATAGTAAGACTAAATCCCCCTCGTTAAACTCTCTCCTTGATATACGTTTATTGTGTCATTTTTTGTTTGTTCCTTATAGATTTTGGCGTTCTCGTAGGCATCCAATTTTAGTTCGTCAAGTTCATGTATATCTAAGACTCCTTTTTCACATGCGATTGCATAATCCAAGTTTAGGGACTTAATGTAACAACCCATTTTTTTTTAGTATTTATTTATTATACTATTATTATGATATTTTAATTTAATTATGTGGAATATTAATTAATTAATTGGTGTATTAATTCATTATCTAGTGGATATGAGAAATAATTAAATAACTGAATTAATTAATTAACTTGGTGTGCAAAGTGAGTGGTTAATTATTTGAATTTAAATAGAGGTATTTAAATATTAGGTATTATTGGGCCTAGTGATTAAATTAGATGATTTAAGCCCAACTAGAATACTATTATAAATAGTAAGAGTGAAGGAAGTGAGAAATAGAATTCACTTGAGCACTGAAGGCAATAGAGAAAGAGGAGAGGAAAAACGAGAGGAGTCAAGAGTTCCATCAAATTGACAAGGTAACGGGGGAATCCTTATTATCATGGGTTAGTATGATTGGGTCAATGGGTAGGAACATGTTTTAGGTTGAAATCCTTAATTGGCATGGTTTGGAATTATTAGGTCTTGATAAATACTCTTGAATTGTGATAATTAAATTATGCTAAAACTGTGAATGAATATATAATTGGATGAGTCATAATTTTCTGAACGTGTAGCTTTTTTACGGAATCGAAATCGGAGGTCCGGAAGTCCCCCAACGATGAAAAATGCGGGGAAATCTGCATTCTGTTTGTTGTTAGCGCAGGAACAACATTCTGTTTTGCGTTAACCGGTTAACCCAGGGTGTTAACCGGTTAACACTGTTATAATATTGACAAAATTGCATTCTGTCTTGCGTTAACCGGTTAACCCAGGGCGTTAACCGGTTAACACTATTACAAATTACCAAGGAGCGCATTCTGTTTTGCGTTAACCGATTAACCCAGGGCGTTAACCGGTTAACACTGTTTGAAAAGTGAAAAATTGATATTTAAATGTTGTGTGCGTTTTGGAATGAAATCTATGTGTACATATTTGATGATTGACCTATATTGGTGAATAATATATTGTATGAATGTGTATGTATACCATTATTGAATTGTGAATGATTTATGGTTATGGATATGTATATGTAATCGTAATTGACGTGTTGTGCTGAATGTGTATATGTACCAATTGTGAGTCATGGTGATATGTGGGATGTTAAGACGGTATATAGATGGTCTTAATTGCATATGTGTTGGTATGTGTGCATTCATTCATAGCATGGTTGACTTTATTGTGGAAGTGGTTAAACGGTGATCCTTCATTGGAAACAGACGTAGCAGACGTTAATCCTTAATTGGGATTAGGCGTAGTATTTAAACGGTGATCCTTCATTGGAAACAGACGTAGCAGACATTAATCCTTAATTGGGATTAGGCGTAGTATTTAAGCGGTGATCCTTCATTGGAAACAGACGTAGCAGACGTTAATCCTTAATTGGGATTAGGCGTAGTATTAAGCGGTGATCCTTCATTGGAAACAGACGTAGGGCTTTGGTCTTGTCCGGATCGGAAGCGTGGCTTGGATTCTAGATATTGAATCGGAAAGCGGTGAAACTTTGAGTTCACATTGAGGTACCACATGCATAGAGTCACATTGTCTTGCATTGAGTCGTCCATAATTATGTGATCATCGAATGCATGTATTGATGTGAATGCGATGTACGTTTGAAATATGTGGGATGATTGTTGGTTAATATTATTGACGTGATTATACCAAGTGTGATGAATTCTTAAGTTGTGTTTTAATTCATTGTGCCTTATTATGCTATTTCATAATGATTTGAATTCTCACCCTTTCTGTTTGAATGTTACCTTTACATGGGTATCGTGCAGATACTACAGAGTAGTATTGCTGGAGTAGGTGGACGGTAGCTCGCTCAAGATTAGCTGGAGAGTTTCCGTATTTAGTTTGAAATTAGGTAATGAGTCAATGCTCTGGTCATGTAACACTGGGTAGATTAGTGGTATTGAACTCATATCTTATTTGATATGCTTTATGTCATTAATTGTTTTATCTGAATTTGAAGTGATTATTGAGAGATGATCATGGTATGGGACATGGATCATATTATGAATTACATGAGTATTCTTTATTTTCCGCTGCGAACGCATATTGCTTGAATATTCATGTTGAGTGAAATGTGTTATTTTGAATGACCAGGTGTATTGTTGGTTTTTGAAAGTTTTAAGTTTCAAAAACGTCGATGTGACGCCCTTTTCTTTATATGCGTGCTTATTTACTCTGATTATATGCAAAATAATTTGGGGTAGAAAAAGGGGTGTTACATTAGTGGTATCAGAGCATGGTCGACCAGTTGGTAAATAGTAATAGGTTTTCCGTGGTATTTGATTTGTGTATCTGACACGATCGATACTGTTTGTTTGACGTTTCGGGTTGTGGATCCGACTCTTGAAAGAGGATTTATGACGAGGATAGTAGGGAGAGTGCTTCTGTCTACAAGAGTCTGAAGGGGAAAAACCAAGATCGGGGGAAACCGTATGATGACAAGAGGAGACAATCTAGTGTTGGCAAGAAGCCAAGTGGGGGAGTATCTTCTATCCCACTTAAGTGCTTCAAATATGGTGTGGAAGGCCATCGTGCTACGGAGTGTAGTAGAGATTCTGGGAAGTGTTTCAATTGTGGCAGGATGGGTCACAGAGCAAACCAGTGTAGGGTTGGTTCAAACGTAACTTGTTTCAACTGTGGTGAGAAAGGTCACATTAGTTCGCAATGTGATAAGTCGAAGAAGGAGAAAATGAAGGGAAAGGTGTTTGCATTGTCTGGTGCGGAACCCACTACCGATGATAGACTAATCCAAGGTACGTGCTTTATTAATGGTACACCTTTGATTGCCATTATTGATACCGGTGCAACACATTCTTTCATTTCTTTGGATTGTGCTAAGAGGCTGAATCTCATATTATCTGATATGCGTAGAAGTATGATTATTGATACACCTGCTATGGGTTCTGTTTCTACTTCCTATGTGTGTTTGAATTGTCCGTTGAGTATATTTGGTAGGGATTTTGGAATTGATTTAGTTTGTCTTCCGTTAGAGCAACTCGACGTGATTTTGGGTATGAATTGGTTAAAAGTTAACCGGGTGTATATCAACTGTTTTGAGAAGACGGTTATTTTTCCTGAAGTTGGTGCTAAGGAAGATTGGTGTGTGTCTGCTAAGCAAGTTGATGAATCGGTGCAAGATGGTGCCGAGTTGTTTATGTTGTTGGCAACTTTGGATATTCGGGAGAAGAGGACGATCGAAGAACTGCCAATAGTTTGTGAATTTGCGGAGGTATTTCCGGAAGATATAAGTGATTTACCGCCGGAACGAGAGGTCGAGTTTTCGATTGATTTAGTTCCTGGAACTAGTCATGTATCGATGGCTCCCTATCGAATGTCCGCTTCTGAGTTGAAGAGTCAACTTGAAGACTTACTCGAGAAGAAGTTTATTCGTCCTAGTGTGTCGCCGTGGGGTGCACCTGTGCTATTGGTCAAGAAGAAAGAAGGTTCTATGAGATTATGTGTTGATTATAGACAACTGAATAAAGTGACGATTAAGAACAAGTATCCACTTCCGAGGATTGACGATCTGATGGATCAGCTGGTTGGAGCTTGTGTGTTTAGCAAAATTGATTTGAGGTCTGGGTATCATCAGATTCGTGTAAAGGCTGAGGATATTCAGAAGACTGCTTTTAGGACAAGGTACGGTCACTACGAGTACTCCGTGATGCCTTTTCGGGTGACGAATGCACCTGGTATATTTATGGAGTATATGAATAGAATCTTTCATGATTATCTGGATAAGTTTGTAGTTGTGTTCATCGATGATATATTGATTTATTCCAAGGGCGAAGAGGATCATGCAGAGCATTTGAAGGTTGTGTTATCGGTGTTGAAAGAGAGGAAGTTGTTTGCTAAACTCTCTAAATGTGAATTTTGGTTGAGCGAAGTAAGTTTTCTTGGACATGTGATTTCGAGCGGTGGGATTTCTGTGGATCCTACGAAGATCGAAGCTGTATCTCAGTGGGAAGCTCCTAAGTCTGTTGCTGAGATTCGAAGTTTCCTTGGTTTGGCTGGTTATTATAGGAAATTCATTGAGGGATTTTCTAAGTTGTCGTTACCGTTGACGCAGTTGACTAGGAAGGGTCAAGCTTTCATTTGGACTTCGCAGTGTGAAGCGAATTTTCAAGAGCTTAAGAGAAGATTGACTACGGCTCCTATTTTGACTTTACCGGATCCGTTAGAAACCTTAATTGTGTATTGTGATGCTTCTTTGTTGGGTTTGGGAGGTGTTCTGATGCAAAAGGGGCAAGTGGTAGCTTATGCTTCAAGGCAACTCAAGGTTCATGAGAAGAATTATCCGACGCATGATTTAGAGTTGGCCGCCGTGGTGTTTGTGTTGAAGCTTTGGAGACATTACTTGTTTGGATCGAGGTTTGATGTGTTTAGTGATCACAAGAGTTTGAAGTACTTGTTCGATCAGAAAGAATTGAATATGAGGCAAAGGAGATGGTTGGAATTCTTGAAGGATTATGATTTTGGTTTGAATTATCATCCTGGGAAGGCGAATGTTGTAGCCGATGCATTGAGTAGGAAGTCATTGCATATGTCTATGTTGATGATGCGAGAGTTTGAATTGTTGGAGCAATTTAGGGATTTGAGTTTGGTTTGTGAAGCGACGTCTTCGTGTGTTAAGCTTGGGACGTTGAAGCTTACGTGTGACATTCTTGACGAGATTAGAGAAGGTCAGAGGTCAGATTTGAAGTTAGTCGATGTTATGACATTGATTAACCAAGGAAAAGGTGGTGACTTTCGGATTGATGAGATTGGTATCATGAGGTGTCGTGATCGAGTGTGTGTTCCGAATGTTATGGAATTGAGAAAGAGGATTCTTGAGGAGGGGCATAGAAGTGGCCTGAGTATTCATCCTGGTGCTACTAAGATGTATCAAGACTTGAAGAAAATGTTTTGGTGGCAAGGTATGAAGAAGGATGTAGCGGAATTTGTGTATTCATGTTTGACTTGCCAAAAGTCAAAGATTGAACATCAAAAGCCGTCTGGTTTGATGCAATCGTTGTCTATTCCCGAGTGGAAGTGGGATAGTATCTCGATGGATTTTGTTTCTGGCTTACCAAGAACATCGAGTAATTGTGAGGCGATTTGGGTCGTTGTGGACAGACTGACGAAGTGTGCTCATTTTATTCCGATGAGGATGGATTATTCGATGGAGAGACTTGCTAAGTTGTACGTCGAGAGAATTGTGTGTTTGCATGGTATACCGTCGAGTATTGTTTCGGATAGAGATCCGAGGTTCACTTCGAGATTTTGGGAAGGTTTGCAAAGTGCTTTGGGTACGAAGTTGCGTTTGAGTTCAGCATATCATCCGCAAACTGATGGTCAAACGAAGAGGACTATTCAGTCACTTGAAGATCTTTTGAGGTCTTGTGTTTTGGAACAAGGAGGAAATTGGGATAGTTTCTTGCCTTTAGTCGAGTTTACATATAATAACAGTTTCCATTCGAGTATTGGAATGGCACCGTTTGAGGCCTTTATGGCAGAAGGTGTAGAACTCCTTTATGTTGGTACGAATCGGGAGAAAGTGCTGTGGTTGGACCCGAGTTGATTCAAGAGACTACAGATAAGATTAAGATGATTCAAGGGAAGATGAAGGCTTCTCAGAGTCGTCAAAAGAGTTATCATGATAAGAGGAGGAAAGCTCTTGAGTTTGAGAAAGACGAGCATGTGTTTCTTCGAGTTACGCCAATAACGGGTGTTGGTAGAGCTTTGAAGTCGCGTAAGTTGACGCCGCGTTTCATTGGTCCTTATCAGATTTCCGAGAGGATAGGTGAAGTGGCATATCGGATTGCTTTACCACCATCACTTTCTAATCTTCATGATGTATTCCATATGTCTCAATTGAGGAAGTACATTGCGGATCCATCGCATGTTGTTCCGTTAGATGATGTGCAAGTACGGGATAATTTGACGGTTGATACATCACCTGTGCGGATTGAAGATCGAGAAGTGAAGAAGCTTCGTGGTAAGGAGATTGCTTTGGTAAAAGTGATATGGGGCGGAGTCGCCAATGGAAATATTACGTGGGAACTCGAGGATAAGATGAGGGAATCATATCCGGAGTTGTTCGTTTGAGGTAAATTTTCGAGGACGAAAATCTTTTAAGTGGGGGAGAGTTGTAACAGCCCATTTTTTTTTAGTATTTATTTATTATACTATTATTATGATATTTTAATTTAATTATATGGAATATTAATTAATTAATTGGTGTATTAATTCATTATCTACTGGATATGAGAAATAATTAAATAACTGAATTAATTAATTAACTTGGTGTGCAAAGTGAGTGGTTAATTATTTGAATTTAAATAGAGGTATTTAAATATTAGGTATTATTGGGCCTAGTGATTAAATTAGATGATTTAAGCCCAACTAGAATACTATTATAAATAGTAAGAGTGAAGGAAGTGAGAATTAGAATTCACTTGAGCACTGAAGGCAATAGAGAAAGAGGAGAGGAAAAACGAGAGGAGTCAAGAGTTCCATCAAATTGACAAGGTAAGGGGGGAATCCTTATTATTATGGGTTAGTATGATTGGGTCAATGGGTAGGAACATGTTTTAGGTTGAAATCCTTAATTGGCATGGTTTGGAATTATTAGGTCTTGATAAATACTCTTGAATTGTGATAATTAAATTATGCTAAAATTGTGAATGAATATATAATTGGATGAGTCATAATTTTCTGAACGTGTAGCTTTTTTACGGAATCGAAATCGGAGGTCCGGAAGTCCTCCAACGATGAAAAATGCGGGGAAATCTGCATTCTGTTTGTTGTTAGCACAGGAACAACATTCTGTTTTGCGTTAACCGGTTAACCCAGGGCGTTAACCGGTTAACACTGTTATAATATTGACAAAATTGCATTCTGTCTTGTGTTAACCGGTTAACCCAGGGCGTTAACCGGTTAACACTGTTACAAATTGCCAAGGAGCGCACTCTGTTTTGCGTTAACCGATTAATCCAGGGCGTTAACCGGTTAACACTGTTTGAAAAGTGAAAAATTGATATTTAAATGTTGTGTGCGTTTTGGAATGAAATCTATGTGTACATATTTGATGATTGACCTATATTGGTGAATAATATATTGTATGAATGTGTATGTATACCATTATTGAATTGTGAATGATTTATGGTTATGGATGTGTATATGTAATCGTAATTGACGTGTTGTGCTGAATGTGTATATGTACCAATTGTGAGTCATGGTGATATGTGGGATGTTAAGACGGTATATAGATGGTCTTAATTGCATATGTGTTGGTATGTGTGCATTCATTCATAGCATGGTTGACTTTATTGTGGAAGTGGTTAAACGGTGATCCTTCATTGGAAACAGACGTAGCAGACGTTAATCCTTAATTGGGATTAGGCGTAGTATTTAAACGGTGATCCTTCATTGGAAACAGATGTAGCAGACGTTAATCCTTAATTGGGATTAGGCGTAGTATTTAAGCGGTGATCCTTCATTGGAAACAGACGTAGCAGACGTTAATCCTTAATTGGGATTAGGCGTAGTATTAAGCGGTGATCCTTCATTGGAAACAGACGTAGGGCTTTGGTCTTGTCCGGATCGGAAGCGTGGCTTGGATTCTAGATATTGAATCGGAAAGCGGTGAAACTTTGAGTTCACATTGAGGTACCACATGCATAGAGTCACATTGTCTTGCATTGAGTCGTCCATAGTTATGTGATCATCGAATGCATGTATTGATGTGAATGCGATGTACGTTTGAAATATGTGGGATGATTGTTGGTTAATATTATTGACGTGATTATACCAAGTGTGATGAATTCTTAAATTGTGTTTTAATTCATTGTGCCTTATTATGCTATTTCATAATGATTTGAATTCTCACCCTTTCTGTTTGAATGTTACCTTTACATGGGTATCGTGCAGATACTACAGAGTAGTATTGCTGGAGTAGGTGGACGGTAGCTCGCTCAAGATTAGCTGGAGAGTTTCCGTATTTAGTTTGAAATTAGGTAATGAGTCAATGCTCTGGTCATGTAACACTGGGTAGATTAGTGGTATTGAACTCATATCTTATTTGATATGCTTTATGTCATTAATTGTTTTATCTGAATTTGAAGTGATTATTGAGAGATGATCATGGTATGGGACATGGATCATATTATGAATTACATGAGTATTCTTTATTTTCCGCTGCGAACGCATATTGCTTGAATATTCATGTTGAGTGAAATGTGTTATTTTGAATGACCAGGTGTATTGTTGGTTTTTGAAAGTTTTAAGTTTCGAAAACGTCGATGTGACGCCCTTTTCTCTATATGCGTGCTTATTTACTCTGATTATATGCAAAATAATTTGGGGTAGAAAAAGGGGTGTTACATTAGTGGTATCAGAGCATGGTCGACCAGTTGGTCAATAGTAGTAGGTTTTCCGTGGTATTTGATTTGTGTATCTGACACGATCGATACTGTTTGTTTGACGTTTCGGGTTGTGGATCCGACTCTTGAAAGAGGATTTATGACGAGGATAGTAGGGAGAGTGCTTCTGTCTACAAGAGTCTGAAGGGGAAAAACCAAGATCGGGGGAAACCGTATGATGACAAGAGGAGACAATCTAGTGTTGGCAAGAAGCCAAGTGGGGGAGTATCTTCTATCCCACTTAAGTGCTTAAAATGTGGTGTGGAAGGCCATCGTGCTACGGAGTGTAGTAGAGATTCTGGGAAGTGTTTCAATTGTGGCAGGATGGGTCACAGAGCAAACCAGTGTAGGGTTGGTTCAAACGTAACTTGTTTCAACTGTGGTGAGAAAGGTCACATTAGTTCGCAATGTGATAAGTCGAAGAAGGAGAAAATGAAGGGAAAGGTGTTTGCATTGTCTGGTGCGGAACCCACTACCGATGATAGACTAATCCAAGGTACGTGCTTTATTAATGGTACACCTTTGATTGCCATTATTGATACCGGTGCAACACATTCTTTCATTTCTTTGGATTGTGCTAAGAGGCTGAATCTCATATTATCTGATATGCGTAGAAGTATGATTATTGATACACCTGCTATGGGTTCTGTTTCTACTTCCTATGTGTGTTTGAATTGTCCGTTGAGTATATTTGGTAGGGATTTTGGAATTGATTTAGTTTGTCTTCCGTTAGAGCAACTCGACGTGATTTTGGGTATGAATTGGTTAAAAGTTAACCGGGTGTATATCAACTGTTTTGAGAAGACGGTTATTTTTCCTGAAGTTGGTGCTAAGGAAGATTGGTGTGTGTCTGCTAAGCAAGTTGATGAATCAGTGCAAGATGGTGCCGAGTTGTTTATGTTGTTGGCAACTTTGGATATTCGGGAGAAGAGGACGATCGAAGAACTGCCAATAGTTTGTGAATTTGCGGAGGTATTTCCGGAAGATATAAGTGATTTACCGCCGGAACGAGAGATCGAGTTTTCGATTGATTTAGTTCCTGGAACTAGTCATGTATCGATGGCTCCCTATCGAATGTCCGCTTCTGAGTTGAAGAGTCAACTTGAAGACTTACTCGAGAAGAAGTTTATTCGTCCTAGTGTGTCGCCGTGGGGTGCACCTGTGCTATTGGTCAAGAAGAAAGAAGGTTCTATGAGATTATGTGTTGATTATAGACAACTGAATAAAGTGACGATTAAGAACAAGTATCCACTTCCGAGGATTGACGATCTGATGGATCAGCTGGTTGGAGCTTGTGTGTTTAGCAAAATTAATTTGAGGTCTGGGTATCATCAGATTCGTGTAAAGGCTGGGGATATTCAGAAGACTGCTTTTAGGACAAGGTACGGTCACTACGAGTACTCCGTGATGCCTTTTCGGGTGACGAATGCACCTGGTATATTTATGGAGTATATGAATAGAATCTTTCATGATTATCTGGATAAGTTTGTAGTTGTGTTCATCGATGATATATTGATTTATTCCAAGGGCGAAGAGGATCATGCAGAGCATTTGAAGGTTGTGTTATCGGTGTTGAAAGAGAGGAAGTTGTTTGCTAAACTCTCTAAATGTGAATTTTGGTTGAGCGAAGTAAGTTTTCTTGGACATGTGATTTCGAGCGGTGGGATTTCTGTGGATCCTACGAAGATCGAAGCTGTATCTCAGTGGGAAGCTCCTAAGTCTGTTGCTGAGATTCGAAGTTTCCTTGGTTTGGCTGGTTATTATAGGAAATTCATTGAGGGATTTTCTAAGTTGTCGTTACCGTTGACGCAGTTGACTAGGAAGGGTCAAGCTTTCATTTGGACTTCGCAGTGTGAAGCGAATTTTCAAGAGCTTAAGAGAAGATTGACTACGGCTCCTATTTTGACTTTACCGGATCCGTTAGAAACCTTAATTGTGTATTGTGATGCTTCTTTGTTGGGTTTGGGAGGTGTTCTGATGCAAAAGGGGCAAGTGGTAGCTTATGCTTCAAGGCAACTCAAGGTTCATGAGAAGAATTATCCGACGCATGATTTAGAGTTGGCCGCCGTGGTGTTTGTGTTGAAGCTTTGGAGACATTACTTGTTTGGATCGAGGTTTGATGTGTTTAGTGATCACAAGAGTTTGAAGTACTTGTTCGATCAGAAAGAATTGAATATGAGGCAAAGGAGATGGTTGGAATTCTTGAAGGATTATGATTTTGGTTTGAATTATCATCCTGGGAAGGCGAATGTTGTAGCCGATGCATTGAGTAGGAAGTCATTGCATATGTCTATGTTGATGATGCGAGAGTTTGAATTGTTGGAGCAATTTAGGGATTTGAGTTTGGTTTGTGAAGCGACGTCTTCGTGTGTTAAGCTTGGGACGTTGAAGCTTACGTGTGACATTCTTGACGAGATTAGAGAAGGTCAGAGGTCAGATTTGAAGTTAGTCGATGTTATGACATTGATTAACCAAGGAAAAGGTGGTGACTTTCGGATTGATGAGATTGGTATCATGAGGTGTCGTGATCGAGTGTGTGTTCCGAATGTTATGGAATTGAGAAAGAGGATTCTTGAGGAGGGGCATAGAAGTGGCCTGAGTATTCATCCTGGTGCTACTAAGATGTATCAAGACTTGAAGAAAATGTTTTGGTGGCAAGGTATGAAGAAGGATGTAGCGGAATTTGTGTATTCATGTTTGACTTGCCAAAAGTCAAAGATTGAACATCAAAAGCCGTCTGGTTTGATGCAATCGTTGTCTATTCCCGAGTGGAAGTGGGATAGTATCTCGATGGATTTTGTTTCTGGCTTACCAAGAACATCGAGTAATTGTAAGGCGATTTGGGTCGTTGTGGACAGACTGACGAAGTGTGCTCATTTTATTCCGATGAGGATGGATTATTCGATGGAGAGACTTGCTAAGTTGTACGTCGAGAGAATTGTGTGTTTGCATGGTATACCGTCGAGTATTGTTTCGGATAGAGATCCGAGGTTCACTTCGAGATTTTGGGAAGGTTTGCAAAGTGCTTTGGGTACGAAGTTGCGTTTGAGTTCAGCATATCATCCGCAAACTGATGGTCAAACGGAGAGGACTATTCAGTCACTTGAAGATCTTTTGAGGTCTTGTGTTTTGGAACAAGGAGGAAATTGGGATAGTTTCTTGCCTTTAATCGAGTTTACATATAAAAACAGTTTCCATTCGAGTATTGGAATGGCACCGTTTGAGGCCTTTATGGCAGAAGGTGTAGAACTCCTTTATGTTGGTACGAATCGGGAGAAAGTGCTGTGGTTGGACCCGAGTTGATTCAAGAGACTACAGATAAGATTAAGATGATTCAAGGGAAGATGAAGGCTTCTCAGAGTCGTCAAAAGAGTTATCATGATAAGAGGAGGAAAGCTCTTGAGTTTGAGAAAGACGAGCATGTGTTTCTTCGAGTTACGCCAATAACGGGTGTTGGTAGAGCTTTGATGTCGCGTAAGTTGACGCCGCGTTTCATTGGTCCTTATCAGATTTCCGAGAGGATAGGTGAAGTGGCATATCGGATTGCTTTACCACCATCACTTTCTAATCTTCATGATGTATTCCATATGTCTCAATTGAGGAAGTACATTCCGGATCCATCGCATGTTGTTCCGTTAGATGATGTGCAAGTACGGGATAATTTGACGGTTGATACATCACCTGTGCGGATTGAAGATCGAGAAGTGAAGAAGCTTTGTGGTAAGGAGATTGCTTTGGTAAAAGTGATATGGGGCGGAGTCGCCAATGGAAATATTACGTGGGAACTCGAGGATAAGATGAGGGAATCATATCCGGAGTTGTTCGTTTGAGGTAAATTTTCGAGGACGAAAATCTTTTAAGTGGGGGAGAGTTGTAACAGCCCATTTTTTTTTAGTATTTATTTATTATACTATTATTATGATATTTTAATTTAATTATATGGAATATTAATTAATTAATTGGTGTATTAATTCATTATCTACTGGATATGAGAAATAATTAAATAACTGAATTAATTAATTAACTTGGTGTGCAAAGTGAGTGGTTAATTATTTGAATTTAAATAGAGGTATTTAAATATTAGGTATTATTGGGCCTAGTGATTAAATTAGATGATTTAAGCCCAACTAGAATACTATTATAAATAGTAAGAGTGAAGGAAGTGAGAATTAGAATTCACTTGAGCACTGAAGGCAATAGAGAAAGAGGAGAGGAAAAACGAGAGGAGTCAAGAGTTCCATCAAATTGACAAGGTAAGGGGGGAATCCTTATTATTATGGGTTAGTATGATTGGGTCAATGGGTAGGAACATGTTTTAGGTTGAAATCCTTAATTGGCATGGTTTGGAATTATTAGGTCTTGATAAATACTCTTGAATTGTGATAATTAAATTATGCTAAAACTGTGAATGAATATATAATTGGATGATTCATAATTTTCTGAACGTGTAGCTTTTTACGGAATCGAAATCGGAGGTCCGGAAGTCCTCCAACGATGAAAAATGCGGGGAAATCTGCATTCTGTTCGTTGTTAGCGCAGGAACAACATTCTGTTTTGCGTTAACCGGTTAACCCAGGGCGTTAACCGGTTAACACTGTTATAATATTGACAAAATTGCATTCTGTCTTGCGTTAACTGGTTAACCCAGGGCGTTAACCGGTTAACACTGTTACAAATTGCCAAGGAGCGCATTCTGTTTTGCGTTAACCGATTAACCCAGGGCGTTAACCGGTTAACACTGTTTGAAAAGTGAAAAATTGATATTTAAATGTTGTGTGCGTTTTGGAATGAAATCTATGTGTACATATTTGATGATTGGCCTATAATGGTGAATAATATATTGTATGAATGTGTATGTATACCATTATTGAATTGTGAATGATTTATGGTTATGGATGTGTATATGTAATCGTAATTGACGTGTTGTGCTGAATGTGTATATGTACCAATTGTGAGTCATGGTGATATGTGGGATGTTAAGACGGTATATAGATGGTCTTAATTGAATATGTGTTGGTATGTGTGCATTCATTCATAGCATGGTTGACTTCATTGTGGAAGTGGTTAAACGGTGATCCTTCATTGGAAACAGACGTAGCAGACGTTAATCCTTAATTGGGATTAGGCGTAGTATTTAAACGGTGATCCTTCATTGGAAACAGACGTAGCAGACGTTAATCCTTAATTGGGATTAGGCGTAGTATTTAAGCGGTGATCCTTCTTGGAAACAGACATAGCAGACGTTAATCCTTAATTGGGATTAGGCGTAGTATTAAGCGGTGATCCTTCATTGGAAACAGACGTAGGGCTTTGGTCTTGTCCGGATCAGAAGCGTGGCTTGGATTCTAGATATTGAATCGGAAAGCGGTGAAACTTTGAGTTCACATTGAGGTACCACATGCATAGAGTCACATTGTCTTGTATTGAGTCGTCCATAGTTATGTGATCATCGAATGCATGTATTGATGTGAATGCGATGTACGTTTGAAATATGTGGGATGGTTGTTGGTTAATATTATTGACGTGATTATACCAAGTGTGATGAATTCTTAAATTATGTTTTAATTCATTGTGCCTTATTATGCTATTTCATAATGATTTGAATTCTCACCCTTTCTGTTTGAATGTTACCTTTACATGGGTATCGTGCAGATACTACAGAGTAGTATTGCTGGAGTAGGTGGACGGTAGCTCGCTCAAGATTAGCTGGAGAGTTTCCGTATTTAGTTTGAAATTAGGTAATGAGTCAATGCTCTGGTCATATAACACTGGGTAGATTAGTGGTATTGAACTCATATCTTATTTGATATGCTTTATGTCATTAATTGTTTTATCTGAATTTGAAGTGATTATTGAGAGATGATCATGGTATGGGACATGGATCATATTATGAATTACATGAGTATTCTTTATTTTCCGTTGCAAACGCATATTGCTTGAATATTCATGTTGAGTGAAATGTGTTATTTTGAATGACCAGGTGTATTGTTGGTTTTTGAAAGTTTTAAGTTTCGAAAACGTCGATGTGACGCCCTTTTCTTTATATGCGTGCTTATTTACTCTGATTATATGCAAAATAATTTGGGGTAGAAAAAGGGGTGTTACACTTAATGGCCCATTAAACTTTATGCCCTAATTCAACCGACAGATGGCAAGACTTATCATAGATTAGTTTAAACGGTGTGGTTCCTATGGGAGTCTTATAGGCTGTTTGATATGCCCATAGAGCTTCGTGAAGCTTGGAGGAACAATTCTTCCTAGAAGTCGCAACTGTTTTTTCTAGAATTTGCTTAATTTCCCTATTGGAAATTTCAACATGGCCACTTGTTTGTGGGTGGTAGGGTGTTGCTATTCGGTGTCTAACTCCATATTTGAGCAAGAATTTCTTGAAGATTTTGGAAATGAAGTGGGATCCTCCGTCGCTAATGAGGAGTCTCGACACACCGAATCTAGGGAATGTTTTATCTTAAAGAGCTTAATCACAACTCTCGCATCGTTTGTAGGTGAATCTATTGCTTCGATCCGTTTTGACACATAGTCGACAACGACGAGTATATATTTGTTACCAAAAGAGGATGTGAATGGGCCCATAAAGTCAATGCCCCACACATCGAAAACTTCTACTTCTAAGATACCTTTCAGAGGCATCTCATCACGTTTAGAGATGTTTCCAGTGCGTTGGCTCCAGTCCCAACTTATAACCATGAAGTGGACATCTTTCCATAGATTAGGCCAGAAGAAGCCGAATTATAAGATCTTTGCACAAGTTTTCGAGGTGCTTGCATGCCCCCCATAGGGTGCAGCATGTCAATGATATATGATGTTGTCGACTTCTTCCTTTGGGACATAGCGATGGGAAATACCATCGACGCCTCTTTTGAAGAGAATGGGCTCATCCCAGTAGTAATGTTTCAAGTCGTGGAAGAATTTCTTCTTTTGTTGGTAAGTTAGCTCTGGAGGAAGTACTTCAGTCGCTTGGTAGTTGACAAAGTCGGCATACCACATCACGATAGTTTTGGTAAACATGGCCTCCACAACTTTATCAGTCTTTGTGTCATTATAGATTAAAGAGCATTCGATTGTGTTACCTTCGAATTGGGCTACAATTCGATCATAAGGGAAATCATCGTTGATTGGTTATTGCTCGATTTTCATATTCTCAAGTCTAGACAGGTTGTCAGCAACAATGTTCTCAATGCTCTTCTTGTCTTTGATTTCTAAGTCAAATTGTTGCAAGAGAAGAATCCATTTTAAGAGTCTTGCTTTGGCGTCTCTTTTATTCAATAAGCACCTAATTGCGACGTGATCAGTGTAGATAATTATTTTAGTTCCTACCAGGTAGGAACGAAATTTATCTAACACAAAAACGACGGCTATGAGCTCTTTTTCTGTCGTGGCGTAGTTCATTTGTGCTTGGTCCAAGGTTCTACTTGCGTAATAGAACACATGAAGCTTTTTATCTGTTCTTTGTCCCAAGATCGTGCCTACGGCATAGTCACTAGCGTCATACATTATCTCAAAAGGTTTGCTCCAATCAGGTGGTTGCATGATAGGCGCAGTTATTAAGGTGTTTTTCAATAACTCAAACGCCTCTATACATTTTTCATCAAAGACGAATTTCGTGTCTTTCATTAACAAGTTAGTTAATGGTTTGGTTATTTTAGAGAAATCTTTAATAAACCGTTGATAAAAATCGGCGTGTCCTAAGAAGCTTCGTATTTGTTTAATAGTTTTCGGAGGTTGAAGGTTTTCTATAACTTCTATTTTTACTTTGTCGACTTCAATCCCCTTATAGGAAACTATTTGTCCAAGTACTATCCCTTGTCTAACCATGAAATGGCATTTCTCCCAATTTAGCACGAGATTAACCTTTACACATCTATCAAGTACCATTTCTAGGTTTGTTAGAGACCCTTCGAAACTTTTCCCACAAATGGAAAAATCGTCCATAAATATTTCCATGATATCGTCTATATAGTCAGCGAAAATAGACATCATGCACCTTTGAAATGTTGCGGGAGCATTACAAAGTCCAAACGACATTCGTCGATAGGAAAATGTACCATAAGGACATGTGAAAGTGGTCTTTTCTTGGTCATCAAGATGGATAGGAATTTGAAAGAATCCTGAGTAACCATCTAGATAACAAAAATGAGAATGTTTATCTAATTGTTCTAGCATTTAATCGATAAAAGGCAAGGGACAGTGATCCTTGCGAGTGGCTTTATTTAATTTTCTGTAATCGATGCACATCCTCCACCCAGTTACTACACGTTTAGATACCGTCTCTCCCTTTTCGTTACCGACAACGGTAACACCTCCTTTCTTGGGTACTACATGTACTGGGCTGACCCATTAACTGTCAAATATGGAATATATAATACCTGCCTCTAATAACTTCAACACTTCCTTTCTTACTACATCACTCATAATCGGGTTTAGTCGCCTCCGGTGTTCTCTAGAGGTTTTCGAGTCTTCCTCCAACATAATGCAATGCATGCACAGAGAAGGAATAATTCCTTTTAATTCTGAGATGTTGTAGCCTAAGGCATTAGGGTATTTCCTTAAGACATGTAATCGTTTTTTAGTTTCTATTTGTCCTAAATCGGCGTTGACTATAACGGTTGCTCAAGCTATGTGTCTAGGAATTCATACCTCAAATTTTTCGGTAGTGTTTTAAGTTCTACAGATGGTTTCTTCGGGCATGGCATAGGATTTGGAGTCAGTGCTAGACATTCCCTTAAATTGTCATCTACGTATGGTTCTTTCTATTGGCCATCCTCAAGAAGGGGTGGTGCTGGGATTTTTAGGATTTGAGTATCCTCGAATGGTTCCATTTTTATTTCTTTTATGCACTCATCAATTATGTCCATGAAACAACACATATCGTCTATGGCAGGTGCTTTTAGAAATTGCGATAAAATGAATTCAATTTTCTCCTCTCCCACTTCAAAAGTCATTTTTCCTCGTTTGACATCTATAATGGCGCCGACAGTGGCTAGGAAGGGTCTTCCTAAAATAATTGGGATGTTAGAATCTTATTTGATGTCCATTATTATGAAACCGGTATGGATAAAGAATTGACCGACTTGGACGGGAACATTCTCTAGCATTCCTATGGGATACTTAATAGAACGATCAACTAGTTGAGGCAACATTCTTGTTGGTCTTAATTATCCCAATTTGAGTCTTTCGCAGATAGAAAGGGGCATCAAACTCACACTAGCTTCTATATCACAGAGGGCTCTGTCTATTACAAACTTCCCTATCACACAAGGTATGGAAAAACTGCCAGGATCTTTTAGTTTAGGTGGCATGTTATTTTGAATGATAGCACTACACTTTGCACTAAGTGTCATTGTCTCATCGTCCTCAAGTTTCTTCTTGTTAGATAAGATTTCTTTTAGGAACTTAACACATGAGGGCATTTGTGTAATGACTTCGGTGAAAGGGATGGTAATATTAAGCTATTTCAAGAGTTCAACGAATTTCTTGAATTGTCCTTCGGTTTTGGATTTAGCTAGTCTTTAAGGGTAAGGGATTGGTGACTTATATGGTAGTGGAGGCACATATGGTTTCTCCTTCTCAACTGCCTCTTTGATTTCATCTTTTCCTCTTGTTTATCAGGTTGGTCATTTTTCTGAACCATCGACGGGATTTGTATTCTGGGACCAACGGGTCCGTCTAAGTCCGTCCCACTTTGCAATATGATAACATTAGCTTGACCCTTCGGGTTAGGTTGTGGTTGACCAGGGAAGCTCCAACTTGGGCTGCGGTAGTTGCTTGTTGCTGGGCTACTTGAGAAATTTGGGTTGCAACATTTTGTTATGAGTAGCCAAAGCATCTACTTTAGTTGCTAATTGTTTCACTAACTCCGAGGTATGGACATTTTGGTTCATAAACTCCTTATTTTTTTTTGCGTTTGAGAAGTAACAAAGTTTTCCATCATTAACTCAAGATTGGATTTTCTAGGCGCTTGAGGAGCGGCTTTAGGTGCGCCCTGAGCTGGCTTCTGGTAACCAGGAGGTGGTTGATTTTGAGCATATAAGGTGTTGTTATTCTTAGGAGAAATTAGAATGGTTTTTCTAACCTGGATTGTAAGTATTTGAGTACAGGTTTCCTTGAGTATAGTTTAACCGGTCAGGTGTGATGCTTGCTAGTAATTGGCATTCAAAAACGTTATGTCCAGGTACTCCATACAAGTCACATCTTGGGGATACGACAACCATGGTGGTAGCGGGAGTTATGGTCAAACTTTCAATCTTTTGAGTCAAGGCATCTACCTTAGCATTAACGTGATCTATGCCACTGACTTCGTACATACCTCCTTTTGGTTGAGGTTTCTCTGCAGAAGTGCGCTCTCCTTCCCACTGGTAGTGATTTTGTTCCATATTTTTAATAAGTTGATAAGCCTCTTCATATGGTTTATCCATTATAGCGCCGCCAGTAGCGGCGTCTAGGTTTAATTTGGTGTTATAGGAGAGACCACCATAGAAGGTGTGGATAATGAGCCATGGTTCAAGCCCATGATGCGGGAAAATCCTTAGCATGTCCTTATATCTCTCCCACGCTTCAAAAAGTGATTCGTTGTCTTTTCGCCTAAATTCGTTGTTTCGCTTCTTAGCATAGCCGTTTTACTAGGTGGTATATATCTAGCTAAGACTACATTCTTTAACTCATCCCATGTATTTATGGAATTGGACGGTAAATACTGGAGCCAAGCTCTAGCTCGGTCTCTTAAAGAAAAGGGAAAAATACGTACTCATATCGCCTCAGGATTAACACCATTAGCTTTCACTATATCTGCATATTGCACAAACACTGACAGATGGAGATTCGGGTCATCCGTAGGACTTCCAGAGAATTGGTTTTGCTGTACAGCTAGTAATAATGAATGCTTAAACTCAAAATCATTTCGGTCGATGGCAAGGGCAACAATGTTGTTGTGTGGTTCCTCCTGGGATGGGGCAGCATAATCCCTTAAAGGACGGTTAGCAAGGGCAGCCATATCTGGTTTAGGTATATTAGGATCAAGAATTTTATATTTTAAACGTTATTTTCTGATTCGGCGTCATAGTTGAATATAAAGTTTGACTTCATCTATCGGTTGTTCTAACTCGTTCTCTTGTGAGCGAGTGTTTGGCATGCAACCGAAACAAATAAAAAGGAAAATAGTTTCCTTAGTCTATATCGTGTAACAATGGAGTTACAATATTGACTTAATTGGTCCCCGGCAACGATGCCAAAAACTTTATCGCGACTTAGTATGTCTATCGAAATGTCTAACTGCAATTGCACAATCGTATCACGTAGTTTTGAAAAGATATAGAATCCAAAGAACCAAAAACCAAACTATCGTTATCTAAAGTTACTATGTAAAACTAAGGCTAATGATTTTTTTCTTTTTTTAAATCAAGGGAAACTAGAAATAAAATTTAATGGGAAACAATAATATAATAGAAATATTTAATAAGGAGGCATCGATATGTAGATTACATCATTCTTCGAGGGTTCGGCAAATAATTAGCATAAAATAAGGTAAATCACTTTTCAGTAGGAAATATCAAATTAAAAGAATTTTCCTCACACTCTCGTGTTATTGACTCGGGTTATACTCTTCAGCCAAAATGGTTTGCTCTTGCTCACCAACCTGAATTAAAAGTAATTTTTGGAAATTGATAAATCCTAATTAATCCTAAAGCGCTCTAGCTGTGTTTAGGATTAATGCCTAGAAACCACTATCCGGTTAAAATCTCAAACTCTTGCTATGTTGATTTATAACCTGAATGACTTTTCACTCTCGTGCAAAAACCTTTTTAAATTAGAATTGGAAACCACAACCAGAAAAATAGCTTATAAAAGTTAACATTAATTATTACCGAATCTCGTTGGGACGACGATCCTTACATACTGGTGTCAAAGACTTTAGCCAGACATGGTTTGAAACTTAATCCTATAGTTATAACTATTAATATTCTGAATTAACATAATCATGATCAAAATTCAGAATTACAAGCATACAAATAATATTATGCAATTAGGTCAAATGAAAGCGGAAACTGAAGAAATATGCAATTAAAAGAACCCGATGAATAATAAAATCTGGATTAAACTGCGGAGAATTCTTCGAGTACAAGTATCAAACTGGAAATATAAATGATGTTGACACGCTTGATCCAAGAAACAAGTAAACTTAAGAACTATGGTGCAATAACCTTCCGATGTCGAAGAACTATCACTTTTCAAGTATTTCTGCTAAAGCCTAAGAATCAAAATTACACGATAAAACTTTGATGCCTTTTTTTCTTTGAAACCTCCTTCGTATACTGGTAAGAGACGATGAAATTAACCTAACATCGTGTAGAATTGGTTGAGAAAATATAGGGGAGTCATTGACCACGTTTATGCAGTTGTTGAAAAGCTGCATTGCATGTCTGTGGCGAACGCCACAGGGCCATGGCGAATGCCACAGGGCCATGGCGAACGCCATAGGCCCAAAACCTGCAATTTCAGCCTTTTTCTTCTTTTCTTTCCCTTTTCTTCATTTCTTCTCTTTTCTTTATCTCTTTCTCGTACATGAGTTTCTGCATTGAAGAGTACCTGAAACAGGGAAACAACACCAGTATAGTACAATAAAAACATACACAAAATTATACTAAAATGCATGCAAATCGAGTCAAATAAACGGTATAGTTTCATGTTATCAACTGCCATCAAACAGCATAACCAAAAACTTGGCTAATTCTCAACAGCAGGAAAATCTTGCTGGAGGTGTCACTTAAGATCCTGCTAGGGATTTAGATGGAGATAAAAACAGAAGCCACAAAAGGAATAAGGTCCTGCTACAAGCCTTAATCTTTGGAGAGAAAATATATGGCTTGGGGAGAAATCCCAAAGTTCAATCTTCAAATAATAGTCCATCATGGACATAACAATACGAACTCCGCTCTGAGGGAATTGAAAGGTCCATTGGGGAACAAAACATGAATCCTCCAAACTCTTCTAGGGAGAAGAAAAAATTTACACCAACCTACCATGGGGTTGAAGGCTTGCTGCGAATATACATAGAGTAAACTCTTCAAGAAACATCAACCTATGAAAGGGATAACACAATATTTCAAGAACTCTGCTATAGGAGAAAAATGATCTACTGAAGATCAACACTGCAACAATATCTCAAAATCTGGCGTAATGAGTATTAAGGAGACACGAATGTAAACCTGGCAACTATCAAAGAAGACCCCCTTGGGGCTCACAATAAACATGCGCTCATAAAGTACCAAGAAGTTAACATCACGACAAAAAGGTTACAACCTGTGGGGATTTTAAATCATAACTCAACACAAGGAGAGAGAGAACCCAACAGTTGACTGTTGTCTTTGGCACTTCTCAAAATCAATGATATGAGGAAACTTTGCAAGGAAGATTATTCTCATAAAACTTAATAATTTGCACATGTTTAGCTGAGGAATAAAATCACACTCAGTTTGGAGAATACCAACCCAAATTATACATATTAACAACAGTCTGCAGAAGGTCCAAAAGAATATCTATCTGACAAACCCAGAAATCATCTCTTGTTGGAAACATTAAGTGTTACACCTTGAGATCTAACCGTCCTTGGAATAACAGCCGATGTTCCTTCTTATTTTCATAAATCAAAGAAAATATTTTTGTAATTTTCAAAACGTGATTATTATTTAATATTTGTTTCAAAAATTATTATAAAAAATAAAATGAAATTTTGCAAGGCAGAAATAAAATAGGAATTGCAATCAATTGGATAAAGGCTCAAATTTTATTGATAGAATGGTAGTCAGCAAATGGCATGACTCCATAGATCATTACAAAGTTGGAAAATGGTATTTAAGGGAAAAGACTACATTGAAATACAATGACCACTATTCTCCCTAACAACTTTGAATTCCACTGTACTCAATCTTTTGTTGAGAATGGTTGGTATGACACTCCTGAACAAATGATATTGCTTCAAGTGATCAAGTCTTGGTTTGATGCAATTACTTGCCATAAACCCTAAATTTTGCCTAGATTGCCCTTTCGAGTTTTCAATTTACCGGGAAAACTTATTCTGCTTATGTCTCTAATTTTTGCTTGGACCGCCCTTTCGGATTTTCAGCCCACCGCGAAGCTCATTTTTGTCTAAGTCTCCCTTCCGGGTTTTCAACTTAGTGAGCTGTTCTTTTAATTTTTTAGGTGAAGTATTTCTTGACTGCATCAGCATTCGCAAGACGAGGGAGCTCCTCACCATCCATAGTTGTAAGAATTAATGCACCGCAAGAGAAGGATTTTTTTAACAAGATATGATCCATCATAATTTGGAGTTCACTTTCCCCTAGAATCAGGTTGGAAAGACAAGATCTTTTTTAGCACGAGGTCACCTTCTCTGAATACACGAGGTCAGACCTTCTTATAAAAAACTTTCTTCATTCTCTTTTGATACAATTGGCCATGACATAAGGCCACCATCCTCTTTTCTTCAATCAAATTCAATTGATCATATCTACTTTTGCACCATTCAGCCTGTCAACTTGGCTTTCATCAAAACCATCATTGACGGAATCTCAACCTCTACAGGGAGCATTGCATCCATACCATAAACAAGTGAGAAAGGGGTTGCCCATGTTGAAGTGCATACATATGTACGGAACCCATGCAAAGCAAAATGAAGCATCTCATGCCAATCCTTATATGTAACAATCATCTTTTGAATGATCTTCTTAATGTTCTTATTTCCAGCTTCAACAACCCCATTCATCTTGAGCCTATAAGGATAAGAGTTGTGATGTTCAATCTTGAAGTCCTCACAAAGCTCTTTCATCATCTTGTTGTTCAAATTCGAACAATTATTTGTAATGATCTTACTTGGAACACCGTAACGACAAAAAATATGGTTCTTAATAAACCCGACCACCATTTTCTTGGTCACATTCGCATATGATACTGCTTCAACCCACTTGGTGAAGTAATCAATCGCCACAAGAATGAAATGATGACCATTGGAAGCTTTAGGCTCAATCATTCTAATCATATCAATTCCCCACATGGTGAAGGGTCATGAAGATGAGATAAGATTCAGAAGAGTTAGAGGTACATGGATTTTATCAGCACAAACTTGGCAATTATGGAACTTTTTCACGTATTTGCAACAATCAGATTCCATTGTCAGCCAATAGTAACCTACTCTCAACATCGTTTTTGCCATTGCATATCCATTGGCATGAGTACCAAAGGATCCTTCATGCACTTCTTTCATCAATAGGTCTGCTTCGTGTCTGTCTATGCATCTGAGCAGAACCATGTTATAATTCCTTTTATAAAGCACCTCTCCGTTAAGGAAGAAATTTCCAGCCAACCTTCTCAAAGTCTTTTTATCTTTATTGGATGTCCCATGCGGGTACTCTTGACTTTGGATAAAACATTTAATATCATAAAACCAAGGCTTGTAATCAGTAACCTCCTCATCTGCAAACACATGAGCAGGTCTATCAAGTCTCGTAATAGTGATATGAGGTATTTTTAGTATGGAAATTGACTTGATACATAGAAGATGAAGTTGCCAGGGCGTCAGCCATCTGATTCTTGTCTCGAGGAATATGGTGGAATTCAACTTTATTGAATAAGGTAGGCAACCTCCTTGCATAATCTCTATAAGGGATCAAACCAGGGTGACGAGTCTCCTACTCTCATTTGATTTGGTTGATAACTAAAGCTGAATCTCCGTATACATCTAGAATTTTGATTCTCAGATCAATGGCTTCCTCAAGGCCCATAATACAAGTTTCATACTCCAACATGTTATTCATGCAATAAAAAATTAACCTCGTGGTAAAAGGGATGTGAGAACTATGAGGGGTAATAATAACTTCCCCAGTTCCTTTTCCATAAGCATTCACAACTCCATCAAATACTAAACCCCATCGGGATTCAGGATCCGACGCTTCTCCAAATAACAACTCCTCACAATCTTTGGCTTTTAGATATATAACATCTTCATTATGAAAGTCAAACTTGATGGATTGATAGTCATCAAGTTGTTGGTGTGCCAAGTGATCGGCCAAAACACTTCCTTTTATCGCTTTCTGAGATCGGTACTTGATGTCATATTCAGATAACAACATTTGCCAACGGGCAATCCTTCTAGTTAAAGTAGGCTTTTCAAAAATGTACTTTATTAGATCCATTTTGGATATCAACCAAGTAGTATGAGTTAACATATACTGACGTAAACGCTTAGCAACCCAAGCTAAAGCACAACATGTTTTCTCCAGCAAAGAGTACCGAGACTCTCAATCAGTGAATTTCTTACTCAGGTAGTAGATGGGATATTATTTCCTACCTATCTCGTCTTGTTGACCGAGAACACAACCCATGGATTCATCCAAAACGGTCAGATACATGATTGAAGGTCGTCCTTCCACCAGAGGAGACAAGATAGGAGGTTTGAGCAGGTATTCCTTGATACTGTCAAAGGCTTTTTGACAATCCTCTGTCCATTTACAATCTTGACTTTTACGGAGCAACTTGAAAATTGGCCCACATGTGGCAGTCATGTGAGATATGAATCTAGAAATATAATTTAAACGTCCTAGAAATCCTCTGACTTGCTTCTCAGTTTTAGGCGCAAGCATCTTTCGAATAGCCCTAACTTTATCAGGATCTACCTCAATACCTCTCTAGCTAATTTATTTGGATTCAGACGGAGTTTATACTTCCTCAAACATTGGAACAATTTCAATAAATTCTCCACATGATCCTCCTCATTCCTTGACTTAACAATCATATCATCAACATAGACTTCTATCTCTTTATGCATCATGTCATGGAAAAGGGTTGTCATAACCCTCTGGTACGTAGCACCAGCGTTCTTCAACCCAAATGGCATCACTCTCTAGCAGAATATTCCCTAGGGTGTGATGAACGTCATTTTTTCCATGTCATCAGGCGCCATCTTAATTTTATTATAGACGGAAAATCCATCCATAAAAGAGAACACATCAAACTTTGTCGTATTATCTACCAACATATCAATGTGTGGTAGAGGGAAATCATCTTTTGGACTGGCCTTATTCAGGTCTTTATAAACAACACACATGCGGACTTTTCCATCTTTATTTGGAATCGGAAAAATATTAGCTACCCATTAAGGATACTCTGTAGTAACAAGGAAACCTGCCTCAATTTGCTTTTGTACCTCCTCTTTGATCTTTACCATCTTCCAGAAAAAACATAAAAATAAAAACACACATGGATAAACAAAATAATATTTTATTGATGATTTTAAAATTTGAAACAAAGCCCGAACATTCATCACTTTCACCTTGGGCATATTGAAAGGAAATTTGAAAAAAAAAACAAAACATATCACTTAGATATATGAATGGCAGAAGGAACATCAACAACTATCCAGTTTCGGCAGATTACTCCAGGCGTCATAAAGTTCGGTAAATCTTGCTCAGGATCTTCTTCGATGATAGCATCAACTTATGAAGTAGACTCATGAATATAACCTCCACTGCGGAAAAAATCTTGGATAGGACGAATAACATCATATGACCTAGCACCTTTGGAAGAATTGAGAGAAAACACGAGACCAATGCGAAATTTATTTTTAGGAAGTTCAATAAGCTGACCTCATCCATTAACCGAACCATTATGAATGATCTGCTGGGCGTCTCTTAAGGAAGAGATAGAAGACCCATTATTATTCACAACATTGTCAACAACAGATAAAGCTTGGAACTGAGTTCCCATAGCTTCTTCAACATCTATATAACGGAAGAAAGATAAGTGGCTCACCAACAATGCTTTTTCTCCACCCATAACAACTAGTTTTCCAATAAACAATTGTATGCCGCATGAATGTCCATCACTTGGAATGTAATTTGGAATTAATGAGGACCAATCAACATAGGGAGACCAACTTCTCCAATTAAAGTTTTCTTAGAACCATTAAACGCTTTCACAACCACTCCGTTGAATCTCATAGGAGTTCCTTGATAGGCTAGCCTAAATAGAGTTGACTTTGACATAATGTTCTAGAAGGAACCAATATTAACCAATACATTGGAAAAAGAATCCATCTGGAAATTCATAGAAATGTGCAGAGCCAAATTGTGATTCCTGCCCTCCTCAGGCAGTCTTCATCACAGAAACTCAGATTATTACATGCCGTTATATTTCGCACTATTCCATCGAATTGATCAATGGTGATATCATGGTCCACAAAAGCTTGATCTAACACTTTCATCAAAGCTGCTATGTGTGCCTCAGAGTTCATTAACAAGGATAAAACTGATATCTTGGAAGGAGTTTGCAAGTGTTGATCAACAATCTTGTACTCACTTTTCTTAATCAATTTTAATTCTTCATCATCATCGGCATTTAGATCAAAACCACTAGACTGTCCCTCGACCAATCCTGGTCTCGGTTGCATTACATGCATTTCAACCTATACCTGCTTACCACTAACAACACCATCATTCTTCTTCTGAACTGGAGAAGCATATACCTGACCACTACGGATCACTCCACTAACATCTGCAATATTTACAACTGAAAATAAAGAAGGGATAAGAACCTCCTTTCCATCATCCAACATTATATCATTGTACTTATATGGTATTGCCTTGTCATAAGCATATGACATTGGGCCAGGCAAGCATATAACCAAAGGCATTACAGAAGAATTCTGATTGTCGTAAGATATTTCACATGGTTCAGGAGTATGAAAATGGGGAACCACAACGTTGACTTCATCTTCTCCATTTCTTGGTCTAGTTACATGGATCAAACCTAAATCCAACATCTCTTGTAAATCTATTTTCACTTTAATACAACCTCGTTCATTCCATGAACACACCCTACAAGCATCATGATCATGGAAATAATCACTACATCCACGCAACACCCTATGCATCTCAACCAAAGATCCTCTAATGAATCGCACATCAAATACCCGATAATCTTCAGGACAACCATCAACCATGTTCACTATAGACGCCCCATGATTGGGAAGAGAATTATCTTGAACATTAGGATTAAAATACTTGAAGGTCAGCATGCCACCTCTTACCAGATTCTACACCTCTATCTTCAAGGGATAAAAATTCTCAATATCATGTCTAAGTGCACCTTGATGAAAAGCACAGTGTGCGTCAAGATTATACCACCATTGTAGGTTCCCAGGGACAACTGGTGGGTTCCTCAACTAGACGAGATTCTTTTTCAGCATAGCAGGCAGTAGTTCAGCATAACTCATGTGGATTGGATCAAAATGAGTTTTCTTTTGAGTGCACTATGGCTGATTATTTGGTCGGGAAGCCTGTTGTGGGAATTGTGGTTGGTAAGCAGGAGTAACAGGCTCAATATGCTGTTGACGATTTCCTCTTCCTCTATGTCTTCCATGGGATACAATATTGGTCTCACCTTCCTTCTTCTTCGGGAAACCATACCCATAATTTTTCACTCCAGAAGATCCATCCTCTTTTGTCAAACGTCCTTTTCAGACACCCTCTTCTAGCCGCATTCCCATGTTTACCATCTCAGTAAAGTCAATAGGTATGCTAGCAATCATTCTTTCATAGTAGAAAGAGCTCAAAGTTTTTAGAAAGATCTTAGTCATCTCCTTCTCTTCCAAGGGAGGACTAATTTGAGCAGCTATTTCTCGCCACCTCTAGGCGTACTCCTTAAGTGTTTCCATATCTTTCTAGGACATAGCTCGAAGCTGATCCCTGTCCGGAGCCATATCAATATTATATTTGTATTGCTTCATAAAAGCTTCGCCCAAATCGTTGAAATTTTTAATTTGGTTGCTGTCCAACCCCATGTACCACTTCAAAGCAGCACCAGTTAAACTATCTTGAAAATAATGGATTAGCAAATGTTGGTTGCCCGTTTGAGAAGACATTTTCCTCAAATACATAAAAGGTGACTTTGAGGACAATAGTTTCCCTTATACTTTTCAAACTCTAGGACCTTAAACTTGGCAGGCATCCTCACATTTGGCACTAAGCATAATTTAGCAACACTCTTACCAAAAAGCTATTTGCCTCTCAAGGCTCTAATCTCTTTCTGCATCTCCAAGAACTAATTTTGGAACTCATCCATCCGGTCATAAGCTCCCACAACTTCACTAGGCTCAACATGGTAGAGATATTCTTCAACATATGGCGCATCATGCACCACTAGAGGGGTGACAGTCATCATAGGTTGCATGGATTGCACAGGTTGAGGGATTTCATTAGCAATATGATTGTAACCTTCTGGCATAAAATTGTCAGGCATACCCCATGGGTATCCTCTAGGCATCCGATGGCGTGGAGTAATAATGGGAGCCACAGAAACGGGCATCAGGTTGATTTTGGATATCACAGTAGTCTGAACCTTTGTCACAGCAGGATGAGGAGAATGAGGTGGCAGTGGTGGCTGATTTTGAGCAACCACCAGAGCTTTCACAAGTGCAGTGAGTCTTTCCATACCGGTACTGAGAGTAACAACTTCTCCCCTTAGTTCTCTATTCTCTTGTTCCAAGTTCTCCATCTTCTTTTTGGAATTAGCACGAGTGTTATAGGGGTGCAACAACTTTCCTTTAGAAGATCAAGAAAAAGGATATGACTCAGAAAAATAACATGGGATGCAAGAATATGATGCAAATGATGCATGGTATGCAACGAAAATGTTTATTAATAGTTTTTTTCAAATGACCAAATTCCCAAGGAACTTCAACATTTTTAATTTGCAAACATTAAATAAAGAACACATTTTGCAATAACTGAATAACAATCTAATTTCATTAATTTTGGAAGGATATCAATCAAAGTACAAATTTCAATAATCCTACAAAATAAATAAGAAAGCTAGCTCCTAAAGCCCTAAGGAACTACATCAGAGGAGGAACCAACAGTAGACCATAACATATTTTCTAACTTTCCGATCTTTTCTTTATACTCTTCCTTCATCTTCCTTTTTCCTAACATTATGTTGTCTATAATACTCTTCCAAACACCAGAGGTAGCAGGAACATTAGAATAATCAGCAGGTAGAATAGGGCTAGAAGAAAATAAATCCACTTGCGCCTTCCTCTTCTTGTTGGAAGAGTCTTCTTCATCCCTATGCTTCAGTAGCTTTTGAATCTCTGAATTCTCGAACTCAACAATCTGATACTTGTTCTTCCAAGCATCTCTCTCTTGTTGCATCTTGTTCAAAGCAATTTGAAGTTTCTCAACACCAGTAAGAAAAACAAGAGTAGGACATTTATCAGTCATAGGCAAAGGCTCTTGGCGAGGATACAACATCTTAAGATCAAGGGCTCTAGCTTGGACCCATTGAAGATAGGGTTCCAAGGAGAAACAACATTTCCTTCCTAATTCTTCTCTTCCCTTCCTACGGATATTATACCAAGCACAAACAATCTTCTCCTTGAAAGCTCTATTATCTTCATTTTCCTTGAGATAGAAAGTACTCAATTGAATGTTGTTTGGTTTACCCCTCATAGCATACCCAAACTGACGACGCGCCAAAACTGGGTTGTAGTTAATGCCTCCCTTTGTACCAAGAAGGGGTACATTGGGAAAATCACCACAACTATCAATAATCATCACCCCATCATAAACACAATTATACCATACAATATCAGAGTGAGTAAGAGCCATGATTTTCTGTGACCACCTTAATCCATTCTCGAGATCCCAAAAGGAAGCAGGTTGTGGCAAGTGAGAAATAAACCACTTGTACAACAAAGGCGTGCAACAAATAATCATCCCCCCACTCTTCAAAGTCATATGGTTAATAGAATAACAAGTGTCTCCAAGAAGGGTTAGAACTGGATTCCCAATCAAGAATATCTTTATGGCATTAATGTCAACGGAGTTATCAAGATTGGGGAGCAAAACCAATCCATAAATGAGCAGAGCGAAGATAGCCTCAAATGCGTCCACACTCCTCATACCAACAAAATAGTGAGCTCTTCCTATCAAGAACTTGGCAGGAATCCCTTGAATACCACTCTTAGAAGTCATATAAGCTTCAATCTCGGATTTCTTCAAATGAACAGCTTTGGCAATATCAAGAGGCTTTGGATCTTCTTCTAAACCAGAAAATATAATCTTATTAGAAATAGGCAAAATGACCAAATAAGAATACTCCTCCAATTTGGGAATAAGCTGATAATCTGGGAAAGGTTAGCAATGATACCTAGAATCATAAAACTGGACCAAAGTGTTAAGGAGCCCATCTTCCATCTTAGTACCCAAAACAGACAAAAGCTTTCCATATCGGTCTTGGAAGTCCTCAGTACTAGTAACTAAAGATGCCAACTTTCTCAAGTCCTCTAACTTATGAGTCCTGAAAGTGTACTTCTAAGTGCTTCTCCTTCTAAAATCAATGGTCAAAGTATCTATAATGTTTGAAAAAATAATTCTTAAGTTCCTTGAAAAATTGGTCAAAAAGCATATTCATGTATGCATGGATGCATGAATGCAACACATCACAACAAGATCACAATCAGGGGAGATTCAAAGGTTCGATGTCACGAGCATGGAGCCATGGGTCTAACCATCCCAAAGGTGAGTACTAAGGTTTTCAACATCTGAACAAGAACCGGGTTCTACAAAAGTTCCCAGAGTCAACAATCCATCTTTCGGATATTATCGGCCTTTCGACTTGCTCGGGGGGAAATAATATCCTCAAGAGAACCTCGTATGAGTGTAGTATCGCGTATCAACTAAATCAGGATAACTCCTGGTTAGCCACCGTACTACATCCTAATAAGGCCAAGAGGGGTAAATGGGGTTCTAAAGGTCCTCAACTTCTCAGACTTCCGGGTCGAAAGTAGTAATGTCTTCACGATTGGCTCGTTGGACAAACACTACGATCAAAGGGTCCTCCACTGAGCGGGGAATCTCAAGTCAACTTTTTCAAGAATGATTCCATCAAAGCCAACATTAACTATACCAACCATCCTAATCATAAGAGCTCTCAAGCCCAGGTTAGGACTTATCTCACCACAAAGAGATCACCAAACACTTGAAAACCAGAAAATCACAAAATTGGATCACACATTAGGCATAGTTTCCTCAAAATCAATAATATATTTTGGTGGATTTAGATTTTCAACCTATCAACACCCAAGATCCATTGATGTTGATGAAACCTATGACCAAAATTCATGATCCAAGCAACAAACAATAAACAACAAACAAACAAATATAACATAAAACACAGATAAACAAGGTAGGCTAAACCCACTTGAGGATGTTCCCATCAGAGTCGCCAATTTTATGTAGCGGTAAAATATCGGAGATTAAGCTACTAGTTAAATTAACTCACAAAGCAAGAGTCGCCACCGTATTTTATTGTTTCCAAAGGAATGGGGAAAGAGCGAATAAAACCCAAAACATGCAAAGAAAGAGCAAAGCAAAAGAAAACTAGGTAAGGGGGTTGGTTATATAAAGGGAAGGTATTAGCATCCAAAGTATCCATGGTACTCCATGTGAACCTCTTGCTAATCCGTGCTTAATTTAAAAGGGTTTATTTGCAAATTGAGTGCGGAGATGCGAAAATAAGTATTTTTATTAATTTGATTCGGCAAAACTTTAATGAGTCATGTGCCTATGTATCACCAATGTGCAATGATGAAATCAGAATCCCGTAGTTCAGGTAAAAAGGACCAAAATTGGATGCATTGATTTTAAATGAAGAGATATTTTGTCAATTTAAGGAAAATACTCAACTAAACGATTATGAATGTGAGAAAAGGTGAATCTTTGTATCTCAGATGAAAGGAGGGCTCCAACTTAGATGAGTCAACAAGTATGCCACTAAACCCTTTCAAATGGTAAAGGTTCAATACTTAAATCAATCAAATTCATAATGTTAGGAATTTTACAACTCAACTAGAAATGACTTATGTTTAATCTTAAGAAAAAGTTTTAAAGATAAAATCTAAGTGGCAAAAAGATTTGAATGAGGTGAAGTTGATTTTAAGTCTTTTGAAATTTATTCGATATGCTTAAGATGTCTTAGCATTTATTAAGAAAAAGAGTTCAAAATTTCACTTGACAAAGTCAAGGTTTATTAAGAAAGCGGTTCAAGTTTGAAAACAAGAATCCTTTGACAAAAGGGAGAAGATTTTGAAAATAAAAGAAGGGGATGAGATGAAGGGACTATCCTAAAACTCAAAGTAAAATATAAGTCAAGAAAGACCTAACTAAGAGGAAGCAACACTTGACTATAAGTCAACATAGCACCCCAATTCCTTCGAATTTTTAACAATTAAGCACAATACCCAAATGAATACCAAAGCCTCAGGACAACAAGTATCCGACGAATCCAAATAGAAGTCTGAGATCATATAAAGATCCAAGTCAAGATATCAATTCAAAAGTTATGTCTTCCTTAGATTCAAAGATCAAGCATAGTTCCATGTACAAGATGAATGTTCTAAGTTTAAAATAACAACATCTACACCCAGAAAATTCCAAACACAATGCCTTTGAGTAAACTCTAAGAACTTTAGACAAGAGTAATAGTCAAGAACTCAGATGAAATTATACACCTCAAATCATTACACCTGTGTACAAGTAATCTCAATCGCAATGCCTTGGAGTAAATCCCAAAGACTTCATATAACAAAATATCAAACAAGATATCACAAAGGTCTCAAGATCCCAAATCCATGGTTCGAATCCTAAGGCCCACAAGTTCGAATACTCCAATATGCCAATGATAGTCACAAATACTCTAGAGAGAGCCTTAAGTCTTTTTTATTTATTTTTCAAGCTCTTTATTAGTGTCTTTAAAAGATGAAATTCTGGTATCAGATATGAGATGTCGAAGGTAATGTCACGACACTAATATCTGAATAATGCAAACATGATAAAGATAAAGGATAGTAATGCAATAGACACAAGCAATTGTTTACCCAGTTCGGTCCAACTCACCTACATCTGGGGGCTACCAAGCCAGGAAGGAAATCCACTAAAATAGAATCAGTTCAAAGACTCTCCGTACACTTCAACAAGTTACAGTCTTTCTCACCTAATCTCTACCCGTGCAATTTCTACCTAAGCACTCTTAGATATGAGAACCCACTCACTTCCCTACAATCACACCTGTGATCTTAAACAACAATCCCTTGAGAAAAGAAAACACTTTTCAATTACACACTCTTGATTTTACTTCACAGTTTCAATCAAGAAGACACACACTTGATCTTGCTTCACAGCTTTGATCAAGTAGACACACACTTGTAGCACCTCAAATTTGCACCTCCCATTTGTAGATTCATTTCATTTTTAGGTCATTAACATTGCATTGTCATTGCATATCATGTTGCATTGCATCAGTCAAAACTGGTCAGGAGGATTCATCTGTGCAAGAGAGCAAGAGTTTTTCCATGAGATAAAGGCCCTATGGTTGTTCTAGAGAGCTTACATGACCTAAGGTTCATTTTGATGCAAGTTGGCCAAGTGTTGGAGGCTCAAAGTCCACAGTGCAGTTTCAGGTCATCTGGGGCCCATAAAAGTCAACTGCAAGTCAACTGAGGGCTAGGAGATGGAGAAATGGTTTGAGACACTTCATTCATGTTCAAAAGAGGTTTATTCAACATTTCAAACATCTACCTTGAAGATTTTGAAGCCAGATCAAAAGTTTCCCAAAATGGAAAGTGACCTGTAATTTCAAGTTTCCAAAAATGGCAAGTTTTTTGACCAACTTCAACTCAACTTTCCAACATCAAATAAGCTTCAAATGAAATTTTATCCAACATGAAAGTTGAAGATCTCTCTCTCCCATTTCCAAAAAGTCCAAGATCATGAATTTGTGATGAATGGTTAAGGAGTTATGATCAAATCATTGCAAAGTGTGCCTGAAACTTCAAATGGCCATATCTTTTGAACCAAGACTCCAATTTGAGTGCTCCTTTTTGCACAATTCTCCTCATGGCATGAATTTTCCAAATACCTCATCACATTGCATGAAATTTGAACATATGATCATTGGCTTATTCATGAAGTTTTTGAAGGAAAATTGCCAAAATCAAATTTGGTTGATCACATGCATATATTTCCAATTCCAATGGGTGCATGGACCGATTTTAAGTGGATTTGGGCCTTCATGGTGCACTGTTCACGTGTGGCTTCCATGCATGGGGTGAAATTGCAAATTTGTGCATGCACCTTATATCCTTCTAATCTCATTTAGCTTTGGCCTAATCATGATTTCAGGTTAATTAGCAGGACATATATAAGGTTAATCATAACTGCATTGCAGATAACACACAGTTTTCAGATCTAGATTTTGAGTTTTGATCAAAAATTTCTCTCACAAAGAACTTCAAAATTCCTCACATAAACACTCATTTCCTTGCATAATTGTGGATCCTGGTGAAGTTTAGAGTGTGATTCAACGTGCATTTTGTGGATTTCTGCTCAAAATCGTGCATACCAAAGCTTGAAGGTGTTGATGGCAATTTCAAATTAAGCTGGATCTACACGTTTCTAAGCCTCCAATTCTTCATCAATCATCACTACAAGCATTCTGGAACTGATTTGGACCATTACAAGTGCTGGATCGTGCAAAACCAGAATCTGCTCTTCAAGAGGTGAGTTTTTCGACCTTCACAATTCTCAAATCCATGTGTATGTTTGTGTAGATCTCTTCACACTGATGATTCTGAGCTAAAAATCACATGAAATGATGCATTATTCACTGAGTTATGTATGATTGAAGTTTGATGCACCAAAAATGTTTTGCTCGATTCTCTTGGATCTTGATGATTTATGCTTAGTTGTTTGTTGATCTGTACTCACCATTGAAGGATCTTTCTAATGATATGCTTGTTTTGAAAATCTGGAGATTTTGTTCTTGAATGTGTTACTGTTCATCTTCATCTTCATGAAGAAGATGAAGATCATCCTGTTAGCGTCCGTTCATCCATGTTAGCGACGGATCTGTTTATTTGCGTGCGTGGCCTAGGGTTCGTGTTTCATTGGTCCACGTTTTTGCCTTGCAAGCGAATTGGTTGGTCCACATTCATTCTGACCGTGCCAAATCAGCGCTGACTGCCACCTAATTTAATGAAACGCGGCGTTTCATACTTGTTGGCGCGCCACATTTGAATTGTTACCGTGTTCGATCCTTCCATGCGCCAGATTTTCAAACTTAATTCCATTTCTTCCTTTTCCCTCCATTTGCCATGCTTTGCTTATTTTTGATTTTCATTTTTTATGCTAACTTCAAAAATCCATAACTAATTGAAAAATGCTTCAAATCATTCCCAATTTTTTGCAAAATGATCCTCTGTTTGTCTAGTTTTTTATGATGATATTTGTTGAAGTTATGCATGGCTGGAATTTTGTTTGCTCTAGGTTGATTGAACATAGGTGCTTTTATGACCTTGCCTTGCTTCTTCTATCATGAAATGCTTGATTTTAATCCAAATTGCTTGAAATTTTGCATGAGTGTTCTTGACATGTTGTTGGACCTTTGAGGATTGATTGTGCATTTTTCTCATTTGCCATTTCTGTTTTATGTACATGTTTGTATGGTGCGACAATTTGTGTCACACATTTGGTTGATCAACTTGTGCAATTTAATTTCCATGCCAAATGATTTTTGTTGGTTCTGATTTTTTGTATGATGATTGAATTGGATGTGTGGAATGCTCATGATTTTTTCCAGAATTATTTGAATCATTTCTGTTTTGATTTGGAATTTTCATTCATAATGATCAAATGTATGCCTTGAATTGGTCTTTGACTTCTCTTGCACATAAAATGAACTTGCTTATTGATTTTGGTTTGGTCCTTTTTAGGACTTGTTCTTGATTGATTAAATATGATTCATGTTGAATATCAAGTTCTGTTTTGGCTTTTTGATTCACTTTTGACCCTAGGCTTGGACCTAGTGGTTTGGACTTACCATTTGAGTTGTGAATTTCAGGTTCAAGTATGCATCTCCATGATTGATGTGCTTCTTCATTTGAGCTTGGTCATTTGTTGTTGTTGGCTAACATTTGTTTGTTTTGTAGGCTTTGATGATAGTTCACTTGAGTGTTTGCCTTGTGGCTTACTCATTGTGCATATTGGATTTGTCTGTCTGTTTGATATTGACTGTTGACTGTTGTCTGAGTATTGTACTGATTGGTTTAGTTGTTTACACAGGTACCTAAGTTGCTTTAAGTTCATTTGAACTTTGCTTTGCTTTGCTTGTGGTTGGCATACCACTTAGGTAATGACCTCTAACTTCATGTAGTCTGGAAGACCTGTCATGTTATGTTGGCAGGCACCTGTCTGAAGTCCTCCTTAAGAGGCAATGTTTGTGGTTGTTTAATTTTGTGCCAAGCAGGTTAAGTCCTCTTAAGAGCCAATTGGCAGATAAAAGGGATGTGCAATCCATCCCCTGCTATTCAGTTGTGTCATTCACTTTGCTCACACCATGTGTTGATGCATTTTGAATAAAAACCCAAGATCTTGTTGTGTCAGTCATGTGGAGAAGAGTTCCTACATTCTGAACTCCCACACTTTCTATTTGATTCAAGCTCTCCCAGGCCAGGGATAAGAGCTATGAGGCATAACCCTCATCTTCATTTCATCTGCTTCACCCTAACTCTCAATGTTAGGGTTAAGAGCTAACAACACCCTTTTCCAGTTGGCTTGTTTGTCGAGGTTGATATGACCCCTTGACTAAAGCCCAGCCTTGTATGAGCCAATTGTTTGCATATAGTGTGTGATATTTGTGCTTGTATTTGCTTGATTGTGCTGTTTAGGATAGCTTGCTTCCTGTGCAAGTTAGGATAGAGACCTCAACATAGGGATCGTATGCATGACAACTTCTAGGCTCGAGTCGTAGTCTCCCTAGTAGCTTGTTATCTCCCTAGTCTCTGGTTAGGATAGAAGTTCTTTCCCTGTTAAGGGGAACTATGTCGCCCTGATCCTCATACCAGATGAGGTACGTAGGCAGGAGATGAGCTGATCTCTCCGGGCGCCCTTTTCTTTTTCAACCCTTTGTGTGTGTTTGGAGTCTGATGTAAGTCCAGCGATTGGCATTCGGTTTCCTATCTGTGTTTCTTTGTTTGGAGTCTGACATAAGTCCAGCGATTGGCAGTTAGTTTCCTGTGTGTGTTTGTTGGTTCGGAGTCTGATGTAAGTCCAGTGATTGGCATTCGGCTTCCATGTTTGCCTGTTTGTGTGGAGTCTGACGTAAGTCCAGCGATTGGCAGTCGGTTTCTTGTTTGTGTTTTGTTTGGCGTGCGTTAGTCGAGCTACGAGTGCTCTGATTCTTCCTCTGGTTAGAGAAGATACGTATGCATAGGATGCGACATCCTAGCGAGCACGTTTCCCCTGTCCCCGAACTACGTCGACTCTGATGTTTGTGTCTGACAAACTACGTAGGCCCGGGATGCGATATCCTGCCGAGTCCGTTTCTTCCGTCCTTTCCGTGTTTCCTTCCAGTGTGTGTGCTGTGTTTGAGCAGTTTTAGCAACCTTTCTTCTATTCTTTTGAGCGTGGATCCCGTTGAGTACGACGGATGCGTAGGGGTGCTAATACCTTCCCTTCGCATAACCGACTCCCGATCCTCGATCTCTGGTCGCGAGACCATTCCTTTCCAGGTTTACTTCGAGCGTTTCCTTTCCCTCCTTTGGGATAAATAACGAACGGTGGCGGCTCTGTTTCTTTTTCCCGCCGGTTTTTCGCGTAATGCGACAACACTCTTGCTTAACAGCTTTAGAGTGACAAATTACAACCACAAATCAGTCCAATTCAATCATCAATGGATGACTTGAATGACCTACAAGTCTTACGACTAAAGAGACACAAACCCTAGCTCTCTCTCTGTATTTTGCTCAGTATTGGTTGTGTGTTCAAACAGGTTTTCTAAGTCCCTTTTTATAGAAGCATCCAGCAGGGCTTGGACATCTTGAAAACCCTAACTCTATTTTCCAATCAAATCTTTTTATAACAGCTGGTTAGATCTCCTTGGAAAATAAGTAAATCTGGTTGTAATCCATGATTGAATGCGCCAGCTAATCAGATCTTCAATCATACAAAGATTGCCATTAATTATGCAATCACAAAACACCAGACATTCACACTGAATGTTCTGTGTACAGGATGTCATGACATCGGGTCTGACATCCTGGAAAAAATCCTGCATAATCCAATAATTCCTTTTATAACTTCCAGCAGGTACAACCATATCAGATGCCATGACCTTGTGTATGTCATCTGAAACAATCCTGCATGAACATGTCTTTCATTTAAGCTCCAGCAGGTACATCCAATATCAGAAGCCATGGCATTGTATGTGGCATTCTGAAACAATCCTGCATGCACATGTTCTTGAACTCCAGCAGGTACATAGGATATCTCATGTTAAGACATCACACATAATATCTTGTGAACACTCTTTGTTTTACCAAAATTGCTGCCAACACTTAGAATCAACAAAAGAAAAAGAAAGCTCAAGTGAGCAAAGAGCAAACACCATAAGAATAAAATGCTCAAGTGAGCAAAAGAAAAATGACATGAAAGTAAATATGAAAATGAATGATAATGATGCTAAAATAAATTGTGACAAAGTAAAGAGCGGTAAAGTAAATGACGGGAAAGTAAATGGCGAGAAATTAAAAGCATAGAAACAAATGTTAGGAGTTAATAGTTAATGACCTCAAAGTTTGATTAATGATGATTGAATGATTATCTTAGACCAAAGATAATGAGGACTTATTGGAGGATTGATAAAATTAAAACCTCCTAATAACAAATCTCGTAGGTATTGGCTCCAAAATAATTAGTCAATAATCCTTGGACATTCAAACATATAGTTTGTACCACTAATGATCATTTTCCATTTTGGGACAAATGTAGCGCTATGTTAAGCATTTGCAGACGAACTTATGTAGAAGTCGATACTATACGAGGCTGGTCAATAACGATGTATGAACAATACATATTAGAGGAATGAAACAAAATTTCATCCTCCTAAAACATGAAGTGCACACAAACAAACATGGTTGATCAAGACCTAAGTCGTGGAAGATACATCATGACAAACTTTCATCAATGCCAAGTACCTTGGATGAGCAAAAGATCACCTAGAGGTAGGTTGGAAATGATGAAAGTTCATCAAATATCCATAAGCTTAGATGACCTTAAAAAAGTTCAAAATGCTTTCCAAATTCATCAAAAGGAAAACGAAGAAGAAAGAGATGAAGTAGAGATAAGCAAGAAAAAAAATCCAAATTGAATCAAAGGATTAATCAAGTTATCATCAAAATCATTCATCCATTTTCGTGAAGTTTAAACTCAACACCCAAGATCCAATGAGTTCGATAAAACTTATGATCAAATTCCATATGATCGAAGACCAGCCAGAATATATACAAAATTAAAATTGCAATTAACAAGCAAAATATGATAAGAAAATGATTTTTAAAAGGCTTTTAAAATGAAAATAAGAGGTAAAATAACAAATTAAATTCAAAACATCAAATAAAAATTAAAGGAGACCAAAGAAAAATCAGAAATGTTCACAAAATTTTTTTGAATTTTTTTTTGATAATTTTGAAAATTAGAAAAGTATTTTTAAACTAATTAAAATCACTTAAACAAGTGAAAAATGATTTAAAATATCAAACAGAAAAATTAAATTCCAGAAAAATAACACAAAGTCAGAAATGAGATAAAATATTTTTGTGATTTGTTTTAGAAATTTCGGACGAAGAATAAATTCACTATGAATTTTAGAAATGAAAATAGTAAATAATAAAAGGAAATAAGCAGAATTAATGTCAGCCACCAGATTCAGTCAACTCTACAAAAGTAAATGCGTCTAGAGGTCCAGAATCAAAGGCATATCATACAATTGTGGTTGAGCATTCATGGAATCACAAATCTGATCATCTTCTCAGGTGATGGCAAGTGTTTCCAATGCCACTTGTTGCTCACCGGTACACCACACAGATCCAAAAAAAATTAATAAAAAAAAGCAAGGAGAAACAGAGAAGTCAGAAAGTTGACAAATATCTCTCTTCTTTCTCCAATGTCATCACCTTACTTCTTTCTTTATTATAAACAACAACATTAAAATATTAAAAGAAATCAACACAATAATAAACATGAAGAACACATGATGGAGGAAGAAGAACACGATGGAGGTGGGGATGACACGCGCGGTGGTCCGGTGGGGTGACACGGCCAGCGCCCGGTGCTGCGAGATGTCCGAAAATGATTTTTTTTTACATTTTCTGCTTCATCACAATCCCCTCTTTCAACTTCTACGATTAGTTTTTCTCAAAAACTCATCCAATTAGAGTAGATCTACAATCTTTCTTGCAACTTTTTGTGTTCAAAACCAACTTTAATCAACTCAAATGTAAAAAGTAATGGTAGTTTTGTATTCTAAGCAAAGGATAGCAACCTTGGGAGGAGAAAGAATGAAGAAAGGTGGTGGTAGAAGCTTTTTCGATGAATTTTACGACGAAGGAGAGGTAGCTCCGGTGAGGTATTGCTCTCTACTCTCTCTTTTATTTCTTTGCTCTTATTTTGTGGTGTGAAATTTCAAATATGAAAAATCCTCTTGGAAGCTTGAAATCAATCATTTATATAGAGTTTATGGTGGTTAGAGTGAGACTTTTTGTGAACAAACTTGTTTGTTAAATTTTTTTGGATTGGATGGAAGAAATGAGGAAAATGGAGTGTCCAAATTTGGACTTGAATCACTATTCCT